>NC_043706.1:31157615-31202514 GCF_006229205.1 Suricata suricatta | reverse complement strand
CCCTTGCACCTTGTTTCTCTGCTGTGTTGGGGTTCAGCTCTGGGGGGAAAGGGCCACAGCGGTCTCCAGGCCCAGGGTTTGTGCATTCCGCCCACCTCCCCACTGCTACCCCCTCGACTCCACCGGGCCTTGAGGCGGCTTGGGGGGGGCTGTCTGGGCCCCAGTGGGGGAGACCTGGGGTCACCAGCCCCCCCCACCCCTCGCACTCGCTGGTACTGTCCCCTGCCACCACAGGTGAGGGGTACAGAGGGAGGAGTAGGGCCTGGGGTGAGGGCTGGGGCCTGTGAGGTTGGTGTGGGACTGTCTGACTTCCCTTTCCTTGCTCCTCCAGGCCCCTGTGTCTGTCTGGGATGAGGAGGAGGATGGTGCCATCTTTACTGTCACAAGCCGCCAGTATCGGCCTCTTGATCCCCTGGTGAGATCCTGACTTTGGCTTCTCACCTCTGACCCATCATCTCCCAGTCCCCCTTACTCTGGCAAACTTTTTGGCCAGAGTGCTAAGCTGGAGGTCTAGAGACCTGGACTCTGCCGTGTGACTGAGATCAAGTCTTTTGCCTTCTCTGCATCTAAAGTGACGAGCCTGGACCATGCCTAGGTCTGGGATTTTCCCCAGCGATATAAGGACAAAGGTGAAAAAAGGGTCAGTAATTGTCCTTCTGTCTCCAGCAGGCCCCAACGCCTCCCCCACGTTCCTCTCGAAGGCTCCGAGCTGGCACTCTGGAAGCCCTGGTCAGACACTTGCTGGATGCTCGGACATCAGGGGCTGACGTGACCTTCACATCAGCTCTCCTGGCCACCCACCGGGCCTTCACCTCCACGCCTGCCCTGCTAGGGCTTGTGGCTGACAGGTCAGCGTCATAAGGGACCAAGGATGAGAGAGATATCTGGCTTTTTAAAGCCAGAAAATCCCACCAAAATAGTCAAAGCCACTGAGGCTTTGGAAAAAATGGGCAGATAGAATCTCTTCTTTTTCCCAGGCTGGAAGCTCTTGAATCTCATCCTACTGATGAACTTGAGAGGACAATAGGGTGAGTGACCCCTGACTGTTAACCTCACTGTTCCCTCTGGGTGAGCTGCAGCTTCACCTGACCCCTGGCTGATTCCCCTTCTCCCAGGGTAGCCATCTCTGTACTGTCAACCTGGCTGGCCTCTCACCCTGAGGATTTTGGCTCTGAGGTCAAGGGTCAACTTGACCGGCTTGAGAGCTTCTTGCTTCGGACAGGGTATGCAGCAGGGGAGGGTGTTGGGGGGGGCAGCGCTGACCTCATCCGCAACCTCCGGTCCCGGGTGGACCCCCAAGCCCCCGACCTTCCTAAGCCCCTGGCCCTCCCCGGCGACCCCCCTGCTGACCCCACGGATGTCCTGGTGTTCCTCGCTGACCACTTGGCCGAACAGCTGACCCTGCTAGATGCGGTGAGACCCTGACCTCTGACCCTATGCCCCCTGCCCCCTTACTAACCTCTCCCTGACTCCAGATCCTTTCCTTGCTTCCAACCCATCCTGATCCAGCTCCCAGCCTCCTCTGTCCACTCAGTTTTGACCTTTCCTTCTTTTCCCCTTGTGCCCCTTTGGTTCCTTCGCCACCTGAGATCCTCACACCCCTGATATTGGAAGGCTGACCTCGCTTGACTATGAACCTTAACCTCTGCCCTCTGCCCTGCAGGAGCTGTTTCTCAATCTGGTCCCCTCTCAGTGCCTGGGGAGCCTGTGGGGTCATAGAGACCGGCCAGGACATTCCCACCTCTGCCCATCTGTCAGAGCTACTGTCACACAGTTCAACAAGGTGGCAGGGGCAGTGGTCAGCTCTGTCCTGGGAGCCACCTCAACTGGAGAGGGGCCTGGAGAGGTGACCATTCGGCCACTCCGTCCTCCCCAGAGGGCTCGGCTCCTGGAGAAGTGGATCCGTGTGGCAGAGGTAAGAGAGAGAGAGGCTTGGCCCTGTTGGGGACCCTGGTGTGGGGAGAGGTCCCAAAGCTCTGGCCTGCCTCTGTGACCCCCACAGGAGTGTCGTCTGCTCCGAAACTTCTCTTCGGTTTATGCTGTTGTGTCGGCTCTGCAGTCCAGCCCCATCCACAGGCTTCGATCAGCCTGGGGGGAAGCAGCCAGGTAGGGAGGGTGGGGCACCGCCTGGAGCTGAGGGCTGGGAAGCGGCCTGGGGGCGAGCCTGGCCCATCCTCAGGGTTGCTGCCTTCCACCCCTCAGGGACAGCCTCAGAGTCTTCTCCAGCCTCTGCCAGATTTTCTCCGAGGAGGATAATTATTCCCAGAGCCGGGAGCTCCTCTTACAGGTAAGGAAGGCCCTGTTCCCTGCGTTCCCAGCTGCCCCTGCTCCCCATCCCACACCTTCATCTCCTCGTTCTGTCCCCACTAGGAGGTGAAGCTGCAGCCCTCTCTGGAGGCAAATTCCAAGAAAGCCCCGAAGTCTGGCTCCCGGGGTGGAGTGAGTGACTAGTTGGGAGGCGGTTGTGAAGGAGTAAGGAGTGGGGGGCGGGGGGGGGCAGCAGTCTGTGGAATGGAGAGGGGAGGCCTAGCAGGGCGGGGGAATTACATTTGTCCTCCGAGGCAATGGGATAGGAACGTGCAGAGCAATTGGAGAGCCCTTAGATCAGGGGCGGGGTGTCTGATCCTGACCTCTGACCTCAGGGTGTGGTCCCATATCTTGGCACCTTCTTGAAGGACCTCGTGATGCTGGATGCAGCCTCCAAGGATGAGCTGGAGGTCGGTGATGTGTGTGTGTTACTGTGTGCATTGTGAGGAGGGAACAAATGGGCCTCTGGGCCAGACAGACCTTCCAGAAAGGTGCCTTGGGGTGTTAGCGCTAAACTCCAGGGCTCAAGCCAGCTTGCGGGAATTCTGATTCTGTTACTTGGGCAAATTGGTTGACCTCTTTGTGTCTAGTGATTTGGAAATGGGAAACCAGTGACAGTGTCTATGTCAGTCTGTTATTATGAGGATTACATGAATTAATGTTTGGCAAGTGCTCAGAACACGCCTGAAATGTAAGCATATGTAGCATTTTTTAAATAAACAAACACCGGGAACTTGGGCAAATTCCTCATTCTCTCGGAGCCCTAATTTTTCCTCTGATCATTCAATTTCAAGGGTAAGGTAGAGGGCTTAGGGCGTGACAGGAGTGAGGGGAAGCCAGGGAAAGGACAGAAGAGTCAGAGGCCTAGTGAATGAAATGTGTGTGAGTTGGACGTGGATGTGTGTGTGCTTGGAAGAGGGGACATTCTCTCTGGAGCAGGGTCGGGCTTCACCCCATCCCCATTATTCTTGCAGAACCGATACATCAATTTTGACAAGCGGAGGAAGGTGAGGGGAGTGCGTGGGCTGGATGTTAGACACCCCGGTCATGTCCCAGGAAGGGGAGGGGGATGTTGGGGGTCCCTGAGTTTTGGCTTCTGCAGACTGTGGGCTCCTTCTTAGGAGTTTGCTGTCCTTTCTGAACTGCGGCGGCTCCAGAACGAATGTCGTGGCTATGACCTCCGACCTGACCCCGATATCCAGCGGTGGCTGCAGGGGCTCCGGCCACTGACGGAGGCCCAGAGGTGACTGGCTGGGTGAGGTTGGGACTCCAGAGCTGCGGCTGAGTGTGGGGGTTGGTGTGTCACATCCTGACTTCTGCCCGTTTACCCCCATCTTCACAGCCACCGAGTGTCGTGTGAGGTGGAGCCACCTGGTACCAGTGACCCTCCTGCCCCACGGGTGCTTCGGCCAACACTGGTCATCTCACAGTGGACAGAGTGAGGGAGTCCGCGGTTAGGGGGTAGTGCCTTGGGGAGGCTACTTGGGAGAGGAGCCCTTCTTCCTCTGACGCCCCCAGTCTCTTGCCACTGCAGGGTTCTGGGCTCTGTTGGCGGTCCCACACCTCTTGTCTCCTGGGACCGGCCCAGCGTCGGGGGAGATGAGGTACCTGAAACCCCCGCTCCTCTGCTGACCCGGCTGGCCCAGGTGAGCCCTGCTCCTGACCTCTGACCTCAACACTGACCCTGCCCTTTGAATGTTTCTTGCTTGACATCTCTGCCTTCATGCCAGCGCCCCATGTTGTTTGTCCCCAGCACATGAAGTGGCCGTCTGTCTCATCTCTGGACTCTGCCCTGGAAAGCACTCCGTCCTTGCACAGTCCGGCTGACCCCAGCCACCTCTCTCCCCCAGCGTCCTCTCCCAGGCCTTCCCGAGGCCATCGCCGCTCTGCCTCCTGTGGCTCCCCACTCAGTGGGGGTGCAGAGGGGGCCTCCAGGGGGACTGGATGTGGGGGAGGGGGGCCTGGGCCAGGGGCCTCTGATTGCCGAATCATCCGCGTGCAGATGGAGCTGGGGGAGGATGGCAGCGTCTACAAGAGCATCTTGGTGAGGAAGCTGTGGGCTGGGGCTGGGGGGAGAAGGACGATGCCTTGCGGGGCTGCCGAATGGGGGATGACTCTCGTTTTAATTCTGACCTTTGGTTATGGCAGTGTTTTATTATTATTTTTATGTTTACTTATTTTGGGAGGGGCAGAGAGTGTGCACACTCGAGTGCGGAAGGGGCAGAGGGAGAGGGAGAGAGAGCATCCCAAGCAGGCTCCGTGCTGGATCCCCCAACTGTGAGATCATGACCTGAGCTGAAACCGGGAGTCGGACGTGTAACTGACGCGCCACGCAGGCGCCCCATGGTTTTGGCAGCTGTTTTATTTTAAAGGCTACTTTGCATCGGCTGCTGCACCTTGAATTTTGGTGGCCATGTTAGATTTTCAGAACCAACGGCAGTTTCCTGACAGGGAAGCAGGGCTATTTCACTGAACACTGTGGGGTACGGGCTTGTGGAGTCCAGGGGGCCACCGAAGAGGGTTGCCCTGTTCATTCTAAAGTGTTTGGCATTGGTAACCATCTTGGGTTGGGATCAGTGGTTAGAGCTGAAAGGACAGAAAGCAGAGGTGATGGCCAATTTATTGCTCTTTTGGTCTCTGTCCTGCCAGGTGACAAGCCAGGACAAGGCTCCAAGTGTCATCAGTCGCGTCCTTAAGAAAAACAATCGTGATTCTGCAGTGGCTTCGGAGTATGAGCTAGTGCAGCTGCTGCCAGGGGAGCGAGGTGAGAGGCCATGAGGGAAGGCCGACTCGGGAGGAGAGTGGTGCCCAGCGCGGGAACGAGGCCACGGCCAGGGGGTCGTGGGGGGAATGACCGTGCTGTTCTCGACACACCCTCTCTGATCTTACAGAGCTGACCATCCCCCCCTCCGCTAATGTCTTCTATGCTATGGACGGAGCTTCACATGATTTCCTCCTGCGGCAGCGGCGGAGGCCCTCTCTTGCTACACTGAGTCTCACCAGCAGCCCCTCTGCCTCAGGAACTCCCCCAAGCGAGGGAGGTGGGGGTTCTTTTCCCAGGATCAAGGCCACAGGGAGGAAGATTGCCCGGGCACTGTTCTGAGGAGGAAGTCCTGCTGGCTCCACAGAACGCATGGTGGCCATAGCACATGTGGGTCGCCAGCTGAATGGCGGCAGTCCTGTTGCACTGGGAAGAAATCCAGAAAGGCGGCCTACCACCCTGGGGCAGTGAAGTGCCACTGGTTTACCAGGAGGCTGAGAGATTCAGCTGTGTGAGAACTGGTAATCTTGGTAACCAAGTTGGATACCTGTGTATAGCTCCCTACTTTCCATGAATGCAGCACACAGCTAGTGCTGGAAAAGGATCCGTTTTTGATTCCTGGCCACATCCTAGCATGCCAAGGGCCAAGGAGAGGCCTACAAGGAGGGGGAGAAGAAAAGCCTAGAGGCTCTGAGCCCTGGGGAGAGGGGATGGCAAGAAGTAGGTTCTAGTAGGAGTTCTTTTTCCTGCCCTGGGGTTGCCTGTCACTGTGACAACACTAAGATAATAAACCAAAACACTACCTAAATCCTACTCCCCTGTCCTTGCAGTGTGTATGGTCTAGCCGCGGGGAGTGGGGGTGGAGAGATGGCTGAGGGTAGATGCCAGGTAACAAGAAGGAGCCCGGTGTTTTCTGTGCCCGGTTCTATTCCATCGCTGAAAGCGAGGTGTTGGTGGAAACGGTTTCCTCCCAAGTTTATTCCTCCCCAGAAACCCCTCTACCCCAGTCCTTTTATTTGCTCCTAAGTTTTTCTCCTCCGTTGTCACAGACCCATGTCAAGTACTGCCCACCCAATGAAAGTGACCAGCATGAAGAATAACCCGTGGTTGAAAATTTGTAAGAAACAATTTTAGGACAAAGAAATCAAGAACAACTTTGTGGGTACCTGTCTAAACTTGGAGGGTTGACAACATCACAGGTCATTCCACGTTGGGATTTCAAATCTGACTACGCTACATGCAAACACATTCCAGAAAGAGACTGACGAGAGAGGCCAGGGCTATTTGGAGGATGACAAGAAATCACAGCAAGGAGGGTCACCATATTTCATCCTGGGGTCTCTGTTTAGACTATTGTGAGTTCTGCAATTAAATTGACCTTCCCAACAGCTTGGGACATAAATGCCCCTCTCATGTTTCCAAAGGGGCTTGCCAAGCAAGATAAGGGAGAGTTCGGCGTTGCATATACAGGCAAGGAGATTTGAGACATTTCAGATTTTACTCTCAAGAAAGAGGATCACTCTGCCGCAGAGATTCCAGTCACAAGAATATGGACCTGAGGGAGTGATGGTGGTGGTGTATGTATAAAGTGAATAGGGCCCGGGGGACGGATGCGAGACAATCACGACAGAAGTGGCTGGTCAGAAAACAGCCAGGCATTTTCACATTTTATTAGCTACAGTATAGACCCTAGAGCTGCCTCAGTCCCTCCCCTCCCCCTCCCCCCACCGCGGGGTCAGGCCTTCCCAGAAGCCCCTGCCTTGGCTGCCTGGGCCCGCTGGAACTCCTGCTGCAGCTGAGCCAGGGTCTCCCTCTGTTGCTCTGACTGCCGTTCGAGGTCGCGGAGCTGGGATTCGTATCGCTTACTGAGGAGAGGCAAGAGAGACAAAGAAGCAAATGAGAAATTAGTGGAACTTGCTATGGAGGGTGGCGAAGGCAAGGAAGAGATTGATGGGAAAGAACTTTGCGATCTGGGGGAGGATTTGGAGGAACTGGACAACCGGGGGGGGGGGGGGAGACTCTGGGAACTACTCTACAATGGTTCCGGAACACCCTTCTGCCAGCGCTGTTGGGTGCACTGCAGGCTGGTGGAAGAAAGACTCACATTTCAGCTGTGATGTAGTCCAGCCTCTTCCCCACTGTGGCCCGAGCCTCTCCCAGCTCCTGTTTGACCAGCACAGGACCCAGAAGTTTAAAGACCACGTTGGACCCATCTAGAAGGGCCAGTTCCTGGTGGAGGGATGGGACATACATGATCACAATCACTGCCAGTACAGGTCCCTCCTCCCCAGCACCCCACCCCCCGCAAATCCTTTTCTCACCTCCTTCACAATATTATTTTCTGTTAGTTGCGCCTCAAGCTTTTGCCGCCCTGACATGGATTTACTCAAATCTGGGGGTTGGAAGGAAAGGTTTGATTAGAAACATCAAATGTGCCCCCTGACCCCAATGCTGAAAAGAAAAAAATGGAGCTGAGGAAGTAGGCATGGATGGGGCGGCAGATCACTGGGTGGAGAAGAGCACTGCGATGGGGGAAGGAGCTGCACGCGAGGACTCGGGCAGAAAACATCGTCTTGGTTTGGCTCTGGGCTGTGAATAAAGGGATTGGGGCGAGGCTGCACCAACCCTGCTCCCTTACCCTTCTGTAGCTGTTGATATTTCTCCACTTCTCCCTGTAGCTTCTTCTGAATTAGCTCAGCCATGGCGGGGACGAAGGCCTGTGGGGAGCAGGAGAGGGGCGCTGGGTCTCACTCTGGGAGATACTCTCAAGCTCCCCTTTCTGGCCTGGCCTGCGGAAATGACAGCACTCTTGAGAGGCAGCCTTCCAGGACACCACAGCCTGTCCCCGTCCAGCAGAGCCACTCTACCCCGGCCCCAGGAGGAGGCGGCTGAAGCAAGACCCCAAACCTCTCAACCGAAACCCAGCCCTACTCACGTTCTCCCTTCACTATTACTAAACCTGGAAGTAAACAAAGAACGCTGGGAAAAGAGCGCCGGAAGTTGCCCTCCTATGCATGTCGGGAACTGTAGTTTTGGCAGGTTTAATGATTGGTGTTCCGCCAAAAAGATAGGACTCGGGAAGTTTTAGGCAAGATGGGGAAAGGAAGCCGGAAAGAGAAACTATACTTACTTGGGCCCCAGACTCAGATTACCTTTCATTCATTACTTGGGCATAAGCTGCTGCTGCTCCAGATGGAGGGACCAAGGCCCGCCCGCCCCTCGAGAGAGAGAGAATGAGCCCTCATTTAAGATGGAGCCTAGAAGGCTTCAGACCTGGTACGGCGCTGATTGGATGAGGACCGGCGGACTTCCGGGAGCTTCCAAGCCGACCGTGGGACAGCTGAGGAGTTTTGCACGTGGGTCGTCTTTTCGGGTGGGCTAGATGGAGACAGCCCCCAAGCCGGGCAGGGATGTCCCGCCCAAGAAGAACAGACTTCAGGCCAAGAAGAAGGTAGAGACCTCCCTGGGGTGGAAGGGAAGTTTTTAGCTGCGGGCTTGCAGGGGGGCGGGGCGCGGCGCGGGCTGCGGATTGTTAGAGCTCCTGATCTGCCTGTAGAAACCCCGGAGGTACTGGGAGGAAGAAACCACTCTGACCGCTGCGGGAGCTTTTCCAGGGCCTTCTGGTAACAAGAAGAGGAATCGTGAGCTCCGCCACCAGAGGCCAAAGAACACTAACTTCCCAAAAAAGTCTCGGATCTCCAGAAAGCCTCAGCTCCCGAAGAAATCCCGAGAGCTGAGAAATCCGGAGCCTCAGCGAAGCTTGTCGGGGGTGAGACTTGGGTCTGATAAGGTGGTGGGGCAAGTCGCTTTGTGCCTTATGGGTGCGAGGGTTGGGGTCAACCCTAGTCTGTCTGCTAATTGCTACCTCCTTCCCCAGGCCCAGGATCCATTTCCAGGCCCTGCCCCCGTTCCTGTGGAGGTGGCTCAGAAGTTCTGTCGCATTGACAAATCCAAAGAGGTGAGGATCAGTCTGAGAGTGGGGAAGGGTTGCAGCCCGGGAGTATATGAGTGGGGTTGAAGGGGGGCTGTGTGGCTCTCGTGGAACCCTACATAATGTCTGATTCTTTTCCCACACTTCTCCCCACCAACGGTATTATAGCTGCCCCATTCCAAGTCTAAAACCCGACGCCGACTTGAGGTGGCAGAAGCGGAGGAACAGGAAACAAGCACTAAAGCTGCTCTCTCTCAGCTGCTTCTTGTTGAGGAACCCGGGTAAGTGGACTCTCATGTGGGCCTCCTCCGGCCTTGCTTTATGAAGCTGGCTCTTCTCATTTTCATGCTGGTGCACTCACTTCATATTAGGAAGTTTTATTGCTAATAACTCACTTCTAGGTTTCTGGAAGGGGAGGATGGGGAGGATACGGCAAAGATACGCCAGGCGGACATTGTGGAGGCTGTGGATATTGCAAGTGCAGCCAAGGTGAGTCTGAGGTTGGAAAAGGGGCCACTGGCTGGATTGGTGGTGCAGAGCAAGACGGAAATGGGGACTAGAAGAGGGAATTACTGAAAGGAGCCAATATTTTTCTTGACTTTTTTTTTTTTTTAAATGCTGTTCCCTTTCCCAGCACTTTGATTTGAACTTGCGGCAGTTTGGACCCTACAGACTGAATTACTCCCGAACTGGAAGGTAGGGCGGGCTGTCAGTGACTCTTGGACTAGGACTTAACCACTAACCACTTCGGTCACACTCACCTCAGCCATGCCGTTGTATGTTATACCAATGATGTGGGGAGGGTCCTGTGATTCGCTTGCATGTGAGGTTGAGCATGTAAAGCATCTCATCTGGAGAGGAGGGGCTGGTGTGGGGCAGACCTCAGATGGTCTGAGTCACTGTGCTTCCCTGCACTGACACTGCCTGTTCTCTGCCTCCAACAGACACCTGGCTTTTGGAGGGCGCCGGGGTCATGTGGCCACCCTTGACTGGGTAACAAAGAGGCTCATGTGCGAGATCAATGTCATGGAGGCAGTGCGGGACATCCGGTCAGTGGGGGTGAGCATCCCATTCCTGATTGAATGATGATCCCTTGACCCCTTTTCCCACTGAACCACTCTTCCCTTCCTCCCAGGTTTCTGCATTCAGAGGCACTGCTTGCCGTCGCTCAGAATCGTTGGCTTCACATTTATGACAACCAGGGTATCGAGCTCCACTGTATCCGCCGCTGTGACCGAGTCACACGGCTTGAGTTCCTGCCTTTCCACTTCCTCTTGGTCACAGCTGTGAGTAGCTATGGAGCACGGGGACTGGGTGGCAGCCGTTGAGAAGACCGCTTCTTCTCTGGGATCCCAGTAGAATGACAGAGGGCAATTAGGACTCATTCTCTCTCTCTCGCTCAGTCAGAGACAGGGTTTCTGACCTACCTGGACGTGTCAGTGGGAAAGATTGTGGCAGCTCTGAATGCTCGGGCTGGACGTCTCGATGTCATGACTGAGAACCCTTACAATGCCGTCATCCATCTCGGACACAGCAACGGTTAGTCTCTAGTTGAGCTTTGACTCTCTGACCACCCTGACCTGCTTTGCTTCTATGTTTGCACTTTGCACATCCCTTTAGGTAGCCCCTGTTCCTCCCTCGTGTTCCCTCTTGGCCTCGGGACCCCATCTTTCCCAGGTGTCATCCCTTTAGCACCTGTTGAGAACCTCAGCTCCTTTCCTCTCACATCCAGGGACTGTGTCCTTATGGAGTCCAGCCATGAAGGAGCCACTGGCAAAGATTCTCTGTCATCGTGGTGGGGTCCGGGCTGTGGCAGTAGATTCTACAGGCACGTAAGTCACTTGTTTGGTCACGAGGTGCTGGGGAAGTTGCAGCTGGGTAGAAGAGTATAGAAAGCAGTGTGCCTTTAGGAGCACAGACTCGCAGTCAAGCTACCTAGGTTTAAATCCTGGTGTTAACCACTGACGGGCCACAGAAGCATGGGTACATTCTGTAACCTCCGTGTGCCGCACTCTCTCATCACCCCAAGAGTGGGGATGAGTATCTAGCTCAAGGGGCAGAAAGCTTTTTCTGTAAAGAGCCAGACAGTAAAGACTTAAGGTTTTGTTAGCTGAGAGGGAAATTTGAATGTATTATGTAGGTACTTAAGAGAAAACAAAGTATCACAAGTTTCTTAAGCAATAAAATTTAAAATATAATAATTGAGCATAGCATTTTTGTAATACAGGTCTGCTGATGGGAAGAACTGGGTTTTTCGTTTTGAGGATAATATTTTGCTCAGTTAATGTTAAAAGTTACAGTATTCTAAATCATCAAACTCACTTGCAGATGCTTGTTAGCATTGATCTGGGGAGAGATTTTCCCTGTTTTGTCTTTGAAAACCTTTCACACAGATCGTGAGAGAGGTGGTGCTGACATGCTGTCCAGTTATAACAGTGTCATTGTGCGTTGTGGTGCGCCCACAGTGGTGCAAAGATGAGATGTCAAACGGGTGTCGGTGTGGACCACTCTCCTGTGCTCTTGTGCAAAAGCAGCTGCAGAAGAGGCCATGTGGTTGTGTTCCAGTAAAACTTCCTCTGCCGACACTGAGATTCGCATCTCCTACACTTTTCACCTGTTTCAAAAGGTTTTTTATTTTTTGTTTCATCTGACGTAAAACGTCAAAACCACTGGGAGCTCCAGGGCTGTACAGAAGCAGGTGGTGGGCTGGCTTTGTTTGGCGCATGGGCCGTAGTGTGCCAGGCCTGGTCTTGGCTCACAGGCCATCACAGATGGCCCAAGCCAACATGAGTTAAAGCCTAGAGGGTTTAGCGCAGTGCCCAGGAAGTGCGAAGCCCTGGGTTTCACCGCTGGCATCATTGAAGATGATCATTCTCTCGAGGTCTGGCTGGTGACGTTAGGGGTAGGAGTGGGGGGCTTGATTTGAATCGCTGCGCCTCCTGAGAGTTTGAAGCTGCCCAGCTGCGCTATTTGACGTGTACGTGAGTGCGGACCTGGCACACTGTTTTCAACACGAGTTCCCTCTAATGGGATCAGTTCCTCTTAATTCCTTTCATTGTCAGGCACTCACTGGGCACCTGCTGAGGGCTGGGCTCTGTGCTGAGGGTGAAGAGGCCATTGAGCCTGTCCTGGGGTAGTATTCTACCTTATGTTCAGGAGCAGGGGACTGTGGTTGAAAGAAATGTCCTGCCAGGAGATGCACTTAGTTCCTACTGAGTTGTCTTCTGTTGCCGCTGATTTAATGTGTCCATCGCGGGTAGGTCATCCCATTGCCGGAGTTCCTCCTGGCTTGCTCCCTTTCTGCCACATTTTCTGGTCACCCAGAATTTGACTTGACATCTCTGGCTAGCTACACAGCTCTGTGATCAGCCATCAGTAAGGCCAGGAACCAAATTGCTGTTGGCTGGGTGCTTTCTGGGTGCCCAGGCTCTAGTACTTGCTTTGGCGGCATCCCTTCATTACTGCCCGTGCGTCCCTGTGAGGTCCTGGCAGCTTTTCCCTCAAGGGGCTCTCCGAGGTCCATTTCTGTCCATCCTTGCTGCCTCCTGTGAACAGGTGTGATGCTCACAGCCACTTTGCAGCCTCTGTTGTTCCTCCTGCTGGCATGTCCTGGGTGCTGCTTTCCTCTTACACTGCTGCTTGGGAATCTTGCATATGAAGCATAAACTCCATAACTTTATTTTCAAATGGTTTCAAAGAAAGTCTGTAAAGAAAAAAGGGGGGTGCCTGGGTGGCTCAGTCAGTTAAGTGTCCAACTTTGGCTCAGGTCATGATCTCATGATTCATGAATTCGAGCCCTGCATCAGGCTGTGTGCTGATAGCTCAGACCCCAGAGCCTGCTTTTGATTCTGCTCTCTCTCTGCCCCTCTACTTGCGCACTCGCATGTTCTTTCTCTCTCAGAAATGAACATTAAAAAGTCTGGGAAAGGAACAGCCCAGTAGCCACCAGCTTGTAAACTTTCCAGATACTCAGACACCCTTGCTCTCCCATAGTTGTACCTTAGGGGACGAGTGGTTTGTGCAACCGTTTTTACTCTGTATTGATGCCAGCCCAGCTCTAGGAGAGCGCTTTCTGTGGGCCATGGAACCTGTGTTGTGGTTTGCCTTCCCTGGACTGCTTTGGTCAGCAGCTGCTGTGCCCAAGGCCTAATCATTTAGTTCCCTGAGATTGGGTCAACACCTTGGGAACAGCTCTGGTTCTTGATTTTGGCCCAACTCTGCTTATCTCTGGTCCTTCTCAAGAGCACCTCAGATAAGCCACAGGGGCTCGAGATGAGGCTTACTGGCTTCCCTGAGACATTCTGGAGGCTGCCATTAAGGATTGGCTTGGATTCTCAGAGCTAGACTGTGTTCTGCAGGGTTAGTAGCATGGTAGTGTAGCCTGGATGCCCTCTGGTCAGTGGGCTGGTATTTGTGCAGGGGATCCCAAAGGCGGGTGTGTGCGGGGAGAGAAGCCCGTATGTTCCCTTGAGTTGAGGGGTGACCGAAGGGTGTGACCTGTGTCCCAGGAGCCCTCGGTAATTCCTGATTTGCAGTGATGGTCTTTCCATCTGGTGGAGCTGGGGCCTGGATTGTCTTGTGAGGAGTAGTGTCCAGCTGGACCTCTATTCAGCCCCATCACAGAGCTAGTCCCTCTCATCGGAGCCCTTTGGTACCCTCTTGGGCTCACAGCCAAGGCTAAAAAGAGAGTCTGTGGCCTCTTGGCAAACTTGGACCCCGTGGACTGGCTGGTCTCCCTTTAGCCTACTTCTCTGAGGAACATCGTGAACATAGAAGCTCCAACCTTGGAAAACAAACTACAGTGCACGACTCCTTGAGAGGATTGCCCTCCCTTTTTCCAGGGAAAGAGGGGGTGGCGCAGGGTCTCCTAGCTTATTACTTCATTACTTCCTAAGGTTTTCTCAGGTCCTCACAAGCTTCCGCTTGTGGTCTGTCATTGCCAGCGACCAGTGTTAGGGTCTCTGGGTCCTCAGTCTGAGTTTAAAGAGCCCCTGCCATTTGTTCCCTTGTGATCCTCCTGACGTGTCCCACTAATCCCCAAAACAAGCCTCTGCTTCCATCTCACCATCTCCACACTCTAATATTAATTCATTTGTACTTGGTATATGTGTTTCTTGAGAATGACCTAGAAAGCTCCTAGAAGTCCTCCCTGATCAATGCTGTTGATCCTCTTTGCTGAGCTACTGTGCTCCCAGTGTGTGCAGTGGGACATCTCATTTAGGTACAGACGGGTGTGCACACTGTCCCTTTGATTAAGAGACCAGACACTAATGGGGCGCCTGGGTAGCTCAGTTGGTTAAGTGTCTGACTGGCTCAGGTCACGATCTTGTGGTCCGTCAGTTCGATGGGGCATCACCAGCCCACATCGGGCTCCTTGCTGACAGCTCAGAGCCTGGAGACTGCTTTGTATTCTGTGTCTCCCTCTCTCTGCCTCTCCCCTACTCGTGCTCTGTCTCTCTCCATCTCAAAAATGGATAAACGTTAAAAAAGAAAGTAGTATAAAAAGAGAGCGCAGACACTAGAGACAGGCTGGACTTGAATCCTAGCTCTACCATTCACTCTGATTTGATTATATTTCTCTGAGCTTCAGTTTCCTCATCTGTAAAAGGGAAATAAAATTTGTTTCTCCCCACCAAGACTTTATGTCTGCACTTGACCACAGGCCTGCTCAGTAAGCCCACACTGCAAGTTAATTGACCTCCCCCTCTCTACTAGGTACATGGCCACCTCTGGCCTAGACCACCAGCTGAAGATCTTTGATTTACGAGGGACGTTCCAGCCTCTGAATGCTCGGACCCTGCCCCAGGGAGCAGGACACCTGGCCTTTTCCCAGCGGGGACTGCTGGCTGCAGGCATGGGTGACGTGGTCAACATTTGGGCGGGGCAGGGCAAGGCCAGCCCACCCTCCATGGAGCAGCCTTACCTCACCCACCGGCTCTCAGGCCATGTGCATGGCCTTCATTTCTGCCCCTTTGAAGACGTGCTGGGGGTGGGGCACACTGGGGGCATCACCAGCATGCTGGTACCTGGTGAGTGGGCCAGGGGATGGGATCCATGTGAATGAACTCTGGATGGAAGTTTGGGTTGGCTTGTGATAGCCAGGAGCAATAGGGCTTGGTTGGGCTGGAGCTTATGGACTTGGTTCTGTTTATAGCTCCATGCTTCTCCTTTTTTCCAGGGGCTGCTGAGCCCAACTTTGACGGCCTGGAGAGTAACCCTTACAGGAGTCAGAAGCAGCGCCAGGAGTGGGAGGTGAAGGCTCTGCTGGAGAAGGTGAGCATGTGCCTATGTGTGGTGTGGGCTGGGGGTAAGGAAAGCTCCCCATGCCCCAGGGATCTTGGGAAGAGTGGATTCAGCAGCCCCCTGGCTTCTGTCCCTCTTTGGATCACCCTTCTGTGGCTCCTATGGTTCCTTACCATTCCTGTCCCTCTGTGACACCTTCAGATACCTGCAGAGCTTATTTGTCTGGATCCACGAGCCCTGGCAGAGGTTGATGTCATCTCTTTAGAGCAAGAAAAGAAGGAGCGGATAGAGAGGCTGGTATGAATCAGGCCCAAGTGTCCAGGCCCTTCTCCCCTCCACAACCTTCCCTGTGCCATGTCCCCAGAAGTATGACACAGCACCTGGTGCTGCCGCAGTTCCTGGTCTCTGAGGCTCTTAAGATTTTACCCTTGTCTCCTCTCTTAGGGCTACGACCCCGAGGCCAAGGCTCCTTTCCAGCCAAAACCAAAGCAGAAGGGTCGCAGCTCTACAGCAAGCCTGGTGAAGAGAAAGAGGAAGGTCATGGATGAGGAACACCGGGTAAATGATCACTGAGGGGTGGACCAAGCGTCCCGTGGGCTGTGCCCTCCTGCTAGTGCCTCTGCCCTTGCCAGCCTGCCACTTCTCACCTTGCTGCTCTTTCACCACCTAGGATAAAGTCCGACAGAGCCTTGAGCAGCAGGCACAGAAGCAGGAGAAGAAGGCCGAGCCCACGAGGGCCCGGCCATCTGCCCTGGACAGATTTCTGCGCTGAGTTCTGCCCAAGGATGGCCTGAGAACAGCACTCTCCCCGCATGATTGCCTGTGGAGAAATGCCCCTATTTCTTGGAATAAGGAGGGGGCAATATGCCCCTTCGCCAACTGGGTAGGGACAGCTGGATCCTGGGGTGGGTTGGTATTAAAGAAAAAGGTGGGTTTTTTTTGGATAATGTGTCTAGATCATTCTCAGGACCTGTTCCCCCCTTCACCCAGCATGGAACTACTCTAGGATCTGAGGCGTCATAGTGTCCTCCTCCTACCCCCACCTCATATCCTGTCACTGTGGTCTTAGCCTTATTCTTTAGGGGTCTTCCTTCTCTCTGTCCTATGCCCCTGGAGAGGTCCTTCCCATCCAGCAGCCTCCAGGCTCCCTGGTGAGGACCACGCTGTACTCGAAGAGGTAGAGAGACAAGTTTATTGAGGAGCTTGTGCCCCTCTCCTGTGGCTGGAGAGAACCGCAGTGTTGTTTTACTCTTCCCGGTGACCATCTTTGGGGCTGGCAGGCCAGGCCCCTAGATTTCTCCTGTATCCCTCCATCTTCAGTGATAGACTGAGCATCTGATAGCGGAAACTGGCCATCTGCAGCCAGCCTAGGGCCCCTGCCACGGGCCTGGGTGAGAGAAGGCTGTGAGGGGTGCCGGCTGAGCTCCTCATTCCTCTGCTGTGGCCCCAGGCACTGTCAGCTGTGAACCCAGGCTATTACCCGACACCTTAGGATGCCCAAGACTCCCTGGAGCCAGGAGCAGAAGGGTGCAGTCTTTTCCCCATCAGGGCCTCCCACTAGCTTCCAGGCTTCCTGCATCTTCCAGGGGTCCAGCCTGTGGGATGTCAACAGGAATTTCCCATAGCAGCACCGGTCCAGGGGGTAGTGGGTAGCCCCTGCCAGCTTGACACAATGGGTTGGGGTGAGGCCTCCTCGTCGGGCACTTACCCCCACAAAGACATCCTCCAGTGGTAGAGGGGGTGTCCGGCTGGCCACTTTTAGGATGAGCTGCACAGCAGAAGCTGACAGCACATACCCTGTGCCAGAGGCATAGGGTGGAAAGGGGCCCCAGGTAGGAGGCCACTGCTCCTCTGATATCTGGTGTTTGCTCCCTGGTGTCCGAGTGGGGTGTACCCGCCAGTGCACACGGCCCAGGTACAAAAGAGGCATTGGCTGGCTCCTGAGGTTGGGCCCTTCTTGCCACTCTTCATCTCCAAACTCATTCTCTCGTGGAGGCTCCATGCTCTTCTCCCACTGTTCCCAACGGCCCCCTCGCCGAACCAACTCAGATACCAGTTCAGGGACGTTGACAAACACGTCATCGTCTGTCTTGAGGATGTAGCGGGCCATGGAACAATGTTTGTCCGCCCAATTCAGCCCGATGAGAGTCTTGAGAGTAAGGTTCCTGTACGAGTCCTGGAAAGCCGCCTGCAAGATATCTCCCTGGGTTGCTGCTTCTCGTGCTAAGTCGATCTCGTGGGATTCCCTGGTGGGATGCCGCAAGCTTGGCTCTCCCAGCAGAAAGAGTGTCTGCACCCTGAGCCCTCGGGCCTGGCGCAGCCCGCCCCATGAAGCCCGAATGGCATTTCTTTGATTCAAGTTCTCTGGCGCCGTGCACACCAGTATGAGCAGGAAGGGTGGAGCGCCGGCACCCCCGCAGGCCTCCACATTGGGGATCAGGAGGCGAGGCAGGGCCAGGGGCGGCCCTGGGGAGGCGGGCGCTGGGAGCAGGGAGGCCAGCGAGAGGCTCAGCAGCTCCTCCCCAATGCCTGAGGGCCCGAAAAGGGTCCAAATAACCACCAGCAGCAGGGCAGCAAGGAGAATGCGCCGGAAGAGGCTGAGAGGCATGGTGTAGCGTAATCAGAAGGGACCTGGAGGGAAAGATGGAGGCGGTTAGAGGGCGGAAGGCCCGGATCTCCATGACCTGGTTGCCTAACCGGCCACGCCTGGGATGGAGCAAGCGGCGGAGCATGCGACCAGTACCAGCACCGGGGGAGGGGCCCTGCCGCCGAGGCCCGGGAAGCAGGGCGGCGGCGGGGGTTGTTACCTTGTCGGGGCCCCGCCGCCCCAAAGCTCGGCTCCATGGCGGGGTTTCGCTGCAGCGCCAGTCGCCCCTCTCCCTCTCGTGGTGGCGGCCCCGCCCACCTTCCCCGGAGGGTGTGGTGCCGCGTGCACACCGCCTTCCGGCGTAGCGGCAGGCGAAGGAAGTACCGGTGGCTGGGCCTCTGCGCGACCGCGAATGGGATTTGGATCCAGCGAGCGCTGGGCAGCCTACTAGCCGCGGCCTCCCTCCCGAAGTACGCACGCGTCCCCTCGCTCTGCGGCGGAACCTAGCTCTTCCGGGTCAGCGATGTAGAGGCGTGCCTTCGTAGGGGAAGCTCACGTCTCTGCAGGCCACGGCTTTCTTTTTAAAAAAAGCTAGGCTTGGTCACGAGTAGCGGTACCTACACGTGCCACGCAGCCCCACACACCAACCCGAAAGCCTTGGTTGTCTTGAAATTGCCTTAGGCTCCCCCTCCAGGCCGAGTGTTCTCTTGACCGCATTCGATAGAAAGTGGACACCAAAGAGTTACTTCTGGTAGGGTGGGGAGTAGCAAGGCCTTGCTTTACCCTAGACCAAGTGCACCTGGTTTGGGTAGCTGAGGGAGGCCATCAAGGATAGAGAACACCCACAGGGCCCAGTCAGATAGCTTTCCGGATCAGCGTCCCCAGTAGAGAACTACAGGTGCGCTTGGCTGGCTCAGTCGGTTAAGCCTCTGACTTCGGCTCCAGTCATGATCTTTCGGTTTGCGGGTTCGAGTCCCCGGCGTCAGCCTCTGTGCTGACAGCTCAGAGCCTGGAGCCTGCTCAGGATTATAGCTCCCTCTCTCTGACCCTCCCCTGCTCTCCCTCAAAAAAAAAATAAATAAATAAATAAATAAAAATAAAAACTACATATAAGGAACCCATAGGTGTATAAACTATTTATTAACAGCAAGGCCTACAGATTTATTTCTTCTTGGACACACCCACGGTGCGGCCCCTGCGGCCTGTGGTCTTGGTGTGCTGGCCTCGGACACGAAGTCTGTAGGTGAGGAGAGAGAAGGGTCACAGGTCATGGTAAAGGTAACATCTGGAAAGAATGCAGGCCACCAAAACCCTCTAGGAGTCTAGGGGCAGGCAGGGAGAGGAGACACTCACCCCCAGAAGTGGCGTAGCCCTCTGTGGGCCCGAATCTTCTTCAGTCGTTCCAAGTCTTCACGAAGTTTGTTGTCCAGACCATTGGCCAGGACCTGGATTTGGACGAGAGGGTGACCAATGCTTTACCCACTGACCTCCCATGACTAATTTTAACTGGACACCCTGCCTTTAATCTCCCTTTTCAATACATACCTGGCTGTATTTTCCATCCTTCACATCCTTCTGTCTGTTCAAAAACCAGTCTGGGATCTTATACTGGCGAGGATTCTGCATGATGGTGATCACACGTTCCACCTGTCAGCAGGACAAAGCTCAGATACAGATAGCCTCCCTTCCAAGGCCCACCCCCAGCCCCCCTTCCTCTTCCTCACCTCATCCTCCGTGAGCTCTCCTGCCCTCTTGGTGAGATCGATGTCTGCTTTCCTCAACACCACATGAGCATATCTTCGCCCCACGCCCTGAGGAGAAGTTTTGGAGTTTGGGGCTGAGTCTCATTTTTTTGGCTTTCTTTGTAGCCCTACTATTCAGCCTGCAACCATCCAGTACACTATACTTTTCTAGATACCGAGTTCAGCTTAGGTCATGATCTCATGGTTCATGGGTTTGAGCCCTTGAGCCCTGCATCGAGCTCTGTGCTGACAGCTTGGAGCCTGATTGAGATTCTGTCTCCCTCTCTGTCTTCCCCTGCTCGCGCTGTCTCTCCAAAACAAACATTAAAGGAAAAGAAAAAAAGTACAAGCTTTATTCAGGAGCGGGTCTAAAGAAAGATCTTTTCATACTGTTCAGTACATCTATTTGTCGAGTGCTGGTGGTTAAAACACTGCAGCAGCACCCAAGAGTAGAACCTTCTAGTCTCTGCATTGTGGAGGACCAAAGGCTTGGCTCTCAAAGCAGATGTAGTACGACAGTAAGACTAGGGACTTTTGGGGTAACAGGGTTGATCAAGGGGTGGGGTTGTGGTGCTCTGGGTCTCTAAGGGTCAGAATTCGTTGGGCAGGTCACCTCATCTCAATGATCACAGTTTTCTAAGATCACAAACTTGATGGTCAGTGCTTAGAGATAATCAGGCCACAGGGAGCTAACTGCCCAAACCAAACTCTGCTTACACTGGTGGCACTGTATCAGCACCACCACCAGTACACCTCGCCACCTGAACTCAAGAAGCAAACACATCTGAATGGCGAATGATGGTGTGCCAGACTGAATAGTGCCCCCACCCCCGTTATGTCCACCTAGAATCCTAGAATGTGACCTTGTTTGGAAAAAGGGTCATTCCAAATATACTCGTTAAAAACCCAATGACTGATATCCTCACAAAAGGAGAGGATTCAGAGAAAAGAAGGCCATGTAGTAAGAGGAGTGACACAGCAACAAGACAAGGAACAGCAACCAGAAGTTTGGATTTTTAGAGGTTTCTGAGGGAGCTGACACCTTGATTTTGGATGTTTGGCCTCCAGAACTATGGGAGTAAGTTTTTGTTGTTCTAAGCCAACAAGTAGCTTGTTTCAGCAGTCCCAGGAAACGAAAAATTATTTCCTCTCTGTAAGTAGTGACCTAGACTATCAAATTATCAGAGGGGATTAAGGTCTAAGTCTCTTTCAAATTTGAGATTTACAGACAGGGAGGGTGCCTGGATGGCTCAGCTGGTTAAGTGTCCAACTTGACTTCCGGCTCAGGTCATGATTTTACAGTTTGTGGGTTCAAGCGTGGTGTAGGGCTCTGTGCTGACAGTGCAGAGCCTGCTTGGGATTCTCTCTCCCTCAAAACAGATGAAACTTTAAATAAAGATTTACAAATAAGACAGTATGTTTGATATTTTACTTTAAAATGATAGGGAAGAGTATAGATGAAACAAGAGTTCAAATTTTTAGCTGGACAATATTCATAAATGGGTAATATTCTTCCCTTAAAAATTTTCCATAATCAAAAAAAAAACTGCTGTTAAGCTAAAATTTTTGAAAGCCTGTTTGCAGACTGATATGGACTTGACAACTTCCTTCATTACATCCCTAGATCCCTTCTCTGCCAAGACCACCCGTTTTCTCCATCCATCAGCGTATACTCAGGGCACCATCACTCATTTGTAGCCCACAGGCGTGGGTCATAGAAGAGTTGACACCAAATTAGTATTACTCTCGGAAAACATTTAACGCAGTGTTACTCATCAGATAAGACACGAATTCTTCAAACATGGCCAGTGAGTACTTCCCAGGTTCCCTAATAATGCACAGGCGGCAGTATCACCCTGATTTAGATGAAAGGCAGAAAACCAGCCAACCTTACATACATTACTCGTATAAGGCCTGTATTATTTCTCAATATCCTCTTCTGCTTGCGTCAGTTTCCACTCTTTATTCTTCCCCATCCAATTAAAAAAATTTTTTTATTGCTTTTTATTTTATTTTATTTTTGAGAGACAGAGAGAGACAGCTGGAACAGGGGAGGGTCAGAGAGAGAGAGAGGGAGACACGGAATCCGAAACAGGCTCCGAGCTAGCTGTCAGCACAGAGCCCGACGCGGGGCTCGAACCCACGAACCGTGAGATCTGACCTGAGCCAAAACCGGACACTTAACTGACTGAGCCGCCCAGGCGCTCCCCCATCCAATTAATCTTACCATTTGTTTAACATCTTGAGGACTCCCACCTCTTACCCAGCCCCCACTCTCTTCCAGTTTCCAAGTATTACCCCTCCATTCTGGATCCTTGGCAAAATACCCTTCTCCAAGCTTTAGTTCTCTCACCAGAGAAGAGCTAATTGCATTTGCTGGCTCTCTAGTTAGAAAAAAGTCTCTGTAGCATCTATCTCTAGGAAAAACCTTTCCCAGTGGTAAGCAAAGCATCAGGATCCTGAAGAGACTTACTACAAAGTTCATAAAATTACCTTAAAGCACTACAAACATATTCAATGAAAGTAAATACAAAACCAGTTAATTTCAAAGAGGCAGAGAAAAAGGGATTAACATACACATTCCATTAACCATCACCGTCTTTTAGAGGCACATCTTATTTTATTGCATTGTGTGGATATTGTGGTTTTTTTTTTTTTACACAATGAAGGCTTGTATCGAACCGTCTATCTGTGCCATTTTTCTTTTTTTATAATTTTTTGTTTTTTATTTATTTTTGAGAGACAGAAAGAGACAGCGCGAGCAGGGGAGGGTCAGAGAGAGTGGGAGAGACAGAATCCGAAGCAGGCTCCAGGCTCTGAACTAGCTGTCAGCACAGAGCCTGACCTGGGGCTCGAACCCACGAACCGTGAGATCATGACCTGAATCGAAGCTGGACACTTAACTGACTGAGCCACCCAGGCGCTCCGTCATTGCCATTTTTTAACAGCACTTGCTTACTTTGTGCTGGCGTTACATTTTGGTAATTCTCACAATATGTCAAACTTTATTCGTTATAGTGATCTGTGATCATGACTCCTTGAAAGCTCATGATGGTTAGCATTTTTTCCAGCAATAAAATATTTTTAAATCAAGGTACTACACTTTAGACACAATCCTACAGCACACTTAATATTGATTACAATGTAAATATAACTTGCATTATGTAATGAAAAACCAAAAAAAATCATTTGATTCATTTTATTGCATGGAACTGAACCTGCCAGCGGTGCCCGTCTGTGTTCACTATCCCATTTAAACCTCATAGACCCCTTCAAGAAGGTACTGTATTTTACGCCGTCTTACTGGTTTCATGTAATAACCAAAGAAAGCCATCTTTTTGTATACCATTTAAGAACCAATGAAAGCTGTGCTTCCTGCAGTATAACATGAAAACACAAAGCTCATCAGGCTTATGAATCAAAGCTAGGATACACAGTTGTGAATTAAGAAGTTATCTACATAATACTTGTTTCCTTTATATTTCCTGAAACCAGGCTATCCTGGATCCATTCCCTAACACTGCCTTAATACATCTACCATGCACCAAAACCTGAGGATTGGGAACCAGACAGAACCATCCCCACCCCTACAATGTCCACATAAGGGCAGAAAACACATTCAGCCGTTCCACAATTATACACATGGGCAAAACAAAACAAAACAAAACAAAACAAAAACCATAATAGAATAATGTCTCCATTGGGAAGGCCGGTTCACATCAGGTTGGTGAAAGGAAACATCCAAGCTTCCCCTCACCAACTTAATTCATATAATGAACCAAACACTGGTTCCCATCAACAGAAACAAGAAATGCATTTCATTCATCTCTGGCATTCGAGTTAAATGCCCTGCTCACCATGAAGTGACACCCCCTCCTCCTTCCCAACTATAGGTTTCTTCATGCTTGGAATCTGTTGGGATTTCTATGTGCTCCCCTCTCCATGCACAATTATACAATTTCTACAGCATATAAATTTCCAGTGATGGCTGCTGTCAGGAGGCACTGCTGTAGGGATCAGAAACCACATTTAGAACGAACCCCACAAGGTGATCATGGCAGATGGTCCAGTAAAATTTTTAGTGAATTCTGGTCAACAGAACCCACTACCCAGCCCCTGAAGGTATCTTGGCTTATGCTGAGACTATTCTCTGGCTTTCTTTACTTACCTTTGTGGTATATGTGGTGAGAAATTAGAATTAGTCACCCTTTTAACCATTTTATTTTTTTAACCCAGCAGCTAAGATTATCTGGTTGAGACGTGTGTTTCTTCTACCCTGCCTCACTTACAGCTGTCTTAATCTAGGTTTCATTCTTATTCTCCATTCCTTACCCTACTTTACCTTAATTGCAGTGATGGCGAAGGCTATTTTCCGCCGTCCATCGATATTGGTGTTGAGTACTCGCAAAATGTGCTGGAACTTCTCAGGGATTACTAGAGACTGACAAAGATTGGGTGAGAATCAGACACCATGAATGAACTACCATCAAACAGTAATCTCAAACGGTAATGTTAAGCTTGAAGGGAGCAACGACACCCCCCCGCCTCCTTCAGTTTCCTCACAACATAAACTCCTCAGTGCCGCGGACAAGACATGCAAGTGTTCGGGCCCGGGAAAACGCAACCTTTGGGAAGGGGCAGGTCTTCTGCCCGTTCCCAAAAATAGACTCTGAGTGGCGGACACTGGAGTTCCCCATTCACGCCCAATCCCTTACCCCTTTCGAGTGCCCGGGGAGTGACTCTTCTTTTAGCCCACTCCCCAGATGTCTCTAGTCGTTCCTTCCCGGGGGCGCCATCCAAAGACTCACACAGAAAGTTACGAACCCCGAGAATAGGCCGTTTCCGGCCGCCTAATAGCAGACTTTCTGTGTCACGGTTCGGATGTCGCCAGATCCCCTCACTAACCCCACTCTTACCATGGCTGCGGCACCAGCGGCGGCGTGTAGGCCTCCTGTGGAAGAGAGAACGGAAGTGACGTCCTACCCTTATATAGCCACCAGGCGGAAGAGGCGGAGCGATCTTCCTGTGGCGCTTTCGGAAGCTGCTTGTGTCAGAGTCGACGCGACTTCTGGGAATCTCTATTGGTGGCCACAACTTCCGGTGCGGTCGGTCTTTACAGTTCGTTAAAGTGTGAGAGCAGCAAAGGTTCCGGGATGGGATAGTACTTAAGACTTCCAACTCCCATTTTCAGTTGGTGAAATGATTAGGGCTGAAAAGTGAAGGCTGGAATCAAACAACTTAATTCAAATATTTGGGAACGATGTCGCAGCCCGCAAGACCCTCTAGAATTTATAATTCCATTCCAGGGGCGGACTCAGCGACTGACAGCTGCCGGAAGTGAGGCTGCGCAGAATGGCCGCCGCTGCGACCATGGCGGCAGCTGCTCGAGAGCTGATGTTGCGGGCTGGGGTCTCAGATATGGAGGAGGAGGAGGGCTCGCTGGTGAGAACGCGGGGCTCTTTCTCTTACGGAGTCTTGTCCAGTCGTCCTCGCGTCAGAAAGCCGCGACTGGACTGGATTTAGGGACAAGGGTGGGAGCGCGGCTGCTACCGATGATACTACCTGTTTGGTTTTCCATACCCCTCATTGGGATCGGACTTGAGTCTGAGCCGGAAACAGAGTGGCCAAGAGTCAATTTCCAGGGGCACAATTTCCAGATTTTGGGGCAGGATAGAGAAGCAGTGTAGTGTAAAGGTTAAGAGCCTGGCTTCTATAGTCAGATTGGCTTTTAATTTCAGTTTTGCCACTTAACGCGCTGTGTGTCTTTGGGCAAGTTAACCAGCCTCTCTGGATCATACTTTGTACACGTATAAGGCTAACGAAATAATAAGATTTACCATACAGATTGTCGATTATGGTTAAATGAGTGAGTATATGAAAGGTGGCACCCAGCATGCAGGTAAGATCTAAGTGTTAGCTGACATTTCTAGAAAGGCTGGTGCTGTCCAGAGGGATTGTGATAGAACACCTGAGATAGCAGGAGTCTGGGGAATCCTGCATTCAACTGTAAGTTTCGCTCTGCCCTCTGCAACTCCTGATTTTCCCCATTGGGACACCTCTACTCTCCGTGGGCTGCCTGTTTATTTGTCATATTCCCTACCTATAAGCCCCGAGTAGTAGATTGGGTACAGTGTGAGACTTGGAATTTTTTTGACTCAGTGCCTATGGCTCTCCAATAAAATTCCAGCTCGTCCTCCTCTCTGCTCTCCCTCCATGCCTTGAAGGTTTGTGGATTATATTTGTTCTCCCTATGTTCTACCTGTGTCCTTTCCCATTAATTTGTCCCTCTCCAGGGAGGTGGTCCTGGTCTTCAGGAGCCATTGCAACTTGGAGAGTTGGACATCTCCTCTGATGAATTCATCCTGGATGAAGTGGATGGTAAGTGATAGAGATGGATGCAGACTGTTTTTGAGGATCTGAGAGGCAAGGGGGCTGGAAATAGTAAGACTGGGATTGGTGTACAGATGTTCAGTTGGGGGAGGGGAGCTGTGGAGTTGGACCCTTATGATAAACTTCTATTTCCAGTTCACATTCAGGCAAATCTGGAGGATGAATTAGTAATGGAAGCTCTTAAAACGGTGAGGCTTTCAACTATACTGATGTGCCCCTCCACTTACCCACCCCTCAAAGAATTTGAAAAGGAAACAGTCTCTTGGACTTATAATGTTACCCTGGTGTCTTACTCTCTAGTCCTGTGTTGATTTGGCCCCAGTATCCCTTCATTGACTTTCTCGTAACCTGTCGTGTCTCGGTTCTCCCAGGGCGTGGATCTCCGACACTATTCAAAGCAGGTTGAGCTGGAGCTACAGCAGATTGAGCAGAAATCCATTCGGGATTGTATCCTCCAGTAGAGAAAAAGGGTGATGTTATTGAAATAGGGATTTTGTACAGTATGGTGCAGGCAGCCTAGCGGGGGCTGATGTCTTCTCTCTGAAGTTTCTGTCATCTCAGGGAGAAACTGGAGAGGTCCTGCAGGTCTGAGAATCTCCAATTTTATGGTGACGCCCCTTGACTTTTTGTGGGTCAGATATCCAAGAGAGTGAGAACATAGCATCTCTGCACAACCAGATCACAGCCTGCGATGCTGTTCTTGAGGTTAGTAACCATACGTGTGATCCCTGATAATCCTGAACCAGAGTGTGGTCTCTGGGGCCATTCTTTAGGTCATCAGCCTCAGCTGGGGATAGTTAGATTCACTTTGAGGATGACCTCAACAGTCTTTTTTGTTGTTACTGCCATAACTAATGTTGTTTGCCAGTGACCTTGGGGTGCCTTTTACCTCATCACCTGCTACCCTAATGGACTGATACTGAAGACTTTACCGATTAACTTCGGTGGCCCCTTTGTCCCCTACCAACCCTGTGGTGCTCCGGCAACATCTCTGTCCTCCCCCCAGCGCATGGAGCAGATGTTGGGAGCTTTTCAGAGTGACCTCAGCTCTATCAGCTCTGAGATCCGGACACTGCAGGAACAGTCAGGAGCCATGAACATTCGGCTTCGAAACCGCCAGGCAGTTCGGGGGAAACTTGGGGAACTTGTCGATGGTCTGATAGTGCCCTCTGCTCTGATCACGTGAGTTGCCAGTTTGAAGAGTCGCAATGTCTGTAGGAGGTAGAAGGGCTAGGATGACCTTTCCTACTTACCACGCAGGTCTCCTGGCTTCATGTCATCAGATCCTTCCAGAAACTGATGGGTGGGTTGACAGCCCTTTCAATCTTGATGCATGCTTTAGGCGGCCAAGATTAGAAATCATCCAGGGTCAGGCATATAGTGAGGGGGTTCAAGGCATATGGGCACGGGGGTTGGGCAGGAGGTTCCGGGAACAGAAGACTCTGTACATGTATCCTGACTATGTGATACAGTGTAAGAAGAGAGAGACAGGCTGGATGTAAGGGATTGGCTTGGGGTCTAGAGATGTCTGGGTCCCCTCCTAACCCCTTCCACCCATCCCTGCTACCCAGGGCAATTCTGGAGGCGCCAGTGACAGAGCCCAGGTTCCTGGAGCAGCTACAGGAACTGGATGCCAAAGCAGCTGCAGTCCGAGAGCAGGAAGCTAGAGGCACAGCGGCCTGTGCAGATGTCAGAGGCATACTCGACCGGCTCCGGGTTAAGGTGAGAGATGGGGATGATACCCCAGAGATGATAATCCCTTCCTGACTCCTTCAGCGTAGATTTCCCTGGCAGTGCTTATTGTAGCCTGTCCCCAAAACTTGACCCTAACTTTACCTGGCAGAGCTCATCCTCACATCTCTGGGTTCCCCTGAAAATTTTAAGAAACACTGAAGAGGTATTCTCCACCCTTCATCCTCCCATGTTTAACATTTGGTACTTCCCCCACTGTTTCCCAGACAGTAATAAGGTTGCAGCTTCATGCCCTGTGTTTGGTCCCCCATGTCTAGGCAGTGACGAAGATCCGAGAATTCATCCTTCAGAAGATTTATTCCTTCAGAAAACCAATGACCAACTATCAGATCCCCCAGACGGCACTGCTGAAATACAGGTCACCACTGAACGAAGGGCTCAGGATGACCTCTGAGCTAATGAGCAGCCCATTATAGTGTCTGCTTTCTTGGAGAGGCAGGGAGACTGACTCATCCCTGGCCCCTCCAGGTTCTTCTATCAGTTTCTACTGGGCAATGAACGAGCAACAGCAAAGGAGATCAGGGATGAGTATGTGGAAACACTGGGCAAGATCTACCTGTCTTACTATCGCTCTTACCTGGGGCGGCTTATGAAGGTGCAGGTGAGGCCAAGGAGAGAGGCATTCTTAGGAACATGGGCTGGGAAGAGGGACCACCTCTGGGCAAGGCTGGACAGTGGACAAAATTTTTTTATCACACTGTAGGAAGAGATGGTTACCAGTTCTCTTTTCTCTTTTTCCTAGTACGAAGAAGTTGCTGAGAAGGATGATCTAATGGGTGTGGAAGACACAGCAAAGAAAGATATCCTAGAGTTGAGGGGCCCACATACTAGGCCTTGACAGTGAGGGTACTTCCAGCTCCAGCCTCAGAGGCATTGCTTCTTGCTTTTTTTTTTTGGCAACCAAAACCTTTGAGAATGTGATGAAGGCTATGATCTTCCTCCCCAAAAAAAGGCACATGTTATTTTGATACATGGTTTGCATATGGTATCGGGGAGGATAGAAGTTCTCTGAAGCCCATTTACAGGTATCAGGTAGAGTGGGGTCCTAGTACTGGGAAGGCGGGACATCTAGGCTGTGTGGTCCCTGAAGGCACTGAGTCTCTGAATCTGTCACAGTTGTGATCTTATTGTTTTCCCTGACCCTGACCTTTCACGATTCTTCTCGAAGCCTTCCCTCCGCAGCAGGAACACCATCTTCACCCTGGGGACTCGTGGCTCTGTCATCTCCCCCACTGAACTGGAGGCCCCCATCCTGGTGCCCCACACTGCCCAGCGGGGAGAACAGAGGGTAGGAGAAGGAACAAGAGTCTGTTGTGAGGGGATGCTGGGGGAGGCCAGACCTGGGCAAAGCTTCCCACCCTGCAGGCCCCTGTATCAGTCTCCTTAGATCTGGGAGTGGCCCTCTCGGGTCACCCAGGTGTTCTGTGATGTGAGGAGGGTTGAGCCCGTTGACTTCAGGGCATATAGAGGGAGAGACTGGCTGAGGGGAATGGCATGTCGTGAGGCAGGTTGTGGAGATGAATGCAGGCCTAGAACCAGCAGTGGGGGTGACCGGTTCTTCTTTTGGGCCCCTTGTCCCCCCTCTTCCTTTCAGTACACATTCAAGATGCTCTTTCTCAGCCTGCACTTGGGTTAGATGGGAAGGGCCTCCTGAGCTCTCATTGCCCAGGCTTGCTGGTTTTCCAGCTCTGTCTCTGGAGAGTCAGTGTTGGGGTCCATCCCTTTTATCTCTCTTCTTTGCCCCTTCCATCCTAGTATCCATTCGAGGCCCTCTTCCGCAGCCAGCACTACGCCCTCCTAGACAATTCCTGCCGCGAATATCTTTTCATCTGTGAATTCTTTGTTGTGTCTGGCTCGGCTGCACTTGACCTCTTCAATGCTGTCATGGGCCGTACCCTCAGCATGACCCTGGTGAGATCCTCAGCTCCTGTGCTCTTAGGCCCCGTTGTCCTCAGTCCTCGTCAGCACCGTAGTGGAGTTCTAGCTCTGGTGGTACTGAAACCACGGTCCCCTTATTCTAAAATGTCTAAACCTTGTACTCACAAAGTATATGAAGCCCTCAAAGCTTGGAGTACTGAGGCTACCCTACTATTGACCCGCACCCAGGCAGTAACATCTGGAAACAGAGGGGCCCCTGAAATGGTGCTCAGCCTTGAATTCTGCTGTGATGGCCTTGTGAGCCTAGATCCTGATGGGCAAGGCAGCAGCACCACGTGAGCGGCCAGTGGACAGGGTAGGAGGGAGCATTTCCTGAGAGATCATACCTCTCCCTCCCTTCCTCCCACTGCCACCTCCCCAGAGGAGCACATGCATTTGTCCATGGCCACTGGGAATGACAGAGTAACATTCTTTTCCAATCTTCTGTTTGTCCTTGAATCATAGAAACACCTGGAGTCCTATCTCACTGACTGCTACGATGCCATCGCTGTTTTTCTCTGTATCCACATTGTCCTCCGATTCCGCAACATTGCAGCAAAGAGGGATGTTCCTGCCCTGGACAGGTCACTGAGTTCTGGTCCTTGGTGCCCTGCTGCCCTTCAACCCTTAGTCTTCTTACATGACCGTGCCCTGACCTTTGAACTACTGACCTGATACCTGATTCCTACTCCCATTCATCTGCCTGGAGACAGTACTGCTTTCTGACTCCCCTTTCATACCAGTCCTGCCTTCATCAGCCGTGAGCTGTTAATTGTGTTCTCCCACAGAAATCCCTTATTTATTTTTAAGTTTTTAAATATTTATTCTTGTGAGAGAGAGAGCATGAGCAGGGGAGGGGCAGAGTGAAACGGAGACACAGAATCCAAAGCAGGCTCCAGGGTCTGAGCTGTCAGCACTGAGCCTGATGCGGGGCTTGAACCCACAACCCGCGAGATCATGGCCTGAGCCAAAGTCAGATGCTTAACCGACTGAGCCTCCCAGGTGCCCCTTAAGTTTTATATTTTAATTCCAGTTAGTTAGCATACAGCATTCTCTTAGTGTCAGGTATACAATATAGTCATTCAACAATCCCATACATGACCCAGCGTTCATCATGACCCCCATGTTTCTTGCCACCTGATCTCTGATTCTGATTAAGCCTGCAGGTACTGGGAGCAGGTGCTTGCCTTGCTGTGGCCACGGTTTGAGCTGATCCTGGAGATGAATGTCCAGAGTGTCCGAAGCACTGACCCTCAGCGCCTTGGGGGGCTGGATACTCGGCCCCACTATGTAAGACAGGGCAAGGGTAACAAAGGGGTTCCAAAAGGCAGAGCTCTTCGCTTCACTGTGGGGCTTGGCCAGGTGTCCAGCTGTGTTGTGGGCCTGGCTGGATATTTGGGCACACCGTGTGAGGGGCAGTGGAGGACTATGTATGAACTCAGGGTGAGCTGGGCACTGTTGGTTAGAGGGATGGGGGGTAGGAGTCATAGAGGTTGATTGGCCAGCTTCCAGGACTCGGGCCAGGGGGTTGGAGTGATTTTTCTTCCCACTTTGTCTCCCCAAGATCACACGCCGATATGCAGAATTCTCCTCTGCTCTTGTCAGCATCAATCAGACGATTCCCAACGAGCGGACAATGCAGCTGCTGGGACAGCTACAGGTGAGGGCGGGCGGGATGGACTTGCCAGCAGCCCAGCTGCCGCAGCGACCTGCGTGTGAGGAGGGCTGTCCGCCCTCGCCTCCTTGTGTCACTTCCTCCTGACTTTTGCAGGTGGAAGTGGAGAATTTTGTCCTCCGGGTGGCGGCTGAATTCTCCTCAAGGAAGGAGCAGCTGGTGTTCCTGATCAACAACTATGACATGATGCTGGGTGTGCTGATGGTACAGACGCCGCCTCTCCCGTCCTGCCTACCCAGACAGCGTGGCCTCCCCCGCTGCTCCGTTAGCTCCCTGAGGACACACGTGACATCCGTTTTGGTCCATGTTTTATTCTTGGCGTCTGGCACGATGCCTGGCCAAGTACAGTAAATGCGGCAGGAAGGGGATATCCTGAAGTGAAGGGCTGCTTCTCCCCACACTTGAGATTTCCCTTTCTTGTCCCTTAGGAGCGGGCTGCAGATGACAGCAAGGAGGTTGAGAGTTTCCAGCAGCTGCTCAACGCTCGGACACAGGTAGGGGTGAGGGGAAGAAAGACGGGACCGTCTTGTGTGCTCTTTTCAGTTCTGTGTGCATGTGTGTCTGCGTGGGGGGAGCGGCAGTTAAAGGATTTTAGGTGCACAGACTTGCGACTATCGGCTGGCTTTATTTTCTTTTGTATTTTTCTTTAATGATATATATGCTCCTGAAGCCACTGCGCACCTTGGCAATAGCCAGCATCAAACAGTGAATTCTTCCTCACCCCACTTCATTGCTTCTCATGGTCCCCCCTTGACTTATATGTTGTGTTTACTGTGTTCTTGCTTTTAAAAGTATGTAAGAAAAAAAATATGTATATATGTAAGTATGGCAAAACAATAATTACTTAGTTTTATTTTTTTTAAGGTTTTTGTTTTTTGGTTATTTTCTTTTTTGAAGTAGGTTCCACATCCAGTCTGGGGCTTTTATTTTTTTTAATTTTTATTTATTTTTTGTTTATAAATTTTTTTGTATTCTATTTATGAAACCAATCTTTTTTTTTTGAAACCAGTCCTTTGATTATATAGTTGTAGATATCTTCCAGTGTTTTATTTTTTTTAATATTGTTTTATGATGGACAAATTCTTAATTTTAATATGATTGACTTTACTGATCTTTATTTTTCTGTCTTGTTTGAAATCTTGGGGTGCCTGGGTGGCTCGGTTAAGTGTCTGACTCTTGATCTCAGCTCGGGTCTTGATCTAGGAGTCATGAGTCAAGCCTCACATTGGGTTCTGCACGGGGTGTGAAGCCTACTTAAAAAGAGAGAGAGGGGCGCTGGGTGTCTCAGTCGGTTAAGCATCTGGCTTTGGCTCAGGTCATGATCTCATGGTTCGTGGGTTTGAGCCCCGCATCAGGCTCTGTGCTGACAGCTAGCTCAGAGCCTGGAGCCTGCTTCAGATTCTGTATCTCCCTCCCTCTCTGACCCTCCCCTGCCTGAACTGTCTCTCTCTGTCTCTCAAAAATAAATAAAAGACATAAAAAAGAGAGAGAGAGAGAGAAAGAGAGAAATCTTGTATTATCTCAGGGTCAGAAAACTATTATACGACATTTTCCTCTTAATGTTGTAGAATTTTGCTTTTTACATCTAAGCCCTAAATTTACCTGGAATTGATTTTGTATATGATGTGAGGTAGGAATCTAATTTAATATTTTATGTTTGGATAATGAAGGAACCAGAACTATTTACAGAAAATCCCTTTCTCCATACACAGAGTGCCTTTGTCACATAGCAAAACTCTATAAAGATGTGTGCCTTGCCCCTCTTCTTTCTTTTAATGTTTGCTTGTTTGTTTGTTTGTTTTGAGAGAGAAAGAGCAGAGAAGGGGCAGAGAGAGAATCCCAAGTAGACCCTGCGCTGTCAGCACAGAGCCTGACATACAGCTTGATCTCACAAATTATAAGATCATGACCGGAGCCCAAATCAGGAGTCCGCTGCTTGACTGAATTGAGCCACCCAGGCACCCCTTGCCTCTCTGTTCTATTCCATTGATCAATGTGTCTAATCTGCAATGCAGTTTTAATTATTGTGCTTTATAACTATGCAAATATTATGCTATATAATTATGCATATTCTACCTTTTTTAGGAGTGTCTTGAATATTGTGGACCTCTTGATTTTTCATATAAATTTTACAGTCAGCTTGTAAGTTTTGACGTTTATAAAAGTCCATTACGGATTTTGATTGGAATTGCACTGACCAAGTTGGAAGAATTGATAGTTATGGTATTGAAATGTGTCATCCATGAACATGGGCTCTCCATTTTTAAAGATATTCTTTAATGTCTTTTTTTTTTAACTTTTTGTTTTTAATGTTTATTTTGAAAGACAGAGCAAGCAGAGGAGGGGCAGAGAGAGGAGAGAGAGAATTCTAAGCTGGCTCTGAGCTGCCAGTGCAGAGCCCATTGCAGGGCTCGATCTCTCGAACTATGAGACCATGAACTGCGCGGAAATCAAGAGTTGGACGCTCAACCAACTAAGCCACCCAGGCACCCTGTCTTTCATGTCTTTTTATAACCTTTTATAATTTTCAGCACAAAGACATTGCACTTTTTTGGTCAGTTATTCCTAGGTAGGTGTAATGTATAGATTTTGGGGTAATGATTTCTCTCTAATCTTTTGCCTTTAATTTCTTACATCTTTGATCTCTTACTGTTCTGGCTAGGATCTCTCTGACAATGTTTGTTTATTTTTGAGAGACAGAGAAAGAGCACATGCAGGGGGTGCAGAGAGAGAGGGAGACACAGAATCCAAAGCAGGCTTCAGGGTCTGAGCTGTCAGCACAGAGCCTGATGTGGGGCTTGAACTCCAGAACTGTGAGATCATGACCTGAGCCAACGTTGGACACTTAACCGACTGATTTTGGCTCACATGATCTCATGGTTCGTGTGATGGCGCTTCACATGGAGCCCTGTGCTGACAGCTTGGAGCCTGCTTGGGATGCTCGCTCTCTCTCCCTCCCCTGCTCATGTGTGCATGCTCTCTCTCTAAATAGATAAGTAAATAAATAAATTTTAAAAGTTCTTAAAAAAAAAAAGAAATGCTATTGATTTTTGTATATCAACCATATACAAAGCTACCTCCTTAACTTACTATTTCTAATAACATTTCTGGAGATAGTGTGTGCATGTTTTATGTAGGCCTGAAAGTTTTAGTTTTATTCCTTTCTAATCCTTAAGTCTTTAATTTCTTATGTCTTTATTCTCCTACTGTACTGGCTAGTACCTCCAACACAAAGCTGAATACTTGAGTAGAAGTGATGATAGTGAGAATCCTTATCTTTTCCTCATTTTAAAAGGAATGTTTTCATCATTTCCCCATTAAGGATAATATTACCTTTTATAGATACCCTTTCTCAGGTTAAGAAAATTCCTGTCAATCTGTAATGTGCCAAGAGTTATTATCATACTAGGTTTTTATTACCTATCAATTATTACTTCATTTTTTAAAATTCAAGGCTAATTAACATACAGTGTTACATTAGCGTCAGCTGTACAATATAGTGATTCAATACATGTCTTAGTGCTCATCAAGATATGTGTACTTCGAACCCCCTTATACTTTGAGCCCCCTTAATCTATTTCACCCTTCCCCTACCCTCTGTCCCTCTGGCAACCACATTTGTTCTCTGTGTTTAAGAGTCTGTTTTTTGGTTTGTCTCTTTTTTTTGACTTTGTTCTGTTTTTTAAGTTCTGCATATGAGTGAGATCACATATGATATTTGTCTTTTCTGACTGGCTTATTTCACCTATCATTATTACCTTCCGAGTCCTTCCAAATCATTGCAAATGGCAGGATTTCTTTGTTTTTATGGCTAATATTTCATTGTATCCACATATTTCGTGTCCTTTCATCTATTGACGGACACTTCGGTTGTTTCCATATCTTGACTGTTGTAAATAAGTCTGCAAAAAATACAGGGGTGCGTGTTACCTTTTCAAATTTGTGTTTTTGTTTTCTTTGGGTAAATACCCGTAGTGGAATTACTGGATCATATGGTAATTCTATTTTTAATTTTTTTGAGGACCCTCCATACTGTTTTCCACAGTGGCTGCACCAGTTTGCATTTCTACCAGCGAGGGTTCATTTTTCTCTACATCCTCGCCAACACTTGATATTAGTTTGTAGTATGCCACGAGTTATTGTTTATTAAAGTCACGAATGGGTATTGAATTTTTAAGCAAGGATTTATGCTTTTTCAGCAGTGGTTGAGGTAATTACTTGGTTTTTCTTCTTTATCAATTTTATGGCTTATGACATTTGTAGACTTTACAATGTTAAACCATGCCAGGGGTGCCTGGGTGGCTCAGTCAGTTAAGTGTCCGACTTCAGCTCAGGTCATAACCTCAGCTAAGGTTGGAATCCCATGTTGGGCTCTGTGCTGACGGCCAGAACCTGGTGCCTGCCTGGGATTCTGTGTCTCGCTCTCTCTCTTCTCCTCCTCCGCTCACACTGTTTTTCTCTCTGTCTCTTTCAAGAATAAATAAACATTAAAAACTTAAAAAAAAAAAAAAGAATGTTAAACCATTCTGGATTTTGTCTAATTCATTTAGAATTTTTGTTTCTTTGTGCATAGGTGATCCTGGCCACTGATTTTCTGTCCTTGTACTGTCTTTGGCTGGTTCTGGTACCAGAATCATACTGGATTTGTAGGAGGAGGTAGAAGTATGCCTTCTTTCTTTCTCTTCTGAAGTAGTTTAAGATTGAAATGATCTCTTTCTTGAAAGTTCTATAGAACTTGCCAGCAAAAGCAACTGAGAAGATTTAAAGCAATGAAATTCCCTCAATACTACTTTTGTTGAAATCTATAGGTTTGAATATGTAGCACTTTTGAAATAAGTTCTAGGAATTTTAGTATCTCAATGATTTCTTCTTGGATCCATGAGATTTTTGGAGGAGTATTTTAAAATTTTCAAAACTGGTTTCTTGTTTATCAAAGAGTTTTTATTATTATTATTAATGTCTAAGTTAATTACATTGTGGGTGGAGAATGTTGGTTTTCTGGGTACTGAGTTTTGGAAATTTGTTTAGATTCACTTGTGGCCTAGTGCATATGTGATCAACTTTATACATGTTCCATGCAAGGTTGAGAAGAATGTGTGCTCTCCAGTTGCTCAGTGCGGAGATCCACACTTTTTAATTGCATCGTTCACATTATCTACATCTTTAAGGATTATTTTTTTGTGTGAACTTACCAGTAGTTGAGAGAAATGTTTTGAAATTTGTAGATTTGTCACTTTTTTACTGTAGTTCTATCAAATTTTGCTTTGTATAATTTCAGCTTATTTTACCTAAATTCTTTTTTTTATTTTTTAAACATTTATTCATTTTTGATAGAGTGCACGTGGGGGAGGGGCAGAGAGAGGGAGACACAGAACCCAATGCGGGCTCCAGGCTCTCAGCTATCGGCGCAGAGCCTGATGCGGGGCTCAAACCCACGAGCAGTGAGATCATGACCTGAGCCGAAGTTGGCCACTTAACTGACTGAGCCACCCAGGTGCCCCTCTAAATTCTTAAAAGTTTAGAATCAGGGGACACCTGGCCAGCTCAGTTGGTGGAGCATGTGGCTCTTGATCTCAGGGTTGTGAGTTCAAGCCTCACATTTGGGTGTAGACATTACTGAAAAAGAAAATCTTTTAAAAAGAGTTTAGGATTGTTCAATCTTACTGGTGACTTGAAACATTTGTCACAATACAATGACCCACTTTAGCGCTACTAATTTTGTCTTAATGCCTGTTGTGTCTGATATTAATGTAGCTCTGTCGGGTTTATTTTGGTTAATAATTGCCTGTTAATTTATTTCCATTCTTGTACTTTCAACCTTTTTGTGTTTTCACATTTTAAGTCTTTTATAGGGGTGCCTGGGTAGTTCCGTAAGTTGAGCATCCAACTCTTGATTTTGGCTTAAGTCATGATCCCAGGGTCGTGGGATGGAACCTAACATCAGTCTCCATGCTGAGTCTGCTTAAGATTCTCTCTCTCTCTGTCTCCCTCTGCCCTTCCCCTGCTCATGACTCTTTCTAAAATAAAAATTAATAAAATGATATAAACATTATTTTATAAATAGTATATAGCTGGAAGCTTTTTTTAGAGTTTGTTTATTTTGAGAGAGAGAGAGTGCGAGCAGGGATAATTGTTTGGATTTTGTACTCCATTCTTTTAGAATTTGTCTTGCATATTTAGTCTAATGCTTAAACTTAATATTTCACTCCTCTCCCAAACAATATGTAGACTTTAAAACATTGAAAATGTATTAATGCTCCAGTCACTCCTCCCCCTTCTGCCTCCCATGCTAATTATTGACCAGTATTTTATTTCTGTTCTACTTTTAATTGTTGCCATTTTACAGTGATGACATTTATGTGGATTTCTATGCACGTTTCCTAGTTCACTATTCTTTTTGTAAAATTGTCTCTTTTGGGGGGAAATCATTTTTTTTCTTCCTGACGTATATCTTAGAGAAATATATTTGTGAAAGTTTGTTGCTAGTAAACCTCACTTTTGTTTTCATATAAATGCCTTTATTTCATCTTTGTTAGGAAAAAGAAAGATAGTTTTGCTGGCTTACTACAAAATTCTCAGTTACGTTATTTTCTCTCAACATTTAGAAGATGATTTTCCACTCTTAGCTTAAATCATTGCTGTGGAGAACTCTGCTGCTATTCTAATTTTTTGTTTCTTGTTTCTAAAAGTTCTAATACTTTTGTTTCTAAAGTCTGTTCTTTCTGACTGCTCTTAAAAACCCATTTTTTTCTTCGGCATTATGAAGTTTTACCACAATATGTCTAGATGTGTGTTTCTCTTTATCTTATTTGGTATCTTGTGTTTCCTGGGTCTTTGAATTTATCTTTTTCATTAATTTGGGAAAATTCATAGCCAGTGTCTTTTTCAACATTGTTTTTTTCTCCATTTCTTCTTCTCTCCTGGGATTGGGTTAGCTGGAGGTTAAACTTTCCCATTTTTTCCCCTCTTTTTAGTAAGATAAACATGTAATTAGACCAGAAAGGAAACTCTTGTCCTCACCTGCACAGTTAGGTGGCCGGCGGGAGTGTCAGCTCCGCCCTTAGACCCCCAGTTCTCCAGAGCTGCTGACCCCACAGAGGTGCGCTCCGCCCCGCGGGTGTGCAGGAGCCGCTGGGGTGCTGTGAGGTTCGCCAGCACGGCCAGCCGGCCAGCGCAGTGCTCTCTCCCCGCATGCTGGTGGGGCACTTCTTGGTGTGTGGGAAAGGCTGCTGGCCAAAGCCAAGGGCCCTGTTTCCCTCTGGTCGGCTCCTCAGCTATCAGAACATTCTCTTTTGCTTGATAGAGAGCTTCAGGTTTATCCAAGTCTTAGATCACTGCTGTCCAATAGAAATACAATACATGCCATAAATAGGAGCCACATAAGTAATTTTTTTAAGTATACTTACTTATTTAGAGAGAGAGTATGAGCGCAAGTGAGGAAGGGGCAGAGAGGGGGAGAGAGAGAGAGAGAGAGAAAGAATCCCAAGTAGGCTCCGTGCTGTCAATGCGGAGCCCAATGTGGGGCTTGATCCCACGAACTGTGAGCCAAAATCAAGAGTCAGACACTTAACCAACTGAAGCAATTTTAAATTTTCTAGGCACCACTTAAGTAATTTTAAATTTTCTAATAGCTACCTTTCAAAAAGTAAAAAGAAATAGATGAAATGAACTTAATATATTTTATGTAAACTGTTATATCCAAAATATTATTTCAACATATAACCAATAAAAAATTGGTAGTTATTTGTCTAAATTTTTTTCCCACACAAAGTCTCTGAAGTCTGGCATGGATTTTATGCTTATGGCATATTTTAATTACGACTAGCCCTGTTTCAAGTGATCGATTGCTACATGTGAGTCATGGCTACTGCGTTAGAGACAGCACGTCCGTCTCTCTTCGCCAGACTTCCCTTTGCGGTACCCTCCCTGTGGCTGCCGTGTTGCATTTGGGCAACTAAGGTTAAATTTGGTTATTTAATCTCTGTTCAAAATTGTATTCCAGATAAAGATCCCTCAATTATTGAAATATCCATTCTTGGGAATGTGTACCCAGTCTCATTAATTACCTGACATCTTTCAGTGGATTTAAATGCATGTTTTGTGGGAAGAGTAGAAAAGGTTTTATTTTTAAATGGAAATAATTTGTTTTAAAAGTTGCACTTTTTCCCTACCAGGTCTTAATTATCTGGTTTGAGTTTTTTGTTTTTGTGGTCCCTCCCCCCCTGCTTTAATTCAGGCCTTCCAATTTTTTTAAATTAAGAAAATGTTTTTTAAGATTTTATTTTTAAGCAATTTCTACACCTAACATGGGGCTCAAACTCACAATCCTGAGATCAAGAATTGCTTGCTGTACTGACTCAGCCAGCCAGGTGCCCCAGTTTTAACTTTTCATGCTGGAAATTTCAGATGTGCGCGCTAACAGAGAGAGTAGCTCGTGGGCCCCCGGGTCCCGTCACAGGTCTTTAATCGGTAACCGCTTGTACGCAGCTTTGTTTCATCTCTGGTAGCACCCATTGCTCATCCTCCCGTGTCTGCCCCCCAGTTATTTTGAATTAAACCTCATACATCATCACTTCATCTGTATCAGGATGTGTTTCCAAAACCACAACATGCGGAGTGTCTGGCTAACTAAATCCGTGGAGAGTGCGACTCTTGATTTTGGGGTTGTGAGTTCTAGCCCCACATTGGGTGTAGAGATTACTTAGAGATAACCGTTTAAAAAATATAAAAACTACACACACACACACACACACAAATACAACATGTCACACTTTGTTAAAATGACCTTATTTAGAGGGGCTACTGTTTGAATTTTCCCAATTACCTCGTAAGTGGCTTTTATGGTTCACATCATCATCTTTGTGTGGTCCATTCCTATGTCTCCTCTTAACCTGTAGAGTGCCCTTCTGTCTTTGCTCCCATCCTCTGCACTTTCTCCATGGGAGAAACGGAGTCAGTGTGTTATTTGTCATGTAGTCTGGATTTTGTGGATTGCATTCCACGGCATGGCTAAACTGTTCCTTTCCTCCTGTAAATGTGTAGTTAGATCGAAAGGCTTGATCAGATTGCAGTTTGTTTTTTTCCAAGGATAATTGAGAGGTAGTGGTGTGTACCTCATCAGGGGCACTTAATGTCTTGGCTCCTTTCCTGTCAGTAACTGTCAGCGATCACTACCTACTTCCATGAACTGGACTTCTGTACCTCTCAGTGTCTCAAGATTTTCCATCTCCTCATCTGTGTGTGCTGCATGCTAAGTCATTCACTTATAAATTTCATTTTGCCGTAATTTCTTCAGGTATTTCTAATCTGCTGTTTAACCTGTTGACTTTTTAATTTTATTTATTTACTTATTTTTAGGTAATCTCTACACCCCACGTGGGGGCACAACTCATGATCCCAAGATCAAGAGTTGCATGCTCTTCTGACTGAGCCAGCCAGGCACCCCAACCTGTTGACTCTTTTTTTTTATTTATTAAAAAATTTTTTTTAATGTTTCTATTTATTTTTGAGAGACAGAGACAGCACGAGCAGGGGAGGGTCAGAGAGAGAGGTGGACACAGAATCTGAAGCAGGCTCCAGGCTCTGAGCTAGCTGTCAGCACAGAGCCCCACGCAGGACTTGAACCCATGAACCATGAGATTGTGACCTGAGCTGAAGCCGGACGCTTAACCGACTGAGCCACCCAGGTGCCCCACCTGTTGACTCTTTTACATTAAAAATATTTTTGTGTATGTGTCTGTCTGTCCTTCCCTGCTCATGCTCTGTCTCTCAAAAATAAGTAAATGTTAAAAAAGAATTTTTTAAATATTTTTAATTTTTATGTTTAAATTTCTGAGAGGGAGAGAGAACATGAGCCAGGAGGGGCAGAGAGAGGGAGACAAAGGATCTGAAGTGGGCTCCGCCCTGACAGCAGAGAGCCCAATGCAGGTCTCTGGGGCTCCAACTCACGAACTCTGAGATCATGACCTGAGCTGAAGTCGGATGCTTAACTGGCTGAGCCACCCATGTGCCCTGCAAAATATTCTTGATTTTTAAATCATTTCTTAAAAACTTCATTTTGTTCCAAGTCTGTCCATTCCTAGTCTTGTTGACTGGTCATCTTTGTCTATATTTTTAACATCTTTGAACATTTCATACAGAATGCACAGCTGCTATGTGTCTGATAGTTCTGATGTTGTCAGTCTTTGCGGGTCTAAGTCCATGGCTTACTATCTATACTGATTCTCATGGTAGTTTCCTTCCATATGTATCTGATTACCTTTGAGTTGATTGCCTGATCAAACTGGGATTGAGGATATTTTTCTTTTATAAATAATTTAATTTTTTAAGTTATTTTTTTGAGAGAGAGAGAGAGAGAGAGGAGAGGGAACACATGAGCTGGGGAGAGGGGCAGAAGGAGAGAGCGGGAATCTAAAGCAGCCTCCATGCTCAGCACGGACCCTAACACAGGGCTTGATTCCCATGTGTCTGAGAGCGTGAGCTGAGCCGAAACTGAGTTGGAAGCTCAACTGACTGAGCCACCCAGGTGCCCTGAGGATATTTTCTTTCAAGAGGATTTGCCTCACTTTTGTGATAGCTGAAAGATGCAGTGCATTTGGATTTGCATCAGCACCTCTTTGAAGTTCTCAAGAGAGACCCGGGCTCTGCTTCTCCACTTGGGTCTGCCGTCAGACTTTGTTTCCAGGTAGCAGACTTGCTATGGCCGATTGCCTTCTGGTAGCCCTGCCTCTCCCCGCCACCCAGCCCTCTGGTCCTGGTCCTGGCCCTGACCCCAGTTTATTATTGCTCTGCTTCCAGCTCAAGTTTAGTTTTATGGTTTTTGTTTTAGAAGAAGGGGATCCTTGGAGATTTCCCCTACCCCTGAGACCAGTGGGAGTGTTCCGAGGACCTGGTCAGTCGTGACCCACAAGTGAGGAAAGGTGCTAACACCAAGGCCACTTGACGCTGCATCTATGTGTGTGTGTGTGTGTTTCTACAGGAATTCATTGAAGAGTTGCTGTCACCCCCCTTTGGGGGTCTGGTGGCATTTGTGAAGGAAGCTGAGGCTTTGATTGAGCGCGGACAGGCTGAGCGGCTTCGAGGGGAAGAAGGTATGAGGATGATGTGGTGGCGGGTTCAGTGGAAGGCGAGTAGAAAAGAAAAATGAGAGGGTACAGATGCCATGAGGAGGGTAGAACAGGAAAATGGGGTTGGATGCGGAGGAAGGCTGGGCCTGGGGGAGGACTTAGGGGTCTAAGATCACCCTAGCCAAGTCCTTCCCTGACACCCTCTCTCTTCCCTCCTGCCATCAGCTCGGGTTACTCAGCTGATCCGTGGCTTTGGTAGTTCCTGGAAATCATCAGTGGAGTCTCTGAGTCAGGATGTAATGCGGAGTTTTACCAACTTCAGAAATGGGACCAGTATCATCCAGGTGACTTGCAACTCCCAGCCCTCACTTCCCCTCACCCACCATCACTAGTTGTTTTCCCTGGGCTCAGCATCATCCACGTGACCCTTGATCTTCGACTACCAGCCTGCCCGAGATTCTGGATGAGCCCTCGTCTGGTTCCTAACATCATCCTTTAGCACCACCCCACATGATCCTTCCATGACTTTCTCTGACCAGGGAGCCTTGACCCAGCTGATCCAGCTCTATCATCGCTTCCACCGCGTGCTGTCTCAGCCCCAGCTCCGAGCTCTCCCTGCCCGGGCTGAGCTCATCAACATTCATCACCTTATGGTGGAGCTCAAGAAGCACAAGCCCAACTTCTGATGTCCTGGACCCTGGGATCCACCGGCCTTCTCCGTGGACTTCTGTACCCGACCCCAGACTCTTCATCCCCTGGGGTTTTCTTTCCAGTTCTCCCTCTGCCTCCAGGTCCCTGGCATGCCTCACCCTGCCTTCATTCCCCGGACCCTGCCTCATCAGGATAAGCTGAATTTCCTTGTTTTCAGGTTCCCAGGACCACTTCCCCCTGGCTTTCCAACACACCTTTATCATTTTCCGTATTTCACCATCCCTCCCCCTAACACACACACCCATTTTCTTTTCCCAGTAAAACCTTCACTGCCTCAATCTCTGGTTTACTCAACTCCTATCACCATGTCCTGAGTCACAAAGCCTCAGCTCTTGGAATTGGTGACAAGTGGAGACTGCCTCCAAGTCATTGATTCCTACCCCCGCCCCCGTGTTTTGTTTTCTGTAGCTTTTTAAAATATTTGTTAATTTTTGAGAGAATATAAGTGGTAGGGGGACAGAGGATCCAAATCAGGCTGTGCAATGACAGCAGCAACCAGATGTGGGGCTTGAACTCACGAACCAAGAGATCATTCATGACTGAGCCACCCAGGTACCCCTTTGCTATAGCTTTTTGATCTTAAGATCTCAGCAACTTGAACACTAACCAATCCCCTCCTGGCTTGAGAGTTACCCCAAGGTCAGTCTGAATAAAACAATAAATATTTAATATGATGTAACACTCTTCTCCTATTTCCTTCCTCCTGGGACCTTCAGGTGGTCCCATCTCTGTTCCAGGGTTACTGTTCTCTCAGGCTTCCTCCTGGGTGTCCAGAAGGAAGGGGCACAGATAGTAACCTCAAACTGCTTCAGGCCAAAGTGATTGCACTGGTTTTAGGCAGGGACTATTTCATGAGTATCCAGCCTGATGGAGGAAGGTGGCCCCTGGTTAAAATGCCCAGTGCTGGGAACATGGCTGTGCAGCCTCCTGCACCATGCCATGGGCTGCTTTGGTTCCCCACTACGGGCTCTCCTTGCATCCTTGCCCCCAGACCCTGGGACTGTCCCCTTTCCTTGAACATCAAGCTTTTGAACTCCTGGTTGTGCCTGGCACAACCCAGGTGGAGGGCTGTAGCACCCATGCCATTGAGACGGTGGCACAGGTCTGCAGTGTCTGTCTCACCCAGTTCTGTTTGACTTGGAGCCTTCCTGCTGCTTCCCACCTATACACCTCGTTTGAACTCAGACTAGATAGGAGAAACTCCAAGTCCTAAGGGGTAGGGCACAGACAGACTAGGGGTGGGAGGGATGGTAATATGGGGATGTTTCCTCCTCCCCTAGGGCCTGATCATTCCTTCCCAAGTTCCAGCGAGTAGTGGAAGGAAAATGATTTCTACTCCCTGCTTAGGGTTTCTGGATGTAGATAGGAGAAACTCGGAGGCGCCTTCAAGTCCTAAGGGGTAGGGCACAGACAGACTAGGGGTGGGAGGGATGGTAATATGGGGATGTTTCCTCCTCCCCTAGGGCCTGATCATTCCTTCCCAAGTTCCAGCGAGTAGTGGAAGGAAAATGAGTTCTACTCCCTGCTTAGGGTTTCTGGATGCGGGCCCAGCCTGCCAAGGCAGGGAGATCGAGGGGTTCCTGAAAGGCGCCGCGTGTCTGAAGGCTGGGTTCGTGACTACCCCGCGCTGGTGAGGTGGGGAGAGAGGTAGGAGCGCTGGCCGGCGAAGTGGGAGTTGTCCCGCCCTGCAGACTCCCCGGATTGGCTGCCGCGGGGTGGGGGCGGGGCGTGGCGGGTGTGTGTGTGTGTGTGTGTGTGTGTGTGTGTGTGTGTGTGTGTGTGTGTGTGCGTGCGTGCGTGCGTGCGTGCGTGTGTGT
>NC_043706.1:31118240-31157515 GCF_006229205.1 Suricata suricatta | reverse complement strand
GCCCCGGGAACTCTCTGTCCCTCCGCCTTCCTTTCCCGCTTCTCATTCCTCGCCCACTCTCCCACTTCTAGTTCTCAACCTTAGCGGATCCAGGTGTTTGTCACGTTTTATCCGACTGCAGCCTCAGCGGGAGGGGCACGGGAGGAGTTTCGCTCAGAGTCTGGGACTTGGGACAGGGGAGGCACAGGCCGCTTTGACAAAACAGCGGGTTCCCAGAGAAAGGGGAGAGGGGGACTCCCTTCAAGACACGAGGCTTCATCGAAAGTCAACTAATGCTCGGATGGGAGAAGGGCTGTACAGGCAAGCACTTTGATTTCGCGCACTACAGACCATCTCCGACCCCAAATATTCGGACGTTATTTGCAAAATAAGGCCGTTATTCTGCAGGGCTTACTGGGGGGCAGTGCTGGAGTATGAGGAGGCTCTTGATTAGGGAACCTGGAGGCATGCACATAGTTTTCGGGGTCGTCGATCTCTCCAGAAGAACTCCCATATTAAGGACCCGGATGAGACAGAACAGCCTGAAAGGGAGCCGCGACACCTACATCGACCTCCAGGGGGCAGCATCGGCCAGGAGATGGGGTTCCCAGTTCACAGACTCCGCTGCCTTGTCTTGCTGGAGAAGACTGCGAAACCTTTCTCAGGCTCCTTCACGCTGAAGCGACTGAGAACGTGTTCCTTCAGCCTAAACCCTACCCCGGCCCCCCTTTTAAAGTTGTTTTTAAAGTTTATTCATTTTGGGAGAGCATAAGCTGGGGATGGGTAGAAAGAGAGGGGGAGGGGGGAGAGAGACTGAGAATCCCAAGCAGGCTCCACGCTGCGGAGCCGGATGTGGGGCTGGACCTTACTAACCCGGAGATCATGACCTGAGTGGGGTCAGGCATCCCATAAGTTTTTTTTTTTTTAAGTAATCTCTACACTCATGGTGGGCTCCAGCCTACAACCCAGAAATCAAGCATCGCTTTTTCTATTTTATTCATTTCATCTCTTTATTATTTTTTCTATTTGCTGTTTGAGCTTCATACGCTAACCTTCTTTTAGTTGTTAAGATGAATTTCGGATCATTGGTTACCAGCCTTCTCTCCTTTTCTAACATAGGGTCTTAATGCTATAACTTTCCCTCTAACACTGTTTAGTTGTAGCTCACAAATCCTGATACCTTTTAACTCTTTCTATTATTATTCAGCTCCAAAGATGTTCTAATTTCTTTTGTATTTTCCATAACCCACAGATTATTTAGGAGTATATGGCTTGATATATAAGCAGTTCAGTATTTTCTTATTTTATTCTTGATTTCTACCTTCTGCAAAATATACACTGAATGGTTTCAATCCTTTGATTTATTTTTAAGCCTGTTCTGTGACAGAGCAGGGGGTAATTTTTAGTAAACAAAATTTGTTTTACAAAAGAATGTGGATTCTTTTGCTTTTGGGGGAAGTGTTCTGTATTTGTCAAATAGATCAAGTTCTTAATTGTGTCTTTCAAATGTTCCATATGCTTACTTATTTACTGATTTTACCTTGTGGTTTTTTCCCCTATCAGTTATTGAGAAAGATGGGCCAGAGTCCCTCACTATGAATGTGGATTTTTCTGTGGTTTTTTTCCCATTTCATTTTGCCAAATTCTGTTTTGTATATTTTAACATGTTTTGGCTATATGTTACACTGGGTTTGGGGAAGGGAAGAGGTCATGGCTTTATGGAACTGCAGCACCCTATTGCCTTTAAAATGGAATTAGGATCCAGGTTCAACTTTAAGTTCAGGACCTTGATCAGAGTCAGACCCCTGCTGGGAGGTGGGGTGTGGTGGGAGAAACCCAGGACATGGCTACAGAGATGATCATGGAGCATTCAGCTCCAGGCTCCCATGGGGTTCCTGCAGATCATCAATATAGATCACTTGTAGGAGAGGGAGAGACGGCAGCAGCTCCTTGAAGAGAACACGGATATGTCAGCCCTGGAGCTATTAGTTCTCGAGGTGAGAGATCCCCATATCTGCTCAGAGAAGACGTGAGAAGATGTCCTTCCATTTATATCCCAGGGTCCTGTGGAGGGCCTTTCTATCAGGACAGGACAAGGATCAGTCCTTGGCCTCTGGTGGGCCTCAGCGATAGTCCAGTGTAAGTCCTGCAGACTTAGCATCTGTAGGCATCATCATCAGCTCTTCCCTACATCCCTGTGCTTGAGCCCCTTGGCAATTGTTTTGGCCACTGCATGATTTCTGTTCCTCATCTCCAAATGTATCCTATTATTCAAGAAATCTCTAGATTCCCTGGCCACTCCAAGGTTTAATTAACCGGCTTGAAGTCTCCCCTGGTCCCAAGCTTCTTTTTCCTCCTTTGCTTTCTGAAGACTTCTCATCATTTTACCTGGAAGCGTCACTGTCTCCATTTTTATTTCAGAGTTTTTTCTAATTCTTGGATCTGTAGCCACAGGGCCTCACCCAGGACCTGCAGAGAGCAGATGCCTCGTCTGAGCTGCTGTGATCGTGGTGCACAAGGATGTCTTCTTGTAGCCCCTGCACTTCTTTTTTGAGACGTCATATTCTTCCTTCAGCTTGAAACTTTGCAACCTTGACATGAACTTTGCAGCCTCTAATTTCATCTTTATCCAAAAACTTTAATGCAAGATTTGCAGATCCTCTCTTCAAGTACGGATCTTGAAGTAACAGCAAAGCCCGTCTCCTGTAAGATTTCTTTGGTTATCTTTGTAAAGGTTGACCTTAAATTCTTCTGAGGAGCTCTCCTAATAATGCAGGATTTGGAAAAGCTGTATAAATCCGTCCACTCTAACGTCTGGAGGCAAACCAGACATAAAATACATTTGTATTTCTATTTTCCTCAACTTGAAACCATCTTGATTCTTCCTTCCTTTTGTCTCCCCTCTTTGGGGATCAGTGGGTTTGGAGTTCTTCTTTGCAGGAGTTCCTCTGTATCCCTAGCACTGACACCTTGTACACTTGCAGGACATGTAGACATGCATCCTTAGAGAAGCCGTAAGTGGCCTGATGTGTAGCAATCTAACCTCCCGTGATCTTAGGGAAAGAAGGCTTCTTATCCAGATCCCACTGGTCGGAAATGTTAGCTGAACTGCTACCTGAAAGACTCCATTCTTTCACCGGGATCTTCTTGGTGTCTCCGTATAATTCTTACATTCACAACTGCTCTTGAAAATCTCCCTTCCTATCCAAGTGGTTTCCACTCATGTTTTCCACCTAGTGCAAGGGCAGGATCCAAGTGAGTGAAGAGGCTGTTTCACCAGGTCTGGGAGCCACCACCAAGTGTATGTGGGCCAGCACCCAGATTCTGTCCCAAACATTTAACACACGAAGTCATTTAATTATCACAGCAGCCCTGTGAGGTAGGTGCTGTTGTCACCTCCATTTTACGGAAGAGAAAATGGAGGCCCAGAGACCTTGTCCAAGGTCATAGCCAGCTGGGACATGATAAGGCTGCGATTTGAATGCGGGTGGCTCTGCTCTAAAGGCCACATCCTTACTATTCTTTTAAGTTTGTTTATTTATTTTTGAGTAATCTCTATACCCAACATGGGGCTCGAACTCACGACCCCGAGATCAAGACTCGCACGCTCTTAGGACTAAGCCAGCCAGGCGCCCCTAGAGGCCACATCCTTAATCACGACTTTTTATAGCTTCCAAGAGACTTAAGTGAAATCCAGCCTGCCTCCTGTCCTTGCCCTGTTTTGATCCTTTGCTAGTGGAAATGTAAATGCCCAGGTCCCCGGCTCTACTGCACTGTCACCTCCAGACACTGTACTCTGGTCCTTAACCAGCCCTCCACTAGCTCCGTCCCCCAGCTATCCTCATGCCCGCTAATAAACCACAGACCTCCTCACACCCTTAACTGCTCCTTCACTTCCGGCTTTCGATGGAATGGGACTCTCTCCTCTGCAGTCCTCTGAAATGAGGGCTGTTTATTTTCTTATGGACGAGGGCGCTTTGCTCCAGATTGCTGCCTCCAGACTATACCTCCTCCAGTCCCAGTCTTGAGTTGAAAAGGACTCTGTGCCCCTGCTGCTCTGCCATTAGGCTAAATTGCCCTCTTCCTTCCTCTTTGTCACCGTCTGCCACCTGCCAGAACTCCTTAGCTCTCTTAGGGGGACTCTGGCACCCAGAGGACTGTGTCTTCCCCTCTTGTCCACACAGAGGACCCATCCCCACCTGGCTTCTGAACAAGTTGGTGACTTTGTCCCATGACCTTCTGTATGCGCCCCAAGCCAGCCAGTTTTGTCACACCCTGGACTTTGTCCTCTGGAGCCGCCCCTCTTTGAGAAGAAGCCCTCATTCAAGCAGCCTGCCTGGCTCAGCACTCAGCTCTGAAACCTCCCGCCCATCACTCTGTCGGCCTCCTCACCACCTTCTTCAGTCTCCTGGTACCTCCGGGGTGATGCTATTTCCCTTCTTCCAATCTATCAGCCCCTCCTACCCAGTTTCAGCTGCATGGCTTGTTCATTTCAACAACTGTCTTGCCAACATCCCAGACTTCTATGCCCTTCTGTCTTTTCACCCCAACTGGCCTAGATGAGCCCAGTCATTTCTTTTCTTCAGGGTTTTACTCTGAGAGCCAAAAAGCGCTGGAGGAAGTCTCACAACCAGGAAATAGTTACCAGTTCTTATTCATGGCCACCAACACTAAGGAGGCCCCAGAATTGCTTAGTGACCCAAGCACATCACGCTGGTCAATTGCTCCTTCAAGCTCCCTGATCCTGGAACCTACGAAGCTCCTCTCTCTGTCTAGCCTCACTCTCAGTTGATGATCTCACTTATGTCACAGAGGAGACTGAAACCCTCAGAGGTGAACACCGCCGTCAACCACCAGTGACCAAATTTATATTACCTCCTCGTTTCTCATGTTAGAGCAGTAGCTCTCCAATTCTGTGTGCGTCAGAAGTGCCTGGAGCACACATTAAACTATGGGTTTCTGATTCACTAGTTTGGGTGGGGGGCTAGAATTTTCGTTTGTAACTAGTTCCCAGATGATGATTGTTGCTTGCTGCTGGCCTAGGGCCCCCACTTTGAGAGCCACTGGAGTAGGGGGAGCTACCTTTCTCCCACCCGAGGCCATCTCTCTACCATGATCCGCATCCCCTTTCCCCTCCTGAATCTTCAACCTCTCACTTTGAAAAAACCAAACCACTCCTCCACCTTCCATCTTCCCACTGTTCCCTGAAGTTGTTTCTTTTTTTAAAATTTTAAATGTTTATTTATTTTTGGGAGGGGCAGAGAGGGAGGGGGACAGAGGATTCAAAATGGGCTAGGTGCTGACAACAGCAAGCCTGATATGGAGCTCGAATTCACAAACCATGAGATCATGACCTGAGCAAAAGTCAGAAGCCACCCAGGCACCCCGGTTCCCTGCACCTCGTAATCGCCTTCTCCTGCCTGATTCTCAGTGTGTGTGTGTGTGTGTGTGTCCTGATTGCAGGCTGGTTTGGAAAAATACATAAAACTGGGTGAAATTTGAGTATATTTTGCATTATCAGATGGTATTAGGGATTAATGGGTATTCTCTTACCGTAACCGTGGCATTGTGGTTACATAGGAGAAAGTGCCCGTATGACGAAGTATTAAAGTGTGGAGCATCATGACTTCCTAAATTTTCACCTCTTTCAAGACTACGTATAAATACATAAGTATGTGTATGTACATATAAGGGATAATTGTTAAGTCTAAGTAAAGTGGTGGATGCACAAATGATAAATGTACTCTAGTTTCATCTTTTCTGTAGGCTTGAAACTTGTCATGATAAAAAGTTGGAGGAAATTCTTTATTCCCTCACTTCCACTCACTCTTCAGCCCTTTCAAGTGGGTGTCCACCTCTCCTGTGCCACTCAACTGCTCTGACCATTGACTTTCTGTCATTAAATCCATTTTTTAGTTTTTCCCTGCTTGAATTCCCACCCGTTGTCAACTATGTTGACCAGTTGTTTCTTGAAACACTCTCTCTCTTTGGCTTCCAGGACTGAGCACTCTTCTGCTTTTCTTCCTGTCCCTCGGACGGCTCCTTGCTTCTTTGTGGGCTTATCTTGTACTGTGTGGCCACACTGGGGTTCGTCAAGGGCAGCGAGTCCCAAACCCTTCTTCTCCTGCTACACTCTCCCTCCAGGGGACCCATTCCACCTGACCCACGGCTTCAGCTGCTATCAGCTGATCACTCTCATATCTGTGTCTTTCCTCTGAACTCCGGACTTGCGTATCTGACTGCCGACATCCCTACTTGGATGTCTCAAAGGCACCACAAACTTAGCATATTTGAAACTGAATCATGGTCTTCCCCCACAAACAGTATCATCATTAAATCTGGACCTCAAGGGCCTTGTCCTGGCTCACATACTGTAGGGGGCCTCACTTATCGCCTACAATATTTATCAAATGACACCCAGGCCCTTGGGATCCGGTCCTCAGTGCTGACACAGCACGACCTGAAACTCTGAACATCTGCTCTCATAATTAACACCGTTTGGGCCCCAGGGAAAGGCTTCTGCAGTCTCTTGCCCTGTATCCTGGAAACAAAAGATGACTACAACGAATTCTGTGGAAGTTTAGGGTGTGCCTCTGCCAGGTTCAGAGGTTCACACTCTCTTGATGTACAGGGAGGATTTAAGTGGTGGAAGCACCTAGACAAGAGCAAATGCAACTTAATTAATTTGTCCAATATTACCTCTTGGGGCACATGGGTAGCTCAGTTAAGCAACTGAGTTCAGTTCAGGTCACGATCTCATGGTTCGTGGGTTCGAGTCCTGCATCCAGCTCTGCGCTGACGGTTCGGAGCCTGCTTCAGAGTCTCTGTCTCTTTCTCTCTCTCTCTCTCTGCCTCTCCCCTGATCACTCTCTCTTTCTCAAAAATAAACAACACTAAAAAATATTACCTCTCAAATAGCACAATAAAGTATTATTTCCCAATAGCGTTGAATGTCCATTTTGTGTTTTGGAGATATCGATTTCTGATTTACACTGTGCTGCATTGCCAATAGTTGCAAATGACAATTGAGGAACATTTTGCAATTTTTAATGATTATTATTACTGTTAAATTTGTCTGCATGTAGGTCTAGACATAACTTTTGTGAAGTATGATACTGACTTTCTATTTGGTAAGTAGATGAACATTGAATACTGGATTATGAATAGTTTGATTTCTAGAAAAATATTTAATAAGGATTTAAAGCTCAGTGAAAAAACTTTATTTAAATTAGTTTGATTTAACATATTAATATTTATGAATTATAATTTTAATTTTGCCTTTTTCAAGACATGATTTTGCATATTTTTGAAGAAAATAACTTTTATAACATCTATTAAAATGATTTTAGGGGCTACCTGGGTAGTTCAGTTGTTAAGCATCTGATTCTTGATTTCAGCTCTCATGATCTCACAGTTCCTGGGATTGAATCCTGCGGGTCTCTTGTGCTAACAGTGTGGTACTTGGGATTCTCTCTCACCCCCCTCTCTCTAACCCCTCCCCTGCTTGCATTCCTTCTTTCTCTCTCTCAAAGTAAATAAATGATTTTAAGGTGTTTTTTTTTACATTTACATATCTTGGTAAAAATACATTTCATTTTCATAAACATTGGCTATAGTTATATGACATAGTTTTTAGTTTTTCAAATATTTATTTATCATTTATTTTGAGAGAGAGATGTAGAGAGCAAGCAGAGGAGGGGCAGAGAGAGAGGGAGACAGAATTTCAAGCAGGCTCTGCTCCATCAGTGTGGAGCCCAATGCAGGGCCTGAACTCAGAAATTCATGAGATCATGACCTGAGCCAAAATCAGGAGTCAGATGTTTAACCGACCGAGCCACCCAGATGCGCCTATTTTATTTTTAAATTATGAATTAGGGAGGATGAATGTGGAACTCAAAGGAAAATAGAGTATATTCAAGGAAACAATCTACTGAAAAATTTAAAAAACAAAAAAAGAGTACAAACGGAGGCTACATATGTCTTCATTGTTTTGACTTGTAACTAAACCAATAAAGAATATGAAATTGTGTGAATTTTATCTGACCTGTTCAAGTTGTAGATTTGATGAAATTTTCTCACTCATTTTTTATCAAGTCCACAAGCTGAACAAGGAGATTAAATCCCTGCAACTTCATATTCTTTATTTGTACCCTGTATGCAGGCCCCTCAAATGTCGGGGTTCTCTCTTCCCCACAGGAGGCTTGCTCCCCAGGAGCCCAGCCATCACTGGCTGCAGAGGCCACAGTTTCATCTAAGATTTCAGGCAACTGCCAGCATCAGCGGGCAGACATGCAAACGAAAGCTTTCAGATGATTTCAGCTCCCAGACACTGAGTCACTTCCAGTGCGATCCCCAGACATTGTAGGGCAGAGACAGGTGGCCCCATCTGTGCCCTGCCCACATTCCTAACCACAGAATCCACGAGATAATGCATGGTTATTGCTGTTGTAAGCCGGTAAGATTTGAGTACTTTGTTAAACAGCGTGGATAACTAATACAACCTCCTCAGTGCACTGTGGCTCCCTCCACCGCCCTCCCGCTGAACCTGCTCTCACTAAGGCAACACAGAGCTTCTCTTGGCCACATCCAATGGACATTTTTTCTTTTTTTAAAAAAATCTTAGTGTTTATATTTATATTTGAGAGAGAAAGAGAGAGAGCGGGGAGGGGTAGAGAGAGGGAGACATCAAATTTGAAGCAGGCTCCAGTTTCTGAGCTGTCAGCACAGAGCCTGATGAGGGGCTCAAACTCATGATCATGACCTGAGCTGAAGTCAGGCTCTTAACCAACTGAGCCACCCAGGTGCCCCAAATGGACATTTTTCATCTTTGCTTTGCTTTTCTTCCCAGAAGCATTTGACCTTGTCGACTGCCCTTTGAAGTTTTTTCTCTGCTGGCTTTTGTGAACCCACTCTCTCTCTCCTTCTCATTTGGTCTCCTGCGTCTCCGTCTTCTCAGGCTACTTTCCCTGACTTGGTCCAGGGTCCCTTCTCTCCTCATCTGTACACTTAGCTCAGCCACTCTTATACCCATCGCTGTGCTGATGACTCTGCAATGCATATTTTTAGCACAGATTGCTCCCTTGACCTTCACTCCCTGATATCTGTCTCATGAATATCTCCAACTGAATGCCCTCAGTTGCTTAAAATTATTTCAATTTAAACTGAGCAAGGACTGAATATTCCCTAATTTGAAACTTGTCTCTTCGCCAAACTTGCTTCTTCTCTAGAATTCCTGGTTTCAGTAGACAGAATCACCAACCACACAGTTGTCCAAGCCAGGAACCTGGAAGGATCCCAGGTCACACTCTTTCTCGCCTCCCCCACCCCACCCCCATTCTAATAAGCAAGTCTTAGCGATTTTACTGTCTAGCTCATCACCCTAGCATTATGTTACCAGTCCTGCTGCCACTGCCTGCCTACCTACCCCTGGCCTTTCCCCTGCTCCCGGCACCGTGTGCCCACCCTCTTCACAGGGAAGCCCAAGCACTCCCTGGGCTTTGTGTTCTCTGCTCAGGGCCTCCCCTGGTCATTCTTGACCTACTCTCCCAGTCTTGCTTCTTTGCAGCCCCTTAACTCTTGGCCCTAGGGCTCCAACCTAAATCTCATCTCTGGACTTTTGGATTCCAGGGTCTGACTCAGTTTCCCCTGATGGACTGTGACTCTAGTGCTCTATGTGCTTCGGACACAGTCTTCATCTTAGTTCTGCCCCTGAACCCATCTCCCAATCTTAGTCACCTGGCTAGCGCAGGCGGTCTGTGCTGGTCCCCACAAGGAGGGAATACAGCCCTGCTCCGGTGTCCCTGCCCAGGCCTTTGAAGATGCCTCCTTACTGGTCCTCTGATCTCTAGTTTGCCGTTCCCTCTTTGGCCCAAGCTCCTCCCAGCTTCCGAAGTGATGACCAGAACCTCTCACTGTCCTACTCAGTTCCTTAGTGGCTGCTCCTCCGCTTCAGGTAAAGTACTCCCGATGTTCACTTCGCACACTAGGCCCTTCAGGATCGGACTCCTCTGTGAAGCGTAGTCTCCTCACAATATGGTGGAAAGAGTACAGAGTGGCTTTAAACCTCAGCTCTGCCATCTCTCGGCTCTGTGATCTTTGGCAAGTTATGCTGGACGGCAAATTTCTCCTGTATAAAATGAGTCAGAATGTTGTAAAGGTTCATGTTTATATGATTTTGTGAATCATCTGTCACTGTGCCGGGCACGTAGTAGGTGCTCAAGAAATGTGAGAGATTGTTCTCTCCCTTCCCTTCCACCTTTGTGCTTCAGTCAGCAACACTGACTTGGGGATTCTTAATTATGCCCTACTTCTCCTTGTCCATGCATGCTTTTACCTCTATCTGGAAAGTTTACTACTTACTGTCCACTCCCCCTCCACAAAAAAAAGCCAATACATGCCTTTTTTCAAGAATGAACTGAAATCTCAAATACCATCTTTGACTCTTCTAGGTAGAGTGAGACCTCTTTTTTCTTTTTCCCTTATTATTTTTTACTTTTAAAAATGTTAGTTACTTATTTTTGAGAGAGAGTGTGTGGGAAGGGTAAAGAGAGAGAGACAGGGTGGGGGGGGGGGACTCCCAAGCAGGCTCTGCACCATCAGCGCAGAGCCCGATGTGGGGCTCGAACTCACAAACCATGAGATCATGACCTGAGTGGAAACCAAAAGTCAAATGCTCAACAGACTGTCACCCAAGCTCCCTGAGACCTCTTTTTTTCTAACACTGCCTGTTTGGATTCTCTATTGCTGTCCCGCAAGCCGCCGCAATATTTGGCATATTAGCAGAAATGTATTGTATGTCACAATTCTGCAGGTTGACTGGGCAGTTCTGCCTCAGTGTTGGCTGGGGTAGTGGGGTGGCTGATGTCCCAAAACAGCCTCCATCATTTGGCAAACAGTTGACACTGGCTGCCAGCTGGAGCGCAGCCACTGCTGGCATTTGTGGGCCTCGGTTCTGCTCCATGGGGGTGTGTCGGTGGCTGCTTGGGCTTCCTCACCACATGGTGGCTGAGGCCCAAGGAGGCATGCTCCAAGGGGCAAAAGTGGAAGTTGCAGATCTCATAAGGCCAGACCTCAAAAGTGACACATTCATTCCCGCTATTGGCCAAAACAGGTCACAGGGATTCAAGGGAAGGGGAGACAGACTATATATACATCTTAATGGGAGGAGTCACAAAGAATCTGCTGCCATCTTAAACCCCCCACACTCCTGTGGCACTCTGTCACTCACCTTTATTGTAGCTCTAATTACACTGTACTTTTAAGACCCACTCATGCATCTGTCTCCGTGCCAGCCTCTGTCTCACAGCTCAGAAACTGACAACCCACTCAAGTGTTTCACTTGGTTCACAATGTGCTTTTATAATTCTTTTGAATTAATTATAACACTTAAAATTGAGAAATTTTACAGAAACATTGGGATTTATAGTTTTTCATGAAAAAAAAAAAACGCTTTAAATGTGGCAATGCTGGCTCTGAATTCCTTCCTGGAACCACCTGACCAGGAGCTGGTGCCTCCGCAGACAACCTTACCCTGGCACTTGGCACATTACCTGCTTGGCCTTCACAAAACTGTGAGTTTGCATCCCCTAATTTACCTCCTTCAAGGCAGCATTTGGGTCATCTCAGATACTGGGCACTTTCATTGCCAGGGGAGGTTCTTATGAGATTTTAAAACTTGACATTAAAAAAGAAATTATATACAGCTGGAGGTGATACTTAAGAGCACTCATATCATCGTCATCAACAAGAACAAACTTCTAGAGTAGTTACTCCAAGTTAGGGAACGTTCCAAGCACTTGCCAAAACTTATTTAACACTCTCGGCAATGCCAGGAGACAGCACTTCTAAATGTGCATCTTATAGATGAGGAAACTGAGGCACATAGCAATGAAGCAGCTGCCTAAGACGAGCAGGTGTAAACAGGAGTGAGACTTCGTATGCAGGAGACACAGACAGGTGGGGGCGCTGGATCTCCACCTACATAACCATCAGCATTGGAGTCTTGCAAAGAGATGAACAACTAACTTTTGGGAGCCTGGCTGGCTTGGTCACTTGCATCTTTCGATCTCAGGGTCATGAGTTCAAGCCCCATGTTGGGTATATCGATTACTTAAACAAACAAACAACTTTCATTTAGCATTTTTATTAACTCATTTAATTATTACAACAACCCAATGCATCAAATCTTCACTTTGGCATCACCTCTTTTGCTTCACATCTTTTTTGTTTAAATAGTAAAGAGCATTACAGTTACAGCTAAAGCCTCTCCCATTCCTTTCCTTTTCTTGGTGGTAATTTATTCTATTGGAATTATTCTCATGCCCATTTTGTACTTTTAGCAGATATGTTTCTTTTCCTAAAGGTGTGTCATGGTTTTGTGTATTTAAAAACCTACATAAAAAAATCTTAAAAAAACCTACATAAGTATCATACAACATCCATTTTACAACTTTCCTTTGCTCATTATATTGGGGAATATAGCTATAATTCATATTTTAACTACTGTGTAGTAGTCTATTATAATAAACTATATTTATCTACTCCCTTACTTTAAGGACAGTTAAGTTCTTACACTTTTTCTTGACAATCAAATCATATTGCATATTCTTGTCCCCTTCTGCACATGAAAAATGTTTTTCTGAAGAACACATCTCAAAGCAAGCTTGCCCGGGTATTAGGGTATGTGTCTTTTCAGCATTAAGTATGTCGATTCTTGAACTACATGGGTTTTAACTGTGTGGGTCCACTTACATGAAGATTTTTTACATTACACTACTATACATGTATTTTATATCCCTTGTGAATTTCTTAACAACATTTTCTTTTCTTTGGCTCACTTTATTGTAGGAATACAGTATATAATACATATAATATACAAAATATGTGTTGACTGTTTTATTGGTAAGACTTCAGGTCAACAGTAGGCTACTATTAGTAGTAGTTAAATTTTTGGGATTCAAAAGTTATATGTGGGGCACCTGGGTGGCTCAGTTAGTTGGGCATCCGACTTCAGCTCAGGTCATGATCTCAGCTCTCTGGGTTTGGGCTCCGTATCGGGCTCTGTGCTGACAGCTCAGACCCTGGAGCCTGCTTTGGATTCTGTGTCTCCCTCTCTCTCTGTTCCTCCTCCATTCATGCTCTGTCTCTGTCTCTCAAAAATAAACAAAAAATTAAAAAAAATTAAAAACAATAAAAGTTATATGTAGATTTTCCACTGCGCAGTAGATCAGCAACCCTAACCCCACATTGTTCAAAGGTCAACTGTACTGCCAAATTTCTCTTCAAATTAGTCATAGCTGTTTACACTTCAGGCCAAAATGTGGGAGTTCCTATGGTTCCACATTTTTGTCAGTCCTTGGCGCTATCAGAGTTATTTTAATTTTGCTGAGTTAGCCTGTGTAAAATAGCATCTCATGGTTTTGTTTTGCATTTGTTCATTACTAATGAAGCTGAGCATCTTTTCAGATATTTATTGGATGACTTGCCTATTCATAGGTTTTCTTCTGCTTGTCCTTTTCTTACTGATCTGCAAGAGTTCTTTATAAATCCTGGGTACCAAACCTTCATTGATCATACAGGTTTAAATATTCCCCAAGTCTATGGCCTGTATTTTTTATTTTGTTGTGATGTCTCTTATTTTATAGAAGTTTAAAAAAATTAAAGATAATGTCATATGCGTCTATATTCCCTTTTATTGTTTGTGCTTTTTGTATCTTGTTTAAGAAATCCTTCCCTATTCTGATATCATCAGTATATTGCCTTACAGGTTTTTTTTGAACAGTTTAAAATTTTGTTTTTCATATATTTAAGCCACCTGAAATTTTATTTTGGGGTATGTTGTAATGTAGGGACCTATTTTTTCTATGTGGATAGCCAATTAACCCAAGACAATTTGACAGTCCATACTTTTCCACTGATCATATGTCACTTTTGTCATATGCCAAGTTCTCATGTCTTTGAAGGTCTGATTCCAAGAAGTTCTGCTCTGTGACAGTGGACTATTTGCCCATGTGCCGGGACTACACCGCCTTAGTCCCTCTGGCTTTACAGTAAAGCTGTGATATATGATAAGGCGAGCACCCTGGTATTCTAACACTTAAAACTTGTATTGGATTTTCCTGGCCATTTACTTCTTTATAAAAATGTTAAGAACAATTTGTCAAGTTCCATAAAATATGTTGCTGGGGTTTTGATTTGAATTGTAGTGAAATTTGTAGATTTGAGAAAAGTTGCCAACTTTATATTGAATTTTCCTCTTCTTGAGCATGGAATATCTCACCATCATTTTTGGTCTTCTTTTCAAAATGTTCTCCAATCAGGCTTTATCATTTTCTCCATACGAATCATGTTATATTTATTTCAAAGTACTCTGTAGTCTTTGTTGTTATTACAAATGACATTTTCTTTCTTTTTTTAAAAAAGTTAATTTATTTTGAGAGAAGTTGCCAGTGCTGAGCAGGGGAGGGGCAGAGAGAGAGAGAGAGGGAGAGAGAGAGAGAATTCCGAGCAGGCTCCCACTGCCAACGTGGAGCCCAACACGTGGCTCGAACTCATGAAATCATAACCTGAGCCAAAACCAAGACCCAGACATTTAACCAGATGAACCACCCAGGTGTTCCCAAATGGCATTTTTTAAACTATAAAATCTTCTTTTTGTTGATTGCTCTGATATAGACATATTGATACTTGCATATTAATTTTGTCCCCAGAAAGGGCTGTATTAGTTCTTTTTCTTTTTTCTTTTCTCTTTTTGTTTTTTCCCTTCTCAGGAAGGGCTGTATTAGTTCTAATTATTTGCGGGTTTTCATAAATTTTCTTTGTCACTAATCAATTATCTATATATAGCAATGGTTTTATTTCTCTGTTTTCTTATTGTGCGAGGTCAGAACCCCTAGAACAAGTTGAATAGAAACAGTAAAAAGTAGTATCTTTGTCTTGACCCTGGAAGTTATTTTCTCATCTTAGTTGACTAGATTTTTTAAAAATAATGAATTAGTGTTAAACTTTATCCATTGTGTTCTCTGTACCTATTGGGGCAATCATTTTTTCCTATTTATTTATTTATTAAAGTTTATTTATTTATTTTGGGAGAGACAGAGAGAGTAAGAGCTGGGGATGGGCAGAGAAAGAGGGAGAATCCAGGCAGGCTCCTCACCGTCAGCGCAAAGCCCTTGCAGGGTTCAAACTCACAAAACTGTGAGATCATGCCCTGAGCTGAAATTGAGAGTTGGATGCTTAACCGATTCTTGAGCCACCCGGGCGCCCCCATTTTTTTCCTTTTACCACATACAATTGTACATTTCTTTCTTCCTTTCTTCCTTTCTTTCTTCCTTTCTTCCTTTCTTTCTTCCTTTCTTTCTTTCTTTCTTTCTTTCTTTCTTTCTTTCTTTCTTTCTTTCTTTCTCTCTCTCTCTCTCTCTCTCTCTTTCTTTCTTTCTTTCTTTCTTTTCTTTTCTTTTCTTTTCTTTTTTCCTCTCCTCTCCTCTCCTCTCCTCTCCTTTCTTTTCTTTTCTTTTCTAGATTTTTAAAGTACACCATCCCTGTGTTCCTGCAACAAACCCTTCTCTGTCATCACACTTACACACACACACACACACACACACACACACACACACACACACAGACTTGTACAGATTCTGCCAGATTCAGTTTGCTAATATTTTATTTAGAATTTTAGTCTTCTAAGTGTGATTGTTCCTCTTTTTCCATCATCTGGGATAGTTTGTATAAATAAATAAACAACAAATGGTTTGTAAGAGTTGGCAAAATAGGGATGCCTGGCTAGCTCAGTCTGTAGAGCTTGTGATTCAAGATCGATCATGAGTTCAAGCCACACATTAGGAGTAGAGTTTACATTTAAAAAAAAAGGTTGGGGTGCCTTCAGCTCAGGACATGATCTCACGGTTCATGGGTTCAAGCCGTGTTGGGTTCTGTGCTGACAGCTCAGAGCCTGGAGCCTGCTTTGGATTCTGTGTCTTCCTCCTCTCTCTCTGCCCCTCCCCTGCGCACTCACTCTCACTCTCTCTCAAAAATAAATAAAGTTAAAAAAAAAGAGTTGGCAGAATAATACATCTGTAAAATGTGTGTGTTTTAACTTCTCATCCAGCTTATTAGAATTTATAGATCTGGTCAGTTTTTCTATTCTTCCTGAGTCAACTTTGGCCACTTTTCATCTAATTTCCCCACCTCTTCAGGACCAAGACTTCCTCTCCCATCCTTGGATGGTTGGTAAAACATTTCTCTGTTAATAGAACCAATTCTCGGGGCGCCTGGGTGGCTCAGTCAGTTAAGCGTCTGGCTTCGGCTCAGGTCATGACCTCATGGTTCGTGGGTTCAAGCCCCGCATCAGGCTCTGTGCTGACAGCTCAGAGCCTGGAGCCTGCTTCCGATTCTGTATCTCTGTCTCTCTCTGACTCTCCCCTGTTCTCACTGTCTCTGTCTCTCAAAAATAAATTAAAAAACATAAAAAAAAAATAGAACCAATTCTCTCCCAGTCACCTTCTAGCAATCATTGCCATGGTCAGCTTATCCTCTAGCTTTCTGTTTTCTCTTTGTTTCTAGCACTTGGGATTTTATTTTTCTTTTGAAAACTCAGTCATGTTTACTCCCCCCCCCCATATTTTATCCAGTATTTCTAAGTGATGGTACATTTAGATTTTCTAATTCCTCCATCTTGCTTCATTCTGAAGTTGTTCCCATTTTATAGATAAGAAAGCTTGGGTTCAGTCGTTTAATAGCCTGAGAAAGGTCACACCACGAAAACTTTTAACCTAGTTATTGAACTCAGATATTACGGTTCTGAATCCTGTGCTGTTGCCACATTATTCCGTGCTGCCTTCTGAAGCCAATGAAGCAAGACCAGAAAGGGAGATCACAAAGTTAAAGGGAAAGGGTCTCAGGGCGAGATGGAGGAGGCCTGGGATGAAGCCGGGACTGTGGAGATGAATGACGCTAGGCCTTCTGGAGGAAAGAATGCTAAAAGAGCTAGCTAAAAGAGAAATGGGAAGAAGAGCCTTTCAGGCTGAGGGCCCAGCAGCCTGCACAAAGGCTCTTGGCGGGAGGAAGCAAGAAGCGGACAGGAAGTGGAGCCTTCAGACTGAGTGGAACTGTGGTGGGAGGAGTCTGGAAGGGCCCCCAGGCTCACACCGGCTTGGGCCTTAGAGGACAGGTTAAGGACTTGTGTCTTTAAGATCAATGAAAAACCATTGAATGGGTTTAAGCAGGGTGCCTGAAACAATCGGATTTGCATTTCAAAAAGGCGTGATTCAGGTATGCGGGCCTGTGTCTGGGAAGGCCTTTCCCAGCCTCTCCAGCGATTGCAGTGATTCAGAAGAGAGCCAGATGGTCCAGATGGGGGCTGGACCAGAGAGGTGGAAGGCTGGACAAGAAGGCACAGACTTGAGGGATATTATAATGGATACAACTGATCAGACTAGAGGTGGATTCAGTATGGAGATGCTCGCCAGGAACACATCTACATCAAATCCTTCAAAGGCAGAGGCCACATCATAGGATGCCTGTTTGTAATACCCAGGTGGTGGACTCAGTACATACTTCCTGAAAAGACGAAACTGACTAGCAGTCCAACTGATCCTTTTAACTCGAAAAGTTCTTTCCTTCCTTCTTTCATGTGTCAATAATCAGCCTCTCTGACATATCATGGGGTGAAATCTGCCAAACTCTAAAGGGTATACTTCAGGAGGAGTTAACAGGAGAGCTAAGGTCTACCTCACCCTTTAACGTGAATGGTAACAACAAACTTACTGCAAGTGTTGCCCAAGGGAGCAACTCCCCCAACAGAAAACCTTCTGTAAGGGTGAATGACAGGGGTGCCTGGGTGGCTCAGTTGGTCAAGTGTCTGACCGGCTCAGGTCACATTTTTCACATTTCGTGAGTTCGAGCCCTGCATCAATAGCTCGTGCTGACAGCTCAGAGGTTGGAGCCTGCTTCAGTTTCTGTGTCTCCCTCTCTCTCTGCCCCTCCCCTGCTCACATTGCCTGCACACACACATACACAGTCTCTCTCTCTCTCTCTCTCTCTCTCTCTCTCTCAAAAGTGAATAAACATAAACAAATAATAACAGCACCCTCCTAAGTGCCAGGCTGGGGCCAGAGGCACCATCTGGAGGGGATGCTTCCCAGCATTCCCAGCACAAGAGGAGGACATTAAGCAAAACAATTTCATGTAAGAAGTACAGATAGCAGGACAGGAAGTGCTTGTGTTGGGGCTTGACAACATTGGGGGCAGGGGTGGGGGGAAGACACACACTGAAAGAGAGAGGAGTGGTCTCCTTGGGACATTTGTACCTGAAGGAGTTCTAAGTTTTTCTGCACTTAGACACAGGATCTGCTACGGTTTGGGGACTGAGAAGGCTGAGGGAGGACAAAGGTGGGAAGTGGATGCGTAACAGAGAGAGAGAGAGAGAGAGAGAGAGAGAGAGAGGGATTTCTTTCCCTCTCACCCCCGACCTCACCCTCAGCCCAAGTCTTCCTTTTTCCCTTCTCCTCGATCCTGGCTGGCCTGGTCCCACCTTGCAGTGAGGCTCTTGCTAACCACCCTACAGGCTCCCAGTGTCCCCCTGTTCCAGAAGGGTGGAGCCCCTTCTGCATGGGACACTTGCTGTTATCCTATAAGGACAAAGCTAATATCTCATGGAGCATCTTTGGCAGTAGTTCTTGGCCTTGGTGTACATCAGAATCACGTGGAAGATTTGTTAGAAAACAGCGGCCCCGCCTCCAGAGTTTTATGTGCATCCCAGCCAGGCCTCTCTGACTCCAGTAACCTTTCTTTCTCTACCTTGCCCCTTTGCACTGTTAGTTATCCTCCTGCGTGTATACACGCATGTTTCTCAACAAAACAGTCCAGTTCTTTTTTGTATACTTTGTATCCCTTGCTTTGCCTAATCTATATATGCAGGCTTAATTGAGAGACTCTGAAGGATTTGAGGGACTAACCCAGGGAAGCTAGTGGTGCAACAGAATCTGAGCTTCCCCCCATCCGGCAACACTTCCTTCTCCCAGCATTGGGGAGGGAGGACACCTGGTCAAGTAGGGTAGTTACTCTTTCCTTCCTGCGTGGGCGTGGGAGACTTACCTAGGGCAACGTTTTGCTAGGTCTCCTATCTGATGTCGCCCAAATAAACAGGCACATCTTCAAAGTTCAGTCATGGAGGCAGCGGAGAGGAGAAAAGGAGCGGGTGGGGTGGGGTGGTGTTGACTGGGGAGCCGGGGAGGGATTGGAGGGCCATAGGAGGGGAGATACAGGGCCAGGGGCCGCTGGCTGCTCCAGTGTTCAGCAAGAGTGCGGGGAACAGAGACCGAAGAGGGTGCGAGGGAATGAGCAAAGTGAGGCTGCGCTGACGCTCCTGGCAGCCCCTGAACCAGAAGAGAAGCCGGGTTCATTCCATTCGCATCAACTTCCACCTCGATATCCTTCCCAACTCCTCCGCATCAGTTTCTCTCTCTGTGAAACTTCAGGAGCAACGCCCACCTCTCCTCCCGCCCGACCGTCCCGGCAGCTCCACAGCCGCTGGATACCTGCTGTTGGAGAGGAGGGGCGCCAAGATCAAGGGTTCCGGGGAGCGGGCACAGAAAGGGGCTCCTACAAGGGTGAAGTGGGTGTTGTCTATTTCTGCAGGGCAAGAGGGCTGTGGGGGTGAGGTCTTCGAGACTAGCCAGGGCTGGAGGTGCCCCTGGGTCGGTATTGGCGGTACTAGGGACCAGGGGAGAAAACGAGAAATCCCAAGCGTGGGGTGGGCTGCCCTCGGATCTGTGGATTAGACCGAGAGGCTGACTCTTCCGCCTGCGGTGCGGAGAACTGAGCGAGCCGCAGGAATTTGGGGCGGATTGGGTGGGGGCGCGAAGGGCAACGGAAACAGGAAGTGAGGGGCAGAGAGGCTGAAGCGGGGTGGGGGGAGAAGGAGCATCAGTTCCTTCTGGAGAGGCCGGTCCTCCTCTACCCCCCGCAGTGCCCGGGACCCGGATCGCGGCCGAGCACCCCGTCCGCCCCTCCCCCCCCCACCTCCCTGGACTTGGGGCCCAGCCTGGTCGCGGAACTCGAGGCCCGGAGCCGGCCATGGCTTCACTTGACGCCCCCACCCCTCTGCTCTCGGTCGCTGTCCTGACAGGCACAGAACTACACCTCCCGCGCGGTGCTCCCTCCACTCAGCCCGCGGCTCTGGCGGGCTCCGGCTCGCGCACTCCTGGGAACTGTAGAAGGTCCCATCCGCCTTCTTTGGGGGGCGGCCGAGATGTCCAGCAGGGGGCGGGGTCCTCCAAGCACTCCCCACTTCCCTCCCTCTTGTCTTTCCAGCTCTAGAAACTAGTTTCTTGCAGTGCGGAGGAATTATCCTTCCAAACATCACGGTCCCCATTGGGAGTCTACTAACACGGCCTTACTCTCTTGAGCCACTTTTCCTGCTTTCCATTTGGCATTTAAATCCTGGGTTTCAAACTGGGCGATTCAGGTTTTAGGGGGCAAGTTTGAGAAGACTTCAGACACGGCTCACCCTGTCTCTTTCAGCTTCATGGGTCGCTTCCCACTAGTTTTGAACAGACTTGCTGATTTGGGGCCTCAGAAAAATGGGATTTACACAGTGTGATTACCTTTGACCTTTCTGCCCCGTTTCTAGGGTTGATTCCACATTATTTCCAGCTTGTCTCCCCAAATCTTTTTTCCCCCTTCTAGTACACCCCTGATAAACAGACACAGAACTTCAGGTTTCAAAGAGGAAAAGAAGCAAATTTGTTGTTTGTAGGAGGGTATGATGGGGAGGGTTCTTCACCTTCCCCAACATCTTGTAGAGATGGGAAGTTGAGGGGCAATAGAAAAGGCAGTAGATGGGGACGCATGCCCCACTCTGTACAATATAGAAGAATCTGATATAGACACTTTGTATAAAAGCCACTTGTCCTCATTTGTGTCCTCTTGCTGGCTGGCTGGGTTGGGGGGCACTGGGGAACAAAGAAGCTGGGGTGGTAGGCCAGGACACAGGGACACCCCATGGTCCCCATCGTCTGGCATCCCCTTGTGGGGTCACTTTGGATCCTTGGTGGGGGCATAGCAAAGCTCCAGTGGCCGGGACACCTTCCAGAACTTCTCATTCACCAGTTCCAGGGTCAGTGAGCCATTCAGTGTCTACAGAGCGGGTGGAAGAGAGAGGCAGCGTAAGAAATAGTTGGAGAAGGTGGTAAAGGATATGAGTGAGAGGCAGAAAGTGACCAAGGGAGGAAGAAAGAACAGGGAATAATAAGAAAGGTGGGGCGAAGCAGGGGCATATGGGGTGACAGGGGAGAAGACAGGACAGAGAAGAGAGATGGGAGATGCAGAGGGAGAGAGGAGCGTGGCCTAGTTAGGAGGTTAGAATCCACAGGTCTGTGTGGCCCCAGGCCACCCTCCCAGCCTCTCCCCTCTTACAGCCCGGCCCTCAGAGGCTCTCACCGTGAAAGCTCCGCCCCCAGGGGCGATGTAGATAGTGTACTGCTTTTCGCTGACACCTTCCAGGCTCGGCAAGGCAGGCTCCTCAGGGCCGTCACCTCCTCCGGTACCCCCACCCTCTCCACCACCCCCATCAGGTCCGCCGGCATCAGAGGCGCCCCCTCCAGGCCCTCCTGGCTCCCCGGCCTCTTGCTGCTGCCTCCGCTCAAGGGCAATACGCAGGGCCAAGTACTTGGAAAGATGGTCCACTGTAGCATTCCCAGTTGTCTTCACATACCTGAAGTGGGAAAGAAGGAAGGTTTAGCGCACAGGAAGCTTCAAATGGAAAAAGGAAGTAGGGGATTTTCCAAAAGGGCCTCAGGGTTAGGGTTTCTTTCTGGGTTTGGGTGAAGCCCCCTTCTGATGGATGTCTATGTGATCTTTGGTTTCTCAGAGGTCAGGGGAAAGATAGGGCTCTCACCTAGTCTGGCAGTATTCTCCCTTCTCCACGAGCAGCGGGTGGGGCCGGAACACGAGCTCAATTTCTCCACCTGGCTCCGGGGGACTGGGGGCCCCAGGAGGGCTTGGGGGGCCTAGGGTTCCCCCTCCCAAGGTCCCTCCCCGGTCACCAGAGTCTTCAGAACCAGCGCCCCCACCCACCCCACCAGTGCCACCTCCCCCTGTCCCTACACTGCTCCCCCCTGCACCCCCGCCACGGGGTCGCTTGGGAGCAGGGCCTGGGGCAGAGTCAGGGGCGGAGTCTGAGCTCACATCCTCTCCATCCCCCTCTCCCTCCCCAGGCTCTCCTTCCCCTCCACTCATCGTGGTGGTCTGATCTGACCCGGGCATCGGCCGCCTCACACGCTGGGCCCTGTAGAAGCAAGTGGTTGAGGTTAGAAAGCACCAAAGATAAGGGGTTTACACTTTAAACTTAAGAGAACAAGAGATCAGGGAAACCTTAATGATGACACCTAATATTTATTAAACACTGACTACACGCCAAACACACTGCTAAGTATTTTGCACTGATTGCCTCACATAGTACAAATCCTAGAAGCAGGTGATTATATTCTACTTATGGTTGAGGAAACTGAGGCTTAGAAATGTTAAATAACTTGTGTGCAATCACAGCCCATGGCCCTTCCACGTGGACTCCAAGAACAAGTAGCAAAGGTCTGTAGAAATGCAGAATTTCCGGCCCAACTCCAGACGTACTGAATTAGAATTTGCATTTTTAACAAGACCCTCGGGTAATCTGGATGCATATTAAAGACCGTGCAATGCTGGCCTAGGAGATCATTTAATTTCCCAGCAGTGTGAATCCAGAGTTTATGCTCAAAATCACTCCACTACTCTAACTTCTAGAAAGTTAGAGAGTGAGCTATTTTTTTTTCCTCTTAAGAGTAGTAGTAACTGTTGCTAGCTAAGAAGCTACAATCTACATCCCGGACTTCCAGACCTTGACAATCAGGCTGTGGTTAGCTATGAGGATGCTAAGGCTTAGAAGCTGGCAGGCAGCAATGGCGGCACAGGGAGTCTGACCCACGGATCTGTCCCACCAGCCCTTCTATCGCCTCTCTCCCGGCCCGAACCTGTGCATGGCCTGCATGCGCAGCCCCTCTTCAATGCTGGAGCTCAGTGCCTGTTGGTTGTGCAGGCGACTGAGGCGGATGAGCACCCGGTCTTGGTGGGCCTCATATTCCTCCCGGCTGGGATAGATCTTAGAGATCAGGGCATCAAAGTTGGGGTCTGGCCGCAGAGACCGCTTGGATACCAGCTTCTTGCGGCAGGTAGGGCACTCCTTGTTCCTGGGGTGGGAGAGAGGAGGCGCTCAATGGGTCAGTCGCCAGGACATTGAGGCCCCAACTCTGTACCCTTCACCCCATCTCAAACACATCCCTCCTGTTACCCGCTTCGCAGGGCCGTGACAATACAGTCGGAGCAGAATCGATGGAGGCACTCCTTGGTGGTCATTGTATTCTTCAGCATGTCCAGGCAGATGGGGCACATGAGTTCTGAATGCAGCGACCGAGGGGAAACCGCAATCTCTGTGCCATCCATGATGGCTTCCTGGAGACATCAGCGAGTGGAAAGGTGATGGTGGGTTGTGGGGGGGGGGGAAGGGGTTTTAGAAATAGTTGGTCAATGGAATGGGAATTTTGAGAAATACAGTGAAAGAGCAGAGTCTGGGTACTCCATGTTGGCCACTTGAGGAAGATGGGAATTCTGAGGGAGGGAGGAGCTAGTGACTTGGAGAGAACGGAGAACAGAAAGGTTTAGTGTCCATTAACTGAAAGTAGGAGCTTTGTAACAGGAGAATCTGAGGTTTGGTGAGAGGTCTGGGGCAAGGGTGGCACAGATGTGGAGTTTGGGGAAGATTTTTTCAATCTAATTTCTTAAAGTGTGATCTGGGTGCAACCTGTATCAGAATACCCTAGGGTGCTTGCTTAAAACAGAGATTCTGGGGCCCCATCTCACTATGGTATCACAATATTGGCAAGGCGGAGGGGGTGGTTTGTGTAGGGCGTAAAGTCTTATATGCACCGACCTATGACATTGAACTGAGGAGCACTGTAGGTCACGTCTGTTTACCGTTTTTCAAACGAGGGCAGTCATACTTGCCCTACGTCTGTGGCAATAGCTGACGTGAGAATTAAACGAGATAATTGTGAAAGTGCTTAGAAAAGATTAAGTTGATTCAAAGGTAGTGACATCCGGCAGGGTCGGCAGAATGGGGCGAAAAATGGAAAAGAGGCCGTGAGATAGGGGTCTGTGGATTGAAGGGTTTGAGGAAAGAAAGCAAGCTGTGAAGGGAAAAGTCCCTATCACCTGCGGGGTCCGGTGGAGCTCGTATAGACTCAGTTCCCACGTTTTGCTGGCATTCTGGGCATTCGCCGGCGTCGTCATGGTGACCGGGCACGGACCCCCCAACCAGGGCTCGGCGGCGGTGGCAGAGGAGAGATAGGCTGGGGAAAGGGGGAAGGGGGGAGAGGGGGAAGGGTGTTAGGGGGGCCGCCCTCGCGCAGACCCCGCCCCTCCTGTGGCTCCCCCCACAACCTCCGCCCCGCGCCGCGCTGCCCCTCACCGGGCTCCAGCCGTCCGCGCCCCCGTTGCCGCAGTGCCTCTCACTGGGCCCGGGCTCTCAGCCCCAGTTCGCTCGGTCCGCAGCCGCTGCTCAGACAGCAGCTCCCGCCGCCGCTGCCGCCATGGCCCGGGCGCTGGGGCCCTACGTCACTTCCGCTTGTCCCTCCGCTACACTCCCCCCCTCCGCCACCCCCGCCAGCCAGCGGAGACGTCACCCGCCACTCTGGGCTCGGGTGGGACGCGACGTGGGCTCCCGGGTTCCCCAGTCCTCAGGGCGTGCCCGCCTCGCGTGAGGAGCCGGCGTCCCCGGAGTCCCGCGCTACGTCGGCACCACGGTCTCAGTTCCCGGGCCGGCACCGTCACGCTGCCAACCTTAGCCAACCTTAGCCAACCTTCCCTTCCCGAGGTCCCCACCCTGGGCCTCCGCTTTGGAGGGCGGGGCCTGGGATCTCTTGGACCCCGGGAGGGTAGAGAGGGGTTGGAAAAGGGTCACCTCCCCCACTCCGCGTCCCTTAGCGGCTCTGGGGGACAGTTGCCCCCTCCCCACAACTCTGTAACCCCAGCGCGGCATTCCGGGGAAGGGAGGGGGTAAGGCTGCAAAGGATCCTCGGCCATTCTGTCCTCCAGTCTTGAGAATACAACTAAATCCAGATGAACCCGGGATTCCCCTTACCACCCTGGGGACTTGATGCACCCTTCGCTTTGGCTCTCCCTAGACCCTCCGACCCGCTCTCCCCTCGAGGTTTGGGGGCAGCGGCTCGGGACGTCCAGACTCAACTCTCGGCCAGAGCCAGAGACTCGAGAATTGCGTTTGGACAATCAAGAGCCGCGGCCCGGGGCGGGGGAGGGAGGCGCACGGGAGGAACAGGGGAATGGAGACACCACGCGGAAGCAGGGACACACACACACACACAAGATGGGGCCCCTATAGGGGAGGGGGTCTGCGCGTGTGGGTGGGTGGGGGCACAAGGGGCAGAATGTCTGGAGTGGGAAGCGGACAGAAGCCTCCTCCAGGACTTTTCTGTAAAGGAAAGGGACGGGGAGGGAAGAAAAGAGGAAGGGGCAGAGCGATCCCCATTGAGGGCAGGGGATGAGATACGGGGGGAAAGAGACCGTGGTGGGCGTCCTGTCTCCTCCAGCCTGAGCTGGGGCTCCCGGACTTGGGCTGCAGCTGCCAGGGGGTAGCCTGTTTCTGGGACAAGGCAGCAGTGGGTCCCCTCGCCCCCTCCCCCAGTTCCCCCCTACTTTCCTGTCCTCTCCTTCAGTCCGTGGCCAGTCCTTATGTGGGCTCCAGAGTCGATTAGCGCGGACCCCCTCCCCTTCCTCCTCCTCCTCCCAGCCCCCTCCCTTCTGCTCTCCTCCAGCCTCTTTCATCGGCTGGTCCATTCCCCTAATCCTGGCCCCCTCCCCTAATCCCCCCCACCCGACCCCAGGCCGGCTGCAGCTATTGTAAGGTGGAGAGAAAGGGGAGGGGGGGGACTCAGAGAAGGGAGGGGGTGGGGGAGGGCCACCTGTTCCAAGACCCCCTCCCAAGGCCAGACTGGACACCAGGATGGGGCCATGAACAAACCACCCTTGGGGACCATAAGGACCCAGGGAATTAGGGGGAGGGTACTGGGGCTGTAGGACCAGTGGGAGGGGGGGTGGGGCAGAGACCCCCTCCCTCTATAAAGACCCAGAGTGTCACGCATACACAGTGACACACACTCTCTCCTCTCACACCCGGCGGCGGGGGTTGCCCTGGGAGACCAGGCAGTGAAAGGGAACAATCCTTCGGGAAAGGGAAAGGAGGGGGAGGTGGGGAAGGGTCTGAGGGCTTAGACACAAGAAGAACCGGAGGTGGCAGGGAAGAGGATTTGGAATTTATTAGGGTCACAAGCACCCCTGCCTCCCATATTCAGCATTCCAGAGCCATACACTGCCACCCCTTTTGTAGCCTGGGAACTCCGAGTCCTCATCAGCAGGAGGCCGGGTGGAGTGGAGGGGGAGTGAGCAGAATCCAGGGTCCGTGAGGCAGTTACATGAAAAGACCTCCTGGGAGGGGCAGAAAACATTTGGACAGATGCATAGGTGGAGACAAATGGGCTGGGGGGTTGCCCACTTCGGCCCCTTGCCTATGGGAACTTCTGCTCTTCCCTCAGTGGCTCCAGACTCCCTTCTCTTATCATCTGGGTTCCACTTCTCTGCCCTCTCCCTCCCCACGATGGCCTCATACCAGTGACTTCCACTGAGGCCCCTGTGATGTATCTACTGTCTTCAGATGCCAAAAATGCGACCACATCTGCCACATCTACGGGAATGGTGGAGAGAAGGCAGAATCCTATTCACTTTCCTAAAGTCATCACCTCCCATTAGAACCCTTCCCCCCGCAACACACACTCACACACACCACCACTGCCACCGCCACCACCAATCCTGGTGCGATCCTCTCAGATACCACACACTTTGGGATCTCTTCATTCAGGCCCCCTCCCTAGCTCCTCCTCCTTATTCAGTGCTCACCCTGAGGATCCCCCAAATGTCCCATCGGGATCATTCCAGTCACCTGTAAGAAGACACTCATACGTAGGTAAAAGTTTCTTTTACGGAATTTTTTTTTCTGTAGGCTGAGTCTGTAATGCCTTTTTCTTTTGTCATCTTCATTGCTTGAACACTTATTGACTCTACTATTTGCCAGGCCCTGTGCTCAGCATTCTTTCTGAAGCCCAGAGAGATTGGGTGTCTGAATAATTCTGCCCTCTGCCCTCTACCCACAGCCTCCTACCTTGTCCAGCACTTTCTGTGGCACTTTCTGTGTCATGGGTGTTGTAATGAACCCTGGGAGGACAGAGTTACAGCGGATCCCATGTCTGTAGAAAGGAGAGTGGCTGCTGACTCTCAAGAGGGCTGAACACTGACACACCCCTCCCCAGGCCTCCCACATGGCTCGGCGAATCCCTCAGTACCCCCAGCTGTGTCTGACTAACCGGCCAAGCTCTCGAGCTGCAGTCTGGGTCAGCCCAATCACTCCAGCCTTGGATGCTGCGTAGTTTGTCTGTCCCATGTTCCCCACCTACAGGTGAGTCAGAGATTTGGAATGAGTCAGGAGTCCCAAGGAGGGGCTCTCCTCTCTGTGCCCAATTGGCTGCTGACCTTCTCCTAACTCAACCTGACCTTCCCTATGATGCTACTGATGTTGATGATGGAACCATGACAACCATTGGACACCAGGACTTGGGCTGCAGCTTGAGTGACTAGAAAGATGCCCTGGTGGGAAAAGAGTAACAAGGCAGAAAGGAGTAGTTGGGGTGACAGTCCTCCTCCAGCTCCCTCCCCCAGGCTGGAGAAACCAGAAGTCACAGGTTCAGAAGTTGCCACCTTGAGGTTGACAGCTATGACTTTGTCCCAGTCATCCTCAGACATGTGGAGCAGAAACTCATCCCTGGTGATCCCGGCACAGGACACAACGACAGATGGTGGGCGAGAAAAGCAGGCCTACGGAAGGGGGCGGTTACACATCAAAACCCAAGTAAAGCCAGGTTAGTGAAGGCAATCAATGTTGGCTCCTTAGAGGGGGCGAGGTCGTCTCGCGTTCACCTGTACTTGTTCCAGCAGGCGCCTGACCGCCCCGGACTCAGACACGTCAGCCTGGAAGGCCGCGTGGGCCCCGCAGGGCGCCACCTCCTCGCTCCCCCGCCCGCCCAGCAGCCGCACCGTCTCGCTTGCCGCAGCCCCGTCCAGGTCGCAAGCGGCCACGGCGGCTCCCTCTCTGGCCAGGCGCACACTGACAGCTCGGCCGATGCCGCTACCCGCGCCTGAGGGAGAGAACACGCGGAGTGGGGGAGGAGAAAGGGAGGAGTAGGCAGGGGTCAGAGGTCAATAGGGCGCACAGAAAAATTCGGACCGGGGACCAGAGGTCGCAGCGAATGCAGACCCCAAGGGCGCCCCCGGACAACACTCCGGCACCCCGACCCGCCCTGGAGGAGCAATATCTCAACCTGTGACCAGGGCCAGCGCCGAACGGAGCCGGAGCTGAGACGCCATGTCTGGCGGCGGGTGGGCGGGGACTCACTTCCGAGCCAATCCTAGCGTGGAGAGGGCGTGGCAAGAGCAAAGCCGCGCCAATCTAAGCCTGGCCTGTGTTGGGGCTTCGGCGGCCACCGGCGCAGGCCGACTCTCCACCCTGGGGGCGGGGCCACACGCCACCTCTCGGGGACCCTGGGGAATCGGAAGATGAGGGGCCCCCAACTTTCCCAAAAAAAGACAAAGACTGCGTGTGGGGCGGAAGATCCGAGGGCTTTATTTCCGGTTACCACCCCTACCCCTCAATTCAAAGTGATATCAAAACTAAAAAAAAAAAAACACGCCATGAGATAAGCAAACCCACCTCCCCACCTCAATCACTCCCAAATCAGGACACATGATTGATGTTTAATTGATGTATATCCCCGTCTCTTCCTGCTACCCACTCTCCAGGGCTCTGGTCTTCCCCGAAGCGTCCACCAAGTGGGAGGGGGAAGTGGACCTTGGAGAAACTTGTGTGTGGTAGCTTGGTCTTCTGAGAATAGGTTGGGTAGGGGACACAGGGTAGGCTGTCATCACCTCCTCTCTTCTCCAGCCTTCTTCATGGCCCCATTTAGTCCTCCAAACCCAACAACATGGTCAGCACATGACTAACACTATGGTCCCTCTGACTTCTCATTCTCACTTCTGCAGCTCCTATAGGACTGCAAAATCTTGATGACCCTAATGCCAAAGTTACCACTTCCCTAGGATGCAACTTCCTTCAGTAGACATCCCTGGCCAGGGTCCCCAGCTTCCACAGACCCCTGACCTGGACAACTTACATGCTAGCGGTTAAGGGCTGGGATGGGGGCGGTTTACTGAACCTCTCACTCGAGGTGGGCAATCAGAACCATCATGACAACTCCCCCCAGCAACCCCAGCACCTCCAGAAGTGACTGGAATGGTGATGCTTCCCTCAACAGCTCAGGCAACACGGATACCGTTGCTACATAGATAAAGCCACCTGCAGTGAATGGCAGAACCCAGCCAGGACCTGTGCCACTTGCAACTTCACTGCCCACTGCCCCTCCTTCAGTTAGGAGGGCACAGGCTGTGCCTGCCAGTGCCCCTATTGCCGTCAATAGTTGCAGACGCATCGCCTGGTGGGCAGAAAAGATAGAAAGGCATTCAACAACATCTAAAGATGATCAGTGGTTAGGCATGTCTGGTGGGGGTACAGGTACAAATGGGTAGGGTGCCTGTCTTTGCGATCTGAAGAGTAAGGCAAAAAGAGAAGGATCTAAAATAGACACTTCCTGAAAAATCTAAAAATATCAAAGAGGTCCTTTCCAGAGAACTTCTGATTCAGAAGGTCAGGTGTGAAAGACCCTCATAACCCAATCAGATGGTTTGTGAACCAGAGTTGAAGAAATCCTTAGCCACAGGACAAAGAAACATGTATTGGTTGTAATAGTACTAATTTGTAACTATTGTTAATAGTTTGTAATTGAAATTAATGAGAGGCAGTCTTGGGTTTTGGGTGGGTGAGGAGGAGGTAAAGACTGAGGCAATCATGTCCCCTGCACATCATTACCAACCTGCTTTTTGCTGCACCCGGACTGGACTAGGATGGCAAAGTCCCCGACTTCGTGGGGCACTTCATGTAGCAGGACAGTCATTGTGGTCAGGATCCCTAACCCCCGACCTCCTCTAAATGAAGCACCAATAGCCAGACCATCTGTGAAGTTGTGTGCCAGGTCAGCAGCCAGATTCAGGTACCCTGATACACGTAGATCTTGTACAAGTGAAAAGGAAGACAACATGAGTAGAGGCATCTACCACCCCTAGTCCCAGCCCTGGTCAGCCATTATCACATCTCCCCCACAGAGGCCATTTCACATCTAGCCCCTTCCTGTTTTTCAGATACCGGCCATTACCCACGGTGCATATTCCATGTGATTTGTGATATCTCTTGCCCAAGTTTATCAGTAACCCTGGCCCTCACCTGAACCCGTTTTTTCCTCTTCATGATTTTGAGGTCTCACTGGCCCATCTTTGAGCCCTGTGGTCCCTCCTCTCCTCTTCCGAGACCCACCTGCTTCCTTTTCTTCTTCCTCTGAGCTCTGTTTCTCCTTTGAAGAACGCTCTGAGGGAAGAAGTTGGTAAGAGCAGTGAATGGAAATCCCCAAAAATGTCCTGTAAAGGGAAGTACCCTCCCACCGGAAGAGCCATAAGATGAGGGGATTCTGAAGCGGCCAAGGTGGCTTTCAAGGAAAGTTGTTCCTAGACTCACCCTGTCTTCCATGCCCATGACTTCCCTGTGTGTGACCATGAGCATGTCCATGTCCATGACTGTGTCCATGCCCTCCTTTCACATGTCTCACAAATTTCTCCACCACAAGAAAGGCAACAATTCCACTGAGGACCCATAGTCCCACAGACAGAATGGGGCCCTGGCCTGGGAATAGAGGCATTGAGACATTAAGGGAAATGTGGATTCCAGACTCCTCTTTCCCAAGTGCAGGAGGAGAATAGGGAGGGAAAGACCTCCCTCAACAGCCCAACACACCTCCAACCACCCCTTCCTTACCACTATGGGAGTGTCCATGTCCAGGCTGCTCCAGAGGGTGATGAGAATGAGGTTCTAGAGAAAGGGGGAGAGAAAGCCAGATGAGGGAACACCCTGGCCAAGGGGCATGCATTTGGAAGGTCAAGGATCACAAAGGATGAAAACCCTTTGGCCCAGGGAATAAAATATATTAAGATTTGCAGTAATGGCCAAAAATCACTTACCCAGGGCATGAGGGATGAGGTGCAGAAAGGCATCTCCCAGCAGCCCACCCGAAGCAAAACTGAGCAAGATCTGGAGCAGAGAGCGGTGCCTGGGGGAGTTTGATTCCACAGGGATAAGGAAGAGGACAAAAAATGGAGCTGCAGAGATCAGCACTGTGGCCCCCAGTGCCTGGTGACGGGAGAGTCAGAAGGTTAAATGATGTGGGGTTTCCCAACGATTCAGAACCGGCCCCGCTCTCCCCCATCCCCTGGGGACTCACATAGGCCCAGAGAGTGACAGTGTCCAGGTCCTGCTTGATGCCTGGAGCCCCAGACTCCCCATAGCCTCCATGGCTGTGCTCATGGTCATGTCCATGTCCTCTGTGGTAGAGGCTCTCATGGGATTGGCCATGGCTATGGCCATGGTGCAAATCCTCATGTGAATGTCCATGTTCGTGACCGTGGGTATGCCCATGCCAGATGCTCTCGTGAGTGTGGCCGTGGCCATGGGCATGACTGTGTCCATGGTGAAAATCCTCATGTGAGCGCCTGTGGCTGTGGCCATGGAAGTCTTCGTGCAGGTCCTGGTGCAGGTCGCCATGACCCCCGTTTCCGGCCACTAGCAGCCCCAAGGCCGCCCAGGTCAGCAGTCCCACGGCCACCCAGTGGGGGGTCCCCAGGCCTCTGGCCATCATGCTGACCAGAGGGACAGAGATAGTGACTCCACTTAACCCTCAACTCTACACGTATGCAGGGTCAGTTTTACTCCGTTCGTGCCCTCCGTCCACGTCTATGGGCCACTCCCCCATTCCGTTCTGTCCCCACCCACATTGCTCCCAACACTCGGTCTCTTTATCTCGAACCCCCTCCCGGATGTAGGGCCCTGGGACACCGCTCTAGGCTTTGATCCTCCACTTTACGGACTCTCTGGGCCCTAGTCTCTATGATCCACTAGAAGCTGGAAAAGGCCTGGAAAGGATGGTAGGGTAAAGCAGGGAATTCTCACCGGCTTCACGATCCTCTCCTTTCCCGGTTTGCTCGGACGTGGCAGTCCCGCCTCTGGCTCCCGCGAGAACAGGAAGTTCCGTTTCACCTCCGTCCCAATACCTTTACCAATATGGCGACACACCGGTGGCGGCGAGCCCTGCTCTGGCGCGCATGCGTAGGTGTGGAGGTTATTTGAGGGGAGGCTGGGCGAGGCCGGCTAACTGGGCTGAGGAGACCGCCTCCTTCGTACCCAACTAGACGAGGGGGCGGGAACTAGCACGGAGACTTCCCGTCTATACCAAGATGGCTGCCATATCGGCGCTGTCATTTTGGTACCGAGCAGAGCGAAGCGTTTAATTCGACCCGGTTCAGGGCAGAGTCTTTTTCTCTGGGGCTTCCTCGTGCTCAGCTAGTTCCCCGGTCAATACGTGGGAATCCCTGGTACCTCTACGGTATCCTTGCACTCAGCCAAGAGTTATGTCTTGGGCTGCTCGCCCGCCCTTCCTCCCCCAGCGGCATGCCGCAGGGCAGTGTGGGCCGGTGGGGGTGCGAAAAGAAATGCATTGTGGGGTCGCCTCCCGGTGGCGGCGGCGACGGCCCTGGCTGGATCCCGCGGCGGCGGCGGCGGCGGCGGCAGCCGGAGAACAACAAACCCCGGAGCCGGAGCCAGGGGAGGCTGGACGGGACGGGATGGGCGACAGCGGGCGGGGTGAGTGTCCTAGCGGTCGGACAGGCGAACCAGTGACCGCGTTATCTGCGACCCCTCCCCCCCGTCCTCTGCAGCTCTTTCCCTAGCGCTCCCGCCCCCTTGTTTGTAAACACGCGTCCTCTCCCTCCCGAGGGCCTTAGCGCCCTCCCCCCCGGGGCGGGGCGGGGAGGGGGAGCTTCCGCCTCCTAGCTTCGGCGGTTTGAGGCCTTACAATCCAGAAGTCCCTGGTGTGGGACTTAAGCCCTTGAATTCGGGGGCTTTGGTCCTTTGAAGGCAGATCCTGCGTCCAAGGAGGGGTCTCTTCCTCCTCTTTTCCATGCACGCTCTGGCTGTACGCTGGAAATGGGGGGCTGTCAGTTCCACCCCACGTGCTGCCCCACCCACATAAGACTTGTTTGGATCGGGGCGACCAAAGGCATTGCTTGGAATTGTCCGTCACTTGAACTATCTTGTCTTTTGTTAACCCCCTCCTCTCACCACAATTAGGAGTTAAACCGTTGTTTGACAACAGGGTGTTTCTGCACTTGAGGATGGGTGGGGTGGCGTGGGGCGTGCCGGGGGGATTAGAGAGAATTAAAGACTCCAGTTGGATGATCTAAGACTCATTTTCTCTTTTTGTCTTTCTGTCTGTGTGTCTCTGCTTGTACGTACCCCTCCCTCAGACTCCCGAAGCCCAGACAGTTCTTCCCCGAATCCCCTTCCCCAGGGGGGCCCTCCCCCTTCTCCTCCTGGGCTACCCCTACCCCCTTCAGCAGCCCCAACCCTTGGAGGCTCCGGGGCCCCACCCCCACCCCCGATGCCACCCCCTCCACTGGGCTCCCCCTTCCCAGTCATCAGCTCTTCCATGGGATCCCCTGGTCTGCCCCCTCCAGCTCCCCCAGGATTCTCCGGGCCTGTCAGCAGTCCCCAGGTGAGAGGTCGTGGCTCACTGACTGCCTCTCCACTTTCATTTCCTTGTTCTCCTTGTGACCCCAGATCCCTGTGTGAACTTCCCCATGGCCCACTGACCTTCCAGTCCTCTAATCCTGGCAGGTCTGTGGTCCTTGTGAGACCCCCTTGCCCTTCCTGAGGTGACTGATCTTTCAGTGCATGCGTCCTCCCCAGCCCTATAAAAGAACCTGATATTCTGATATCCCTTTCATCTATCAGTTGTTTTCTGCCCTTCTTATCCCATCTGCCATCCTGAGATACATGCCCTCCAGGGCCCCTGTGTTGCACAATTTCAGGGAGAACTGTATGTCTAATCTTTTTGGGGTTGTGCTCCAGGGGTGGCCCTTCACATAGACTGCAGTGTAAATAATGTCCTCTGTAATGTGCAATGCAGGGCCCTGCCTAGATGGCAGGGGATGATTCCCACGACCTCTGAGAGATTCTCCTTCCCAGTGAGTCTCCCTGTGACTTCCCTATTTCCCCCATCCCAGATTAACTCAACAGTGTCGCTCCCTGGGGGTGGGTCTGGCCCCCCTGAAGATGTGAAGCCACCAGTCTTAGGGGTCCGGGGCCTGCACTGTCCACCCCCTCCAGGTGGCCCTGGGGCTGGTAAACGGCTATGTGCAATCTGCGGGGACCGAAGCTCAGGTATGGGGCTCAGAGGTTCATCAGAAAGGAAGAAAGAGAGTATCTTACATTTACCATCACCTGTGGGATTCCCAGGGGCTCATGGGGTTGCAGTGGAGCAAGTGGATGGGAGGAAGCCTAGTGATGCCTAAGGCACCTGAAGCTCAGATGTGGAAAGGGGGTGGTCAGGGCGAAGAGGGGGCTGGTATAGGGTTTTTGAACAGTAAGGAGAGTGGGACTGCATCATCCCTCATGTCCTGGTTCCTTCTCTCCGTGTGTGGCAAACACACAATGGATTTAAACTAAGTTTGCTGGGAGGGGAGTCGGCAAGAGGCTTGATGGTGAAGGGTTTACATGCAGCCTTGTTGCTATTCCCATCTCCTCATAGGCAAACACTATGGGGTTTACAGCTGTGAAGGCTGCAAAGGCTTCTTCAAGCGGACCATTCGTAAGGACCTGACCTACTCGTGCCGGGACAACAAAGATTGCACGGTGGACAAGCGCCAGCGAAACCGCTGTCAGTACTGCCGCTATCAGAAGTGCCTGGCCACTGGCATGAAGAGGGAGGGTAAGGGCCTGTGTCAGCCGGCCTTCCTTGGCTACCCTATGGGAGAGGAGGGAGGAGGTGGAGGGAAGACTGCTGGAAACCGCAGACTATACCTCTCCGGAGGACTGGACTGTTCTCTCGCCTCCTCCAGAGGGCGATATTTGATTTCTCTCATCCCTCCTCATCAGCTCTTTTCCCTTGAATCCTGCTCTATTCTCTTGAGTTCCCTTCTCTGTGTCCTGTACCCACGACCCTTCCCGTCTGGTGCTAGGGTAGGATAGCTTTTCCTTACCTGTGATGAGTTTCTCTGTCTTCCCTTCACTAATCTGAATAGTCTTTTCTCTTTTGACCAATGCTTGCGTGCCTTTGATTTCCCTCTTCCTCTCTCTGTCTGTCTCCCTTTCTTTCTTCTGTCTCCCTGTTATGTGTGGTCCTTCCTCCAAAGTCTGGGACTCTACTTTTTGAACCTGTAGACTTTACTGTAGACCTCTGGGTTGTCTTCCCTTCTTTTTCTCTTATCTTCTTAAGTCTAATTCTGGGATTCTCAGATATTTTAAGATATCTTAGTCAAGTCCCTCATTTTAGAGAAGATGAGCCCGAGGCCTGGTTTTCCTGGGGTCATGTAAAAGAGGGAGCAGGGCTGCAATCAGAACCCACAACTTTGAAGACCCAGGCCAGTGATCCTTTCACTGTGACTTTGTTGACTCAGAAGAGCAGAGATTTGCAGTCAGGCACATTTGGATTTAGACGGATGACTTGCTCTATATTATGAGAACTTGGACATGCTATCTAACTTCCTAAGCCCTAAAATTTTCATCTTTAATAACAAAGATAAGAGCTCCCTGGATTTTTATAATTGAGTGGATGTTAAAAATGTATTTGGCACATTTCTTAGATTCTAGGTTTAAATGTTTTGTCCCTAATTCCTTTATCCTTCCATCCCCTTCTTCTCCGTTTATTTATCTGCTCTTTTATAACCCCTGCTTTCAAACTGTTCCTAGTCCACTGTTTCTAGGACTTTCCCAATTTCTATAAATACCTCCTAATGTTCTTGAGAACCCTGATAAGGCCTTAAGGACATTTCAGAACCCCTCACAGCTGACTGTTGATTTTCCACTTTTTCTTCTCCTCCCTGCCCCCCCCCCCCCGCCCCGCAGCGGTACAGGAGGAACGCCAGCGGGGGAAGGACAAGGACGGGGATGGGGAGGGGGCTGGGGGAGCCCCCGAGGAGATGCCTGTGGACAGGATCCTGGAGGCAGAGCTTGCCGTGGAGCAGAAGAGTGACCAGGGCGTTGAGGGTCCTGGGGGAACCGGGGGTAGCGGCAGCAGCGTGAGTGATGGGGTCAATGCACTCTCTTCTGATGGGGGATGGGGGATGGGAGTCTAGGTCAGTTCTATTTCCCTCTCCCCTACCTTTGCCCCCCATGCCCCCTAACACTGCCTGGGACTGGAAGTGCTGCCAAACAAGGTCTTTCAAACATCTGAGGTGGGTGTGATAGTTTTCTCTGTCCCCATCCCAAAACAACCCAGTGGTAGAACCACAGGCTAATCCTAAATAAATAATTGTTTTCACGAATGCCAGAAGAGAAGCCTGGCTTACAGGGATTGGTTCAGATGGGTTTAAAGGGAGAGTCCATAGAAGGGGGGTGGTGTCAGAAACCTCTTACGAGGGCGGGGGGGCTTCCAGTGTACCACCAGACCTTCCGTAACTCCTACCTCCCCATCCCCTGCAGCCAAATGACCCCGTGACTAACATCTGTCAGGCAGCTGACAAACAGCTGTTCACGCTTGTTGAGTGGGCGAAGAGGATCCCACACTTTTCCTCCTTGCCTCTGGATGACCAGGTCATATTGCTACGGGCAGGTCAGTGACCTTGGATCCCCTTTACCTCTTGATATTCGATCCCTGTTTGATCTTCTGACCTTCAGTGACCCCAGTGCATATTTACATACCAAGGGGGCCAAGTTCATTGATTTTGTCACTTTTCTTCCCCTGATATGCTTCGAATCCCATGGTCTGATTTCTGGCTCCTACCCCTTGCCGCCCCCCACCCAGGCTGGAATGAACTCCTCATTGCTTCCTTCTCCCACCGATCCATTGATGTCCGAGATGGCATCCTCCTCGCCACAGGTCTTCATGTGCACCGCAACTCAGCCCATTCTGCGGGCGTGGGAGCCATCTTTGATCGGTCAGTGGCCCTCGGCTGTGCTGGCCTGTGTGGGTGGGGCTATAGGCTGGTCCGTGTCCAAGGCTGGCTGAGCTGTGACCTTTGAGTGACCTGCAGGTCCCTCTCCAGGGTGCTGACAGAGCTAGTGTCCAAAATGCGTGACATGAGGATGGACAAGACAGAGCTTGGCTGCCTGAGGGCAATCATTCTGTTCAATCCAGGTAAGAGGAGGATTACCCCTGTTTCTCAAGACCAAGGCAACCTTGGAGCCTCCTCTTCTCCAGAGACTCCTAAGTTACCCAGCTATGCCCCTCAATCCGGAAATCTCCTAGCTGACCAAGAAAACCCCACATGCCCTGATACCTTCCCCTTGACCCCATTCCACAACTTGCCCTACTTCCCTTGCCAGGCATCTGGTAATGGGCCAGTAGGTAGGGCCCAAAAGGGACGTCATGTGGGCTGCATCTCCACATTTGTCCTGACTTGATTTGTCTTCCTTCTTTTCCTCTTTTCCCTGACATCCCAGATGCCAAGGGCCTGTCCAACCCCAGTGAGGTGGAGGTTCTGCGGGAGAAAGTGTATGCGTCACTGGAGACTTATTGCAAGCAAAAGTACCCTGAGCAGCAGGGACGGTGAGAAGGAGCTATGGGGGTGTGGGGTTGTGGGGTGCCATGAAGGTGTGTTTGGGGCCCATGTGGTTCCAGCTGTCTTCTCCCACCTCTGCTTCAGGTTTGCCAAGCTGCTGCTGCGTCTTCCTGCACTCAGGTCCATCGGCCTTAAGTGTCTAGAGCATCTGTTTTTCTTCAAGCTCATTGGAGACACCCCCATTGACACCTTCCTCATGGAGATGCTTGAGGCTCCCCACCAGCTGGCCTGAGCTCAGACCCACACGTGGTGCCTCTCACCCTTGAGGAGTACACATCTGAGAGGGACTCCAGCCTTGGGGCATGGTGGGGAGGGGTCGTGTCCTAGAATCTTGGTGGGGTGAGGAGTACAGGGCAGAGTTGAGACCTCCAAGGGGATCCATAAACCCTCCAAGAGGTTTGCTTGATATCCCAAGTCAGAGGGGACCCCAGATCCTTGTGAGGGCTGGACCTCTCCGTTCAGTGACCTTGAGTCTCTGAATTTGACTGGGTCTGTCATGGTTTGGGGTGATTTCTTACCCCTGCCTGGACGATCTCTCCTTCCCCCAGCACAAAGCACTGGCCTTGCTCACAGGACTTTGCTTCCTTCTCATCTTGCCTCACTTAGCTACCCATGTGAAGAGAGAAAATAGGAACTCTCCCCTGGAGATGGCTACTGGGGGGCAGGCCCCCCAAATTGATGGACACAAGAGTAGCACTCTGGCAGGCCTTCCTCCAGGCCTTGACAGCCTTGACAGTAGCCCGGCAGATGGGGGCTACTCTGCAAGAGGGAGGAGCCCCTGTCACTGTCTCCTGTCCAGAGCCCCCCTCACACTTCACCTCCTGCTGCAGTCAGATTGAAAAATAAAAAGGTGGTGGTGGTTTAAGGGGTGGGTGGAGATGTAGGAACCAATCTGCTATTTTTAATTTCCTCTGAGGATAGAGACTTGCAGTTAGACTCAAAGAAGTACTGTACTTTCCCAGGTTGACTAAGAAATGCCAGTGGTGGAGGTGGTGTTTGGGAAAGGCAGGGCTCTAAGATGGTCTGTTCCTGGGGCCCTTCAAGCACTGTCCTTCCCTATCCGCTCCCCAATCTCTTCTTGTCTAACTTCGGGAGGGGCCTGGGACGTGATGGCAGGGTGATTTGGAGAGTAGTCCTCAGGCCCTTCCTTTCACAGCCTTCCCCCAGACCTGGGTACACAGTGTAGACTGGGAACACAGGACCCTGGCCTGAGAATTGAGGGGGGGATGGTCAGCCTGCAGAGATAGGGTGCTGGGGCTGCATGATTTTTGCCCCACAGCCCTTCTCTCTGGGTTTCCTTTCCCTTCTCTTTCACTCACACATAAAATAGCTTTCAAATTAAAATCGCTGTTTTCTGGACTGAGGTGACTGTATTGGGGGAGCCGCACTGCGTTGGCCGCGCGCGCGGGTGTGTGTGTGTGTGTGGGGGG
>NC_043706.1:31034811-31118140 GCF_006229205.1 Suricata suricatta | reverse complement strand
GCGGGCTCCGAGCAGACCCGGCGCCGTGCCCGTCCGTGGGGGCGCACCGGGCGCTGAGCGCCGCAACCTCCTCAGGCGTCGCCCGCCCGGAGGCGGCCTCTCGTCCCTGAGTGACCCCGTTTCCCCAGATTCTTGCAACGAGCGTCGACGGCTTGGCTCTCTAATCTCTTCACTTTGTCCCTTTCCACCTGGGCTCCCGGACTCCCTGACCTCGTCCCCCCATTTTCATCTCCTTGGACTTGATTATCCTGTGTGTGTCGGGGTGTGCAGTCTCTGGATCTCTCCGCCCCCATACTAAGTCCCTCTGCCTCCCCTCTAACCACCTGCCCGCCCCCCTTGCCCTTGCAGCCTTCGGGTTGCAGGTCTCCGGTCGCTATCTATAGCCTTGTCTATAAATACCCCCACCCCAGGCCGGCTCTGTAATTACACTGGGCGGGGCGAGGGGAAGTAATTACTGAGACCTGTTGTGGGGAGGTAGAGACCCCCAGGCCCGCCTCTCTCCTCCCACAGTGCCCTAAATCCCGCCCAAGACTGCTGAAAAGGGGCCCTGGGCCCGTAAGGGGGAGGGAATTGAGGTGGGGGGTTTGGCCGGACGTCTGAGTCCCAGAAAAGGAAGGGGCAGAGGAAGAGATTTTGGGGGTTCCTGAAAAAAGGAATCTTGGGTAGAGGCCATTCAGTCTCTGCGAGGAGCAAGGGTCAGCGAACGAGGGCTACTGTCTCCCACCCTCCACCCACAGCCAGGTGGAGATCGAGGGTGGGGTTTCCCTTCGGTGGCTGTGGGCGGGCGGCTGGAGGCGGGGGCTGGGCGGGGGGCGGGAGCGGGGTGGGGGCTCTGGGCCGCCGGGGTGGCCGGGGACACACAGGAGCCGCGGTCACCGAGGAAGGAGCAGCGCCAGAGCCCCGACGGCGCCTCGTTGCATGGAGCTGGGCCGCTGAGAGCTGTCGCTACCCGACAGCCTCTGCACTCCGCAGGACCCCGGCGTCCGAGGCTCAAAGCCTGCTCGCTCTCTCCTCCTGTCAGCCTTGGGGCGTTCAGCGCCTCTGGCCGCCCCTAGGTCCTTGGGACCGGGCGTTCGGGTAGCCAGCCATGGAGCGGTGCAGCCGCTGCCATCGTCTCCTCCTGCTGGTACCGCTGGTGCTGGGGCTGAGCGCCGTCCCTGCCTGGGCAGGTAAGAGGAGTCCCGACGCCTGGGTTCTTGGAGTCAGGCTGCAGCTCTGAGGCCCCCACCCCCTGGGTACGGGACAGCTGATGCCTGAGGCAGAGCTTCTAAGTTCAAGAAGGGGCTCTGGGGGGCTAAGGGTCCAGATTGGAGGGTAGGTCACTTGGTTCCCTTGAAACCAAGATAGGGATCTCTTTGCCTCCTTGGAGTGACTGGGAGAGGGCAGGTAAGGCTGAAGTTTGGAGGGGCTGGATGCTGAGGCACTCTGGGAGAGCCAAAGATGGCCAGGGCATAGTCCAGCCAATGCTGGGGTGGGGAGGTAGATACCAGTGTTGATGGTTGAGGGTTGTGTGTGTATCTGATGGGCTTTTTATCTATATGTCTGAGGTGAGGGGTGAGCGTCTGTGGGTCAGAGCAGAGCCTAGTAAGTAGAGAAAGAAGGGATGCCTGGACTATTTGTCCCACTGGCTTCTCGGACAGGATCCCCTTCCCCCTCCCTGTGCCCTCGATGCTGCCACGCGGCTGGCTCTAGGGAGCACTGGGGCTGGCTGCCAACAGGACGGCCGCTGGACAGGCTGGGATCAGGTGTCTGAGGCAGGAGCCAACTCTTTGCATTCCTGCCCCACCCCTCCCCCTCTGGCCAGCGGGGCTCCCCTGGGACCCTGGTGTCCACAACCCCAATCTTTTCCTTCTTTTTCCCAGGATCCAGATGTCCTGGCACCTAGGAAAGGGATTTGATGTCAGACAGGAGGGGGCTGGGAGCACCTGGGTCCTAAGCAGGCAAGAGCAAGCCTCCCACTCGTGGAAACACGAGAGGATAACTTGCATATAACTCCACCATTCATTTATTCTCTGATCTGGAGAAAAGTTGGTCAGTATAGCCGCATAAAGCATTTAGATTAGATTACAGGAGGAAAAACTTTCAAGATGTGAGAAGCATGAGGTTGTAGGACAGGAAATTGAAGTGTGTGATGTCTTTGGACTCTTGGAGTCTTTCTTAGGGAGGAAAGGAATCCTCTAGCATGGAGGCAAGGGATGGCTGAGATGACTGTCTCTTATTTTGGGGCTGAGTGCCTAGAGATGGGCCTCTCTAGGGAAATAGGCTAGTGAGGACTTCATTAGAGTAAAAAATGGGGCATTTGGGGGCCAAAGGTAGAGTGGTGGGGGTGATGGGGCTACTAGTGGGGAGCCTGGGGGACAGACTGAGGCCAGAGTCAGTGGGGCACATATGTGTCCTCAGGTGAGCAGATGGGTGGGCAGACCTGTGGGTAGATCGTCTATGGGATGGAACTATACTCCTCTGGGGTTTGGTGAAGGGCGGGGGCCTCTGAGGTCTCCTTGGCCTGGGGTCTCTGTGAGTCTCTGTCTCTCTGTCTCACTCACTCTTCCTTTCTCAAAGCAGCCCTTGTGTGTTGGTGTTTGCAGAGCTGCCACACTCAGGGGCCAGGCTAGGGCGGGGGGGGGGGTGGTGAAGGGGAGGGCAAGGCCGTGGTTTCCCGGCTCCTGGACTCAAAGGGCCTTTTCTCTGCTGTCCGCCCCACCTCACCCACCCCACCCAGCTCTACTCTCCTGATCGCTCTGGCCCCTACCCTGCCCCATGCTTCTATGAAAATTTTGCTGGACTTTCTCCAATCTGGAGCTGATGGTGTGAGGAGTATGAGGGAAAGGTGACCTTTGTCTTCCGGGGAGTGTGAGCCTTAGGAAGCTGAATTCTAGGTGGATAGGGCTGATGGCCTGGGTCTTGAATCTTTGGATCCAAGAGGTGGGGGTGGTGGGGCAGGGCTGAAGTTCCAGGTGTGGGGAGCTTGCCCGGCTATTGGGCAAGGACTCTGATGGGATCCACAGATGTGTGGCTCAGGGCCCTGGACCTGCTCCGGCTTCTCGTGGCAGCTTCAGCCCCCACCCCCTGCCCCCCAGCTCATCTCCCAGCCAGAGGTATAGACTCCCGGAGTGGCTCTTTCTGCTTTCTCTTTCCTCAGCATGGTCATCCCCACCTCCCCAAACACGGGAACTGGAGCAGCTTGAAGCCCCGTTCCCAAAGATCTGCCTCTCTGCTCTCTCCCTGGTGGCCCCCCTGCACCTCCTGTGCCCAGGATGATCGATTGCCCAGATGTTGTTTGTGCTGGAGATGTGGGAAAGAGGCCAGAGACTCAGAGATCAAGAGATATGGAAGGGGAGTGAGAAAGGGAGAAAGACAGGGAGAGAAAAAGATAGAGTGTGAGGGAGACAGAGAAAAGCAGAAGACACAGAGAGACACAAAGATCAACAGATATAGAGATGGGGAGAATAAGAAACACAGAGAGAGAAAAAGGGAGATGGTGGAGAGTAGAGGGAGATTCATAGGCTGAAAGACAAAGATCAGAAGAAACTGAGTGAGACACTGGGAGGGAGAGGGGCAGGGGTCACATAGAGCTGATTACAGGGCCAGTGCTGCCCTTTTGCAGGTGACTCTGATTTCTGTCCATTCAGGGCCCATTCAGGGGCAAGTAAGGGAGAGGTAGCCTTCGTCCCCAGGGAGTTTGAGCCCCAGGAAGCTGAGTTATAGACCCCAAATGCCCCCATACCTTGGCCCTCCTGACGGTGTGTCCCTTCTCCTGATTTTATGGACTTTCTCAGGTGCGCCCCCTGTGGATGTGCTCCGGGCCCTGAGGTTCCCCTCCCTTCCTGATGGTGTCCGGAGGGGGAGAGGCATCTGTCCAGCTGATGTGGCCTACCGAGTGTCCCGACCAGCCCAGCTCAGTGCACCCACCCGCCAGCTCTTCCCAGGTATGGGTGACATGGTGAAGTAGGAAGTGCTGGGGCCGGTCTGGGATGGGGTCTGGAATCAGACACCAGAAGGGAAGGGTTTTATGACTCTTTGTGCCTCTCATTCTACCTGGTTATGTCTCTCCCGGGTACCAGGAGGTTTCCCCAAAGACTTCTCATTGCTGACTGCTGTCCGGACCCGCCCTGGCCTTCAGGCTCCCCTCCTGACTCTCTATAGTGCCCAGGGTGCCCGACAGCTGGGCCTGGAGCTTGGCCGACCCTTCCGCTTCCTGTATGAGGACCAGACAGGAAGGCCTCGACCCCCCGCTCAGCCAGTTTTCCGAGGCCTCAGCCTAGCAGATGGCAAGTAAGTCAGTTTGCTCCTTTGGTCTGCCTAGACTACACCTTCCGGAGTACCCCTCTGGCCACTGCCCCAGAACCCCTACTCCCTAAATTGGGAAACCTGCCAACCTTTTTGCCCACACCTCACCTGCCTAGTGACCAAACTTCAGACACTTCAAGCCCAGATTTTGGGCTTTAGAGTTTAAATCCTTTCATGTAGTACTAGCCTGTGCCTTGGGTAAGTTAACTGTTTAAAGTCTCAGTTTCTATGTAAAATAGGGATGCTAGAATCATGAGAATCAAATGAGAAAAGTAGTGCCTGATGTATTGTAAGCACTCGACAAATGGTAGCTATTATGGTATTACTACTATCATTATCACTGGCTCTAACCTTTCCATCAATTGCTCCCCAGTCCTGTTGACTCCCCACCCCCCTGTCCGTCAGTCACTTGAATCACTCCCTCATGACCAGGTGGCACCGTGTGGCCGTGGCTGTGAAGGGCCAGTCTGTCACCCTCATAGTTGACTGCAAGAAGCGAGTCACCCGGCCTCTCCCCCGAAGTGCTCGTCCACTGTTGGACACCCATGGAGTGATTATCTTTGGTGCCCGTATCCTGGATGAAGAAGTGTTTGAGGTAACCAGAACAGAAAACAGAGGGATTTCTGGTCTCATATCTTGTGTCTGTTCCCCTTCTGGCTCCAGTACCCCATCTTTTTATGCCCTGGCCCTTCATTTGAGTTTATATTTCCATATCCTATCCTCAGGGCTGATTTTCTATGTAGGAGAAATAGGTGCCCATTTATATGGCAGGACAGATGTCTCCAACAGTCTTCATCAGTCTGCCTATCCATTCATCCCTTTAACCAATAACTCTGTCTGCACCCACCCTTTCATTGACCTACTCACACACCAATCAAGCATTCAGGTTTGTATCCACACACTTGCCCATCTTCCTTTGCCCAGCCACTTTCTTCTTCACTCATCCATCAATTTGTCCATCTTTAACCCGTCCATTAATTCACTCATTCATCCACCCATCTCCTCACCCAACCACTCTCTTCTCCATCCAACCATTCATTCATACACATGTTTCCTTCCACCCATCTACCTACCTACCAGTTTGGTTCCTCTATTTTTTACTTCCATTTATCTACCTACCACTTCTTTCATTCATTCATTCATTCACCATCCACCAACCCTCTAGTCAGTAGTGCATTTGAGCCCCCGTTCATTCACCCACCCACCCATCGATCCATCGATCCATCTGCCTGTCTGTCAATCCACCCAGCCAACCAGTCAATATTCTCTGAATGCCTGCTGTCCCAGTTTTAGGGGAAACACAAAAAAGTAATATAAGGTCTCTATTATTCTCAGCAGCTCTTGGCTCCTCTTTGTTTGTTTTTTTTTTTTATTGGCTCCTCTTTGAAGATGAGGCAATAATCCCAAACTAGAATATAAGGCAGGGTGTGCTAAGTACCATGTGTGGGCACAAGTAAATGCCATTGAAATTCAAAAATGGCTTCCCTGTCCCTCATTTCTAGAGTTTCTAGAGCAACTAAGGTTGGGCCACTGTTTCCAGAAGTCTTTGTGAAACGTTTATGCATTACCACAGGGGCAGGGAGTAGACAAAGAGTGTTGGACTTAGAGTTGAAATGTTTGAATTCTAGTCTTGAGTCTACCATTGAAAGTGACCTTGGGGCAGTCATTGTTCCTTTGAGCTTTTCTGAATGGAATATATCAGGCAATAGGCATAAATATCCTTATCCTACTGACTTTCTCAGATGTTGTGAAGGTCCATTGGGATTATGGATGAGAAGGTCCTTTGAAAATTGAAAAGGTCTGTGTCCCTGGGAGGGCTGATAATGATCTTCTCCCATTATGTCATTTTACCTAGGATTGGCTCTTACCCTGTGTCCCAGACTCTGCCTTCTCTCTCTCTCTCTGAGGCCCTCTCTTCCTCCCTCCATTGGTGTTTCTTCCTCATGTCTTTGCAGGGTGACATCCAGGAGCTTGTCATTGTCCCAGGGGTGCAAGCTGCCTATGAATCCTGTGAACAGAAGGAGCTGGAGTGTGAGGGAGCTTGGAGGGTGAGACCTCAGAAACAACACTCTCACAGAGCCCAGAGATCTCCAAAGCAGCAGCCATCAAGACTTCATAGGCCACAAAACCAAGAACCCCAACGACAGGTGAAGGAGCTGGGTGAACCCCAAACCCACAGCACAGCCCAGGGAGGGAAGACACCCAGACACCTCCTCAGGGGAATTCCCCCAGTGTTTCAGAGCTCCCCATCTTATTTTGGGCTCCCATCCTCCCCTCTGATAGAGCTGCTCCCAATCATACCTCCCTATTCTCATCACTCCCTCCTCCCAGTCCTCATTCATCAATCTTTTTATTTTCAATGAAAAATGAAAAGAGTCATCATGAATTCATGTCTGGGAGCTGTGTCCCGTGCTTATGTCTCCTTTCCTCTCCCAGTCTTTCCGGAACTGTGTCCTTGGGTTTCCCATCCCTTCCTTGAATTAAGAGATTGGGGGACAGTGTATGTATGTGGGGTAAGATTTGGGGACAGAGGATGGGAGATGGGAGAGCATGGAAGGGGAGAGACAGAACCAGAGAGAAAGAAGTTGAAATGGTAAGACCTAGGAAGAGAAATGGGGAGGGAGATAGAGAAAATCCCAGAGGAGTGCTGGGTTTAAGGAATTCTGTGTAGGGGCCCTGTCTCTGGACCCCTGCACATGGAGGTGCAGAGTAAGGGGCTATGGGGGGGGGGGAAGGAGGTCTGGATTAGGTGGGATCCAGATGGTTAGGGGTGAAAGATATGATCTGGGGAGAGTGATCTGAAGTTTGGAGGGTCGATCTCTTAATCATGTCTCTGTTTCTGTCCCACATGTGGGACCCACCCCCCTTCCCACCTCTCCTTCCTACCTCCCCCCATCTTTCTCCTGACACCCTGACTTCTCCTTTCATTCTTAACTCCTACCCTGTTTCCAAACTCCCAAACCATCTCCTTATTTCCCTCTCTTCACTCTTGCACCCCTACTTTTTCCTCCTATTCCCACTGCCCCTTCCCAAACCCCAGCCCATTGAGTCTTTCTCCTATGACTACGAGACCCCCTATTATGATGAGATGACTACAGAGACGACCCCTGATTATCAGGTAAACTTGAGGGATCCCTTCGTTTCTCCCCTTCCTCCTACCACCCTTTGCAAACATCTCCTATGACACCTTCCTCCCCTCTTAACATGTGGGGAGAGACAATATGTATTTAGATTATAGGAGTTTCTTCACTGCCCCCTCCCATGTCTCTCTGCTGCAGAGGCCACCGAGCCCCAACCGCAAGGCGCCCCCTTCCCCCAGGGGGCATCGGACCCCTTCCAGAAAGCCTACCCCACCTGCCAAGAGGTCAGCAGCCCGGCAGGCGCCCCCCTCACCAGGCCGGAGGCCCTCTCGAATTGGAGGTTCCGGCCCAGCACGGGGCCAGCCTCCCCCCTTCCGACGCCCAGCTCGGCGGGCGGCTCCCCCCACTGCCCGGGCCCCCCCCAGGACCAGAGGAAGCGGTTACCGGCAGGTAGAGCTGGGGAATCCAGATCTGTGCCCCCAAAACTCTATGACCTCGGAGATTCACTCTCCCTACACTGTCCCCCCCTCCAAAGGGGCTGCAAGATCTGAGATAACCCCCAACCCCCAGCACAGACAGACATTGCCCACGGGGGCAGGGTGGGACAAGATGCTGCTTTGCCTCCATTCCCGCTAACCTCTCTCCTTCCTTTCTACCCATGCTACTCTTCTCCCCCTTCCCCTTGGGGTTAGGACCCCACCCCAGGTGAAGAGGAAGGAATCCTGGAGTCAAGCCCTTTGCCACTCCCTGAGGAGGTAACTCCGTCCCCAAACCTCACCCTGGCTGGAGGCAGTAGGCATCTGTGACCTAGTCCCATGTCATCTTGGTGAATCAGCTGTTCTTCTGGCCGGAGGGCTCTTGGTCATATCCATTTGTGGCCCTCCAGTCACTCCAGACCCGTTGTTCAGCTTGTCTTTCTAAGTACATCCATTTTTCTTTAGTGTCCATGTCTCTTTCCATTCTTTGATTCTGGAGTAACCTTCTCTCCATGTTGCTGTCAAAAACTTATTTTCTATATTGTAATTCTGTTCCCAGGAGTCATTTTCTGTCTAATGCTGTCACATTTTCTCTTCTCTTAGTTTTTTTATCCATTTCTTTGATTGTTGCCTGGACTCCTTTGTCTACCATTGTCTCCATGGACTGTTTACTCTGTGTCCAGCCCTCCGGCTATCCTTCTTTCTTCTTGTAATTTATCATTTCTTCCCACCAGGCTCATTTTGGAGGCATCCCTCCTCATTTTGGGACTTTGGTGACCATCCCCTTTCTTGTGACCAACCACTTCCCTTGCTCTTCTTGGGAGAAAAACTCCAGTCCCGGTTACCCTCAGAATCCTTTGGGCTAGAAGTTGCCACACCCTCGGGTCCAGGGAAAACCTCCTCTTAGCCCTAATGCCCCTATCTACCCCTCCCCCTCCCCCTCCCCGGGAAGGAGCAGACAGATCTCCAGGTCCCCTCCACAGCCGACAGGTTCCTGACAGAGGAATATGGGGAGGGTGGCACAGACCCCCCAGCAGGGCCCTACGATTACACATATGGCTATGGGGACGATTATCGTGAGGAGACGGAACTTGGCCCTGCCCTGTCTGCGGAGACAGCCCACTCAGGAGGCGTAAGTGAAAGGAGCTCCTCTTCCATTCTTGACCTTGAGTGGGAGCTCTAAGAATTCCTTTCTGTTGTTTGTTATTATTGTCTGTTGGCTGCAAGCTACTTCCCATTGATGATTTGCCATTTTCTGCTCACGTAAGATGTATATGTTGCTTGAAAGGATTACTTTCTGCTTTCCCTTGCCAAATATCTTGCCCTGTGACTCCTCATGGATCCCTCTACCCAGGGCAATTTGAACTTTTTTCTTTTTTAATCCTATGGCCACATTCTCTCTTTCTTGGCCACTTCCTGTCTTAATAAATCTGTATTTCAGAAAGCTTTTGGTCACTACGCCCCTACTTTGTGTCCATTTTCAGTCTGTCTCCATCATTTCTTCTTGGCAAAAACAATTTCTTATCCATGTTGCTGCCAAATGATCTAACTTCCTGTGTCATACTTTCTAACCTTCAGGCCACTTCCTGTCTGTCCTTTCCTGTCTTCTTTGGCCATGGCATCCATCTTGGTGACTGTGATAGTTTGTACTGAAAGGGACTTATTTATGTTTTGCTTCTAGTTTTTCATGCTGTCTTGTAACAATTTCCTTTGCTAATAAGTCACTTCCTGTGTGTCTCAGGTCATCCAAATCCAAAAAGTTTCCATTGTGGGCCTAGATATTTATCATGGCTACTTCCTGTGTGTACTAGCCTTGATGTTTGTATTTTCTGAAAGAATTGCCTTTCATTGTCATAATCCCCTTTCCAGGAGTCACTTTTTGTCTGTTTTGTGAACTTCTTTCTTTTGGTCATGGTAGCCATGTTGTTATTGAAGGTCCACTTCCTGGATCCTCTTTTCTTGGCTGTTTCCTGTCTGTCCAACCACTTCCTGTTCGTCCAGTTCATTTTCTAGCCATCTTGGCCATGTTTAATTTTTCTTGGCCCTGGCATCATTCTTGTTTCCAAGTGTTTGTTCCTTTGAAATGTCTCTCTTAATTGTTTCCCATGTCTTCAACCACTCCCTCTCAGTTGGGTTATTTCCTGTCTACTCCATTCATCTTTTGCTTGCCTTGCAATTAGAGCTGCTTCCTTTACCCTGCTGCTTTATCCCACACTTCCCTTCTCTAATATTGCCACCCTGAACTCTCTGCTGCCTTACCCTTTTGCTGCTTTCTGAAAATTTGGGGTTGATATGGGATATGGGAAAGTTCAGAAATTGATTATTGCTGTTTAGCAAGTTGGAGGTGGAGGGGTGCATTCTGAATATCTTTGTTGGGAGAGTTGGGGGTGGGGGGGATTGAGTTCCATTCTTCCCATCCATATCTTGGTTCTAGCCAACCAATGTTGGGAGTGGACATCTGAGAAGTATGGAAAAGAAAGAACCCGTGGGCTTGGAGTATATATGAGGGCCAGTGGAAGAGTGTAGTGTCCCTGCTGGGAGAGGAACTGAGGTCAGGGGGACTCTGCTCTGGGGCTTGAACAATAGCCCAAGAGATGTATTTTTTCCAAAAACCAGTTATGAGGTCTGAGTTTGACATATCAGCAGGGACTGCTCTCCAAATCTATTTAGAGTATGGATGCTTAACCTCTGGAGAGTTTTTAACTTGTGAACCACTTGAAATTCTAAGAAAAATTCTGTGCTAAAGGCATACACTTTTTTTTTCCGGAAAATATGTCATGGATTATATCATATTCTCATATGGATCCATGCCCTCTTTCCAAACCCTGATAAAATCAATCCACAATCTTAGAGAGATTCTTATTTGGTGGATTGGGGTAAGGGTGAGGATGTTGATGTTTCTTAAAGTTCTAAGTATTCCTGGGGTCAGAGGGATTTTGGGAAAGAGGGTTTGGGGAGGTTGGGGAGTTTAGAATCTCAGAAAGGGTGTGATGACCTTCCTGAAAGAGGTGCTAAAGGAGAAGAGGAAGTTTACTTGCTAAGTTGGGGCTGGGAATTGGGAGATGGAGAGCCCTGAGGTCTTTTTGGAAGGCCTGGGAGATCTGGGAAGAGGGAGTCTTAGGGGAGGCCTGGAGCATTTGGGGGTAGGGTTAGGCAGGTGTCCAGAGGATCTGGAAATGAAGGAAGGTAGGAGTTAGGATGGGGGTAGTGCTGGTATCCTGGCTGCTCACCGGCTCCACTGGGGGTTACATGTGTGTCTCCTTCAGGTTGCCCGTGGACCCCGGGGGCTGAAGGGAGAGAAGGGGGAACCTGCAGTGCTGGAACCTGTAAGTTGCTCTGTTGGTCACTGAGCTGAAGGCAGGGGGAAGAAGAAAAGGAGGTGGAGGTGCTAGCCTTGTCCTCTGACTTTCAACCTTTGGCTCTACAGGGTATGCTAGTGGAGGGGCCTCCTGGCCCAGAAGGCCCTGCGGTGAGTCTAGCTGTGACCCGTTAGCCTTATTTTTTTTTCTCAAAGACCCTTCTTACATACCCATCTTTGCCTTCCTCACATATGACCAGGCTTCCTTCTTGGAACTCAGGTGAATCCTTCCAAAGCTTCCCAGATCCTCAAATCTCTTTTATAGAGACCACCCCTCAGCCACATACCCCTCTTCTATGTGAATGCTCACACCTGACCTACTTCTCATTTGTTTCTCAGGGGTTGATTGGTCCCCCTGGCATCCAGGGCAACCCAGGCCCAGTTGGAGACCCTGGTGAGAGGGTAAGGAAGATAGATGTGTGTGTGTGTGTGTGTGTGTGTGTGTGTGTGTGTGTTATGAAGGAAGGGCTGCAGAGGAGCCTCTAGAACACAGTGAAGGCACCTTGCTCAGTAATTCCTTGCTAGCTGATTAATGAAGAAGGGACTGGTGTGCTCCTCAGCACCCAGAAAGGAGGATAGGCTCTGGTTGGGGAGGGTGTAATCTGGTGTCTCACTTTTATTTTTCTCTCTAGACGTGGGAGGGTTCAGGAAAGATCTAGAGAAGTCTACATTTATCCTGTAGACAGATTCACAGTGATTCCAGTACCCTAACATTCCCCACCCATCACCTATCCTCATTTTCTCCCTACTCCAGGGCCCCCCTGGCCGAGCAGGGCTCCCTGGATCAGATGGGGCCCCTGGACCTCCTGGCACATCTCTCATGCTCCCAGTGAGTTGTCTTCTGGGCTTTGGAATGGGGAGGGCAGGGGAATCATGTTCTATTACCAAGAACTGGATACCAGGAGAGCTAAGGAGGATTGTCTAAAGATCATCAACCCAAAGAGATTGATCTTTGAGGTGGATGAATGAGGTCTCATTAAATGGCCTAGAACTAAACATGGATCATCTAGAACTGGGCAGAAAATCCTATATTTCAGCAAGTCTAGAATCAAAGGAGAGTTGTCCCAGAGAAAGAAGCCAGAGAGTGGGGAAGGAAGATAGGAGTATTTTCTGAAAATCTCTACGTAATTATCTGGAAACTTTCCGTGGAAGACAGTGGAGGAGAGCATGAGGTGGGGGGTGTCCCTGGACCTTGAGATGGGGCAGAAATTCTAGGTGAAGCCCCCCTGGCTGGGAGGCTCACATGGGTTTACTGGAAGAGAAACTGTACCTTCCTCTCGCTCTGCCCCTTAGTTCCGGTTTGGCAGTGGTGGGGGTGACAAGGGCCCCGTGGTGGCAGCCCAGGAGGCTCAGGCCCAGGCAATTCTGCAGCAAGCACGGGTAAGTAATGCTGAAGGGGTGTGGAGGGGAAATGAATACTTTGGGGGGGGTTGAAGGGTAGGTTTGAGTAAATGTGGAGGGTAAGGTCTGGGTTGGTTTGGGCTGAGAGTAAGATTCTGGAGAATACAAGGAGTGGAAGAGCAAATTTGGAAAATGTACTGGGGTTGGGAGTTTCCAGCTACCTCTTCCTCAGTTCTTCTGTGTCCCCTGCTCCCCTAGCTGGCACTCCGGGGACCCCCTGGCCCAATGGGATACACAGGCCGCCCTGGACCCTTGGTGAGTGAGTGGGGTATTGGGTGTGGAATTCTTTTTGTGTGTGTGTGGGTAGGGGCAGTTCTGGAAAGGGGCCAAACTGAAAGTTATTTTGCTTATTTTGTGGAGAGCTTTGTAGTCATTGTTGGGTGTATCGTTTAACATAGCCACCTCCTTTTCTCGGTCACAGGGACAACCTGGGAGCCCTGGCCTGAAAGGAGAATCTGGAGACCTAGGACCTCAGGTGACAAGCCCCACCCATTTGATCCCCCATCCAGGGCCTCTCTTTCTGTCTATGCCCTTTAACCCTGCCTCTGACTCTCCCTCATCAGGGCCCCAGAGGACCTCAAGGCCTCACAGGCCCTCCTGGCAAGGCTGGGCGAAGGGTGAGTGGGGGTGTGGTGGGTGTGGGTGGGAGAGAGGGCACAGAGTGTGAAGGAATGTGCCTCTGTTTGCTCTAACACTTCCTTTGTACCCCAGGGCCGAGCAGGTGCTGATGGAGCCCGAGGGATGCCTGGAGAACCTGGAGTGAAGGTAAAAAGTGTGGGTCCCTCTCTGAGGCCTGTGGCTTCCAGCACTATCTAAGCTCTGGGGATGGCTGAATTCCCCAGGTTTCCCCATGAAATGGCAGTCAGGACACAGTAGGGAGGGATAGTGTGGGTAAAGGGCTGGGATCTCACTTGGGCTGCCCTCTTCCCCTAGGGTGACCGAGGTTTTGATGGACTCCCAGGGCTACCTGGGGAGAAGGGACATAGGGTGAGTATATTGGGGGTAGTACATTGTGGTGAAGGGGTAGAGCTTCCATGGAGGGGTGGGGAGGCAGGGATCTCAAGGCAAGGGCAGGAGGCTGAGCAGAACTCAGTGGATGAAACTGACTGGTTAATTGAGGAGGGTCAGCATCTGCCTGCGCTGGGGGGCTCTGAGGCCCCTCTTGTTTCTTCCCCCACTTTCCAGGGTGATACTGGTGCTCAGGGCCTTCCTGGTCCCCCTGGTGAGGATGGAGAGCGGGTAAGTACTGTGGCCAGGGCAGGGGCTCAGTATGGGAGAGGTGGGGAAGGTGAGGCTGCTTCATCATGTCCTCCTCCAGGGAGACGATGGGGAGATTGGGCCTCGCGGACTGCCTGGAGAGTCGGTGAGTGTCTAAGGGTTTGGGTGAGGGGGGGTTTCTAGGGGTGCCAGGGGAGGGACATGGGCATGAAAGAGAGAGGCATATTATCTCTTGCCCACACATGCCATAACTTCCCCTCACCTGATTGCAGGGACCTCGAGGTCTCCTTGGCCCCAAAGGCCCACCTGGTATTCCTGGACCCCCGGTATGTGACTGTCCCTGACTTCTGGCCCTAACCTCACCCCCTGACCTTTCCAACTCGCCTCCCTTCCTAGCTGCCTCCTCTTCGCACACCTCCAGCTCCCCTTGCCTCTGCCAGCTCTGCTCCAGCCTTTACTCCCAGGTGCTCTTGCAGGGCCATATAGTGCACTGTACCAAAGGTTCTGAACTTAGCTTTAAAAAAATTCTCAAGAAAACCAAAACCCTACAAACCCACAGACCCGTAGACCTACGCCCCTGTGGATCTGGGCTGGCTGTTTGCTTAGGTTTGGGATGAATTGGAAGTCTGACCAATGTGAGGCTGCCCCGTCCCACCCTCTGGAATGACCAAGCCTCTCAGAAACCACAGGTTCTTCCAGAGCCCTGGCCCCACCTTCCAGCCTGCTCATGCCCCTCTCATGTTTCAGGGAGTCCGAGGCATGGATGGTCCCCATGGTCCCAAAGGGAGCTTGGTGAGTAATGGGCATAGAGATACCACCTGGCCCTAAGCGAAGGTCCTGTTTCCATTTTGAACCTCTGCTTGGTTCTGGTTCTTGCCCTCTTGCTGTCCCTGCTGGATCTCAGCTTTTGGCCCTAAATTTGTTGTCATCATCTTCCTCTGACCCTTGCCTGGTTGCTTGTTTCTAGGGACCCCAGGGAGAGCCAGGACCTCCTGGACAGCAGGGCACTCCTGGAACCCAGGTGAGTTGTCCTGTCCAACCCCTCCCCCTCTTTAGCAACTTCCCCTGGGCTTCCACGGTGGTTCTGAACCTGGATGGAAATTAAAGGTCTCAAACCTTCACTGCTCATGCTCTGAATGGGGATGCTGGTTATAGGAGAAGCCCCACAGGGACCCCTGTGACTCCTTTCTCTCTTTCTCTCTGTAGGGTCTTCCTGGGCCCCAGGGTGCCATTGGCCCTCATGGAGAGAAGGTAAATGACTAAGTGATTTGAGGGACAGGGGATACACTGGGGAATGGTGTAGGAGAGAGCCTTAAGTGTATGACTGGGACTTCAGCCATGGCCTAACCTGATCCTGCTGGTGACCCTGAGCCTCCTCATCTTCCTGCAGGGTCCTCGAGGGAAACCAGGGCTCCCTGGCATGCCTGGCTCAGATGGACCTCCGGTGAGTGGGTCCCTACCTCTTAATCCAAATTCCATATGACCCTTCACCCCAGCGAATAACCTCCAAGTGCCTTTGGTGACTATCTACATAGTGTGTTCCTTACACTGGGAGGTCACTGGTGGTGCCTGCCTGTGGTCACTTGGCTTCGTTAGGGCCACAGGGGAAAGCTGGGCTAAAGGAGTGAAGGAAGGGTGCAGGGAAGGGAACAGTGGCCAGTGGTCACATTCTCCTTCCTTTACCCTCAGGGTCACCCTGGGAAGGAAGGTCCCCCTGGAACCAAAGGAAACCAGGTAAGATTGTCCATGCCTGCTTTCATGTCTGGAGGGGTTTCTACCCAGACTCTGGGGCCTCAAAATCCTTGGAATTTTCTTGGCTCATCATTCATGTGTGGATGAAGTATTCTTGGTCCCATGCCCTGTATCCCTATCCAGATTCCAATGTTGTCTCTTCTGTTTCTTCCACTCCCCGAGGCCTCTATAAGTCATACCCTGAGACCCCTTTATAAGTATCTCTCTTTCTTCTTCCAGGGTCCCTCTGGACCTCAGGGTCCTCTAGGATACCCAGGACCTCGAGGTGTAAAGGTAATGGACAACCAGGCTGAGAAATAAAGCCCTGTGGCTGGGGGTGCCAGCTGGGGTCTCAGGAACTCAATCTTTCCCAACCTCCATCCCTGAGCTCCCTGTCTCTATTTCCCTTCTAATTCTAGGGTGTGGATGGAATTCGTGGTCTGAAGGGCCATAAGGGTGAAAAGGTGATCAGTGTGCCTCCAGCTTCCCAGCACCTCCATCTTGCCCCACACCACCCCTTTGGCCCAGCCCTTCCCCCACTTCCTGTCCTCCAGCCTGCCCTGTGCTGTTCTTCAGCTCTGAAATCCACCCTTCCACCATATTTTCTAAAATGCTCCATTTTACCTCCTGACCCCCCTCCACATTTCCTCTGATGACCTCTCACCCCCATTTTTCTCAGGGCGAGGATGGCTTTCCTGGGTTCAAAGGGGACATGGGTGTGAAAGGTGACAGGGTGAGTAGAAACCCACACACACTGGGCCCCCAAGCCCTAAGTCCTGATCCTCCTCTGTTTTGGAGCCCCCAAACACCAGCCTATTTCCTGAAACCGTAGACCCCCCATCTCCAGTGCTCTTCTTCCCTTAGAGTCCGACACCAGCAGGATGACAACCCCACAGCTTCATCCCAGCAGCCTGAAGGTCACAACACTGTCCCTGTCCCTGTGGGACTCCCTGTCCTGCAGGAGCTCTGGGACCCTACTCAGCCTCACCAGGGCCTACCTCTCCTCTTGGGGCCCAGCCCACACTCCCAGTCCCTGACACTTGCCTCTTCAACCCTCTTACCCAGGGAGAGGTTGGAGTTCCTGGTTCCAGGGGAGAAGATGGTCCTGAGGGGCCAAAGGGACGCACTGGACCCACTGGAGACCCCGGCCCCCCTGGGCTCATGGGCGAGAAGGTGACTGGTGATGAGGGAGTCGGTGCCTACATGCTCTAGGGATGTGGAGGGGATGAGGGCCTGGACACTGGGGTCAGAATCAGCTTTAGGGTGCCAATAGCTGGAGTGAGTGAGTCATTTGAAGACCATTACTTATGCTCCTCTCTGTAGAAGGCATCTCCTGGCCACTGACAGTTGGGGGTGGGGGTGGGGATGTATAAGAAGTCAAGGAAAAGTCCCTGTCATGAGAATTTATGGCATAGAGGGTAGGGACAAGGCACGAGACTGGCATAAGGTATGTGGGTACAAGGCAGAGCAAAAATGTGTCTGGACTCGGAGCAGCAGGAGTTCCAAGAAGGGAGAGTCAAAGAGGAGGTGAGCACAGACCTGCAGAGCTAACTCTCAGCAAGCCCTCACCGACTGCCACACTGCACCTGCTTGTCCTATCAGTCCTGCAGGGCCAGCTTCATTACAGCCCTGCATTGCAGAGAGCTTTCACTGAGGCACTAGAGGTTAAGATGCTTGTTAGTCACACAGCCGCTGAGGGGCATAGCCTCTGTCTGAGCCCAGGAAGTCAGGCTGTAGAATCCCTGCTCCCAACCTCTGCTTCACTGTTGTCTGGGCAAGGCAGGCCCTGAGGCATCAGGAGGAAAGGGGTGCAGCATGTCAGGGGGATTAGGGGTGGTGCCGAGCATGGGTTGGGTCTTGAGTGTAGTGTGTGCAGACTGCACGGGGACTGGTCTTGATGGAGTAGGAAGTGCACTAGGGAAGGGGAGCTGAGGTTGAAGGGTAGGCAGGGGCTAGAGGAACTTGATGGAGCTTCAGATTTAAAGACACAGAGCGGGGTGAGATTTCACCACCTGAGTTGGGGAAAATCTGGTCTCCAGAAGGAGAGATTACTAAAGCCAGGCAGCCTGTGGAGCAGGAGATGAGGGGTTAGGGGCTGAAGGTTTGCTGGGGAGCCTTGCTGGGTGGGGGCTGGCTCCCATCTCTGGGGCTTGGAGTCTCTTGGAAGCAGGGATGGAGTGGTATCTGTGGCTCCTCTTGCTCCTAACTTCTTCCTATCTCTCCACAGGGCAAGCTGGGTGTTCCTGGTCTGCCTGGCTATCCTGGACGCCAGGGTCCCAAGGTGCCATGATGTCCCATTTGTGACCCTTCTCTTCCCTTCTCTGACCTTCCTGAAAGAGGAGTGGGGGACCCTAGAGCGAATTTAGTCCACCCCCATTCCACAGCTGGGAGAACAGAGGGCCAGAGAGCAGTAAGGTTTGCCCAAGGACACCTAGTTATTGGCCGAGCATAGGCCTCCCCCCCCTGCTGCCTCTGTCACCAGTCCTGACCCCTATGGACTCTTCTGGGCCCTCCCTTTTTATGACTTCTCAATTTTCTCCTTCTCCACCCTCATCAGGGCTCCCTAGGATTTCCTGGTTTTCCTGGAGCCAGTGGAGAGAAGGGAGCCCGGGTAAGCTGGGGGAAGAGAGAGAGTGCAGAGGGCAGGGCTGCCTATTGGGGGAATCATACCTTGGGTGATGTGGTGTCTCTGCTTCCTACCTACCAGGGCCTGTCGGGAAAATCAGGGCCTCGGGGAGAGCGGGGCCCCACGGTGAGTGCAGGGGGGCTGACATGTGGCTCAGGATCCAAAGAGGTGCTTTTGGGTTTTTCTGACAACTCCTCTCCCCTCTCTCTAGGGTCCACGGGGTCAGCGGGGACCCCGAGGTGCCACTGGGAAGTCTGGAGCTAAGGTTAGTGGCCTTGGCAGGGCTCCGTCCACCATCTGGCCCTTAGGCTAGCCCCCCATTGATTCCTCTGACCTCCAGGATAGCTAGAAGGCAGCTTCTCTTGCTCTCTGACCTTCCTTCCCCCCACAGGGAACATCAGGTGGTGATGGCCCCCATGGGCCTCCCGGAGAAAGGGTGAGTATGGCTTGAGTCTCCTGTTCCCTAATGCTCCTCAGGGAGCCTGAGTGGAACTCATGCCCTCACACCCCAGGGGGGAAGCTGCATCCCCTGCCCATTCTCCTGATTCAACCCAGCTCTGTCTCTAGGGTCTCCCCGGACCTCAAGGCCCCAATGGATTTCCTGGCCCCAAAGGACCTCCGGTAAGCTGACCTCTGACCTGCCTTGGTTCTCTGAATCCTTTTCAATCCTCCTTCTCAGCTCAGAGTTCCACTGACATCTGAACCCCTTCCAGGGTCCCCCTGGGAAGGATGGGCTGCCGGGACACCCAGGCCAGAGAGGAGAAGTGGTGAGCAATGTCCCGGCCCCCTAAGACCTTCAAATTCCAGAGCCATCTGGAAGGCCCACCAGGGAGGTTCTTCTGGCAGAGTGGAGATCAACCTGGTGCTGCTCAGACCCATGGCCAACCTGGTGCTGGTGGCAACCCTGCCCTTCCTCTGGGAACCTGGGGTCTGTCCCACAGCATCCATGCCTGACATGCTTTGACTGTTCTCTCCTCTTCCTCTCTCAGGGTTTCCAAGGGAAGACTGGCCCCCCTGGCCCTCCAGGGGTGGTGGGACCACAGGTATGTCTGCCCTCTGAGAGAATGGACCCTGCACCCTGGAGTTAGTCTTTCTGCCTTTTCTCCCTTTTCCCAATCACATGCCCAGCCTCTGCTTTTCCTGATCTGCCACCCACCCCAGTGGGGCCGGGATTTGGAGCAGGGACCCCAACTTCAGTCTGGTTCCTGGGCCAGTTCTCATCTTCTTGAGCCTCAAAGGGGCAGTTCCCCAGTGGGAATGGGAGTGGTGTGGTTAGTCCAAACTGGGGAATTAACACCAATGCAGTAGCCTAGCAGAGCCCTCGGAGTCTTCCAGTAACTTTGGGGCACGGATGAAAGGGTTCCAGAAGGGTTATTTCAGGGTGGCCTGTTTGGGCAGGGAGAGGGGCAGAGGGTTTGAGACTGGAGTCTTTCTGTCTCTTTCCCAGGGAGCAGCAGGAGAAACTGGGCCCATGGGGGAGAGAGGTCACCCGGGACCTCCAGGGCCCCCTGGAGAGCAGGGACTGACTGGAACATCTGGAAAAGAAGGAACAAAGGTCAGTAAAGAGCCAGGCAGAGGGGAACTCGGGGGCCCAGGGTTGTGTACAGAAGCAAACAGCTAATTGGGGATTTGAGACAGGTCAGAGATCTCTCTGTCCAATCTGAGAGCACGGCTCATCACCTTTTGTTTCATTTTAGGGTGACCCTGGTCCCCCAGGGGCCCCAGGGAAGGATGGACCTGCTGGTCTGAGGGGCTTCCCAGGAGAGAGGGGCCTCCCGGGCGTTGCTGTGAGTGTGATCCCAATCTCCTAGCCCGACTGCCTGAGACAAGTCAGCGCCTGTCCTGGCATCCCTCAGCGTCACCCCGCTCCCATTTTTCTGACCCTGCCCTCCCCCGCCCGACTTTCATCCTTCCCTGCATGTCTCTTGGACCCCCGACTCATATCTGTTGCTCTAAATCTCTGGTTCATAGGGTGGACCCGGTTTGAAGGGAAACGAAGGTCCGGCCGGTCCTCCTGGCCCTGCAGTGAGTCTGGGGACCATGAGGGACAGGAGGGAGGACCCAGGAAAGAGTGGGTGTGGAAGGATGAAGAGTGGCATTTGGATCTATGCAAGGCTGTGGGACTGGGCAGAGGAGGGAGGTCTAGGGTCAGCCATAGTGCATCCAATTTTGGGCTGTTGTCCTGGGAACCATGGTCAGGGGTCTTCTGGTGTGGGTGGGCTGTGGTCTCCTTGGAGGTCTGACTCCATTTCCTGTCTCAGGGCTCCCCTGGGGAGCGAGGTGCAGCAGGATCTGGGGGACCAATTGGCCCCCCAGGGCGCCCTGGCCCACAGGGTCCTCCTGGAGCCGCAGGAGAGAAAGGTGTCCCGGTGAGTGTGGGGTCCCTGGGGAGAGACACTGGGGAGAGGTCTGTGAGCTGTGAGCTGCTGGGCTATGGACAGTTTCCTGTGAGGGTGTTTGAAGATGATGACTCTGGGTCATGACTCTTTTCTTCATTTCCTACAGGGTGAGAAGGGCCCCATTGGTCCAACTGGCCGAGATGGGGTACAGGGCCCTGTGGGGCTTCCTGGTCCTGCTGGACCCCCAGGTGTGGCAGGAGAGGATGGAGACAAGGTGTGGGAACCCACAGACCCTGGACCCAATTGGACAGAGAGATCTCTGGACATGCTTCCCATCCCCATCCCTGTCTTAACCTCCCTGCCTCACCCAGATCCTTTCTCTAATAGCTCATCTGCCTTCTCCCTGCAGGGTGAGGTGGGAGACCCTGGACAGAAGGGCACTAAAGGGAACAAGGGTGAACATGTAAGTGGCCATGACTTTTGACTTCTGATCTTCGGCCTTTAACTTCATTTCCACCTGGTCTCTCTCCCTGTCTTGGTGTCTCTGACTCTCTTTTTGCCCTGCAGGGCCCTCCTGGACCCCCTGGTCCCATTGGTCCCGTGGGGCAGCCTGGAGCAGCGGTAAGTGACTGATGCCCAGTCCGCACCCCCCAACGGCGCTGGCAGCCTCTAGTCTACTCTCAGTTCCACTTTGCCCTGGGGGTCGAGTGTGGGAGTGGGGGCTCTGGGCCTGGTGTCCAGCTCGATGTGGGGCTTGTGAATAGAGAACACCCGACCCGTGACCATCTTTGTGTCCTTGTCCCTGCCCTCCTTCCACCTCAGGGAGCAGATGGGGAGCCCGGAGCTCGGGGACCCCAAGGACACTTTGGAGCCAAAGGTGATGAAGGAACAAGAGGATTCAATGGGCCTCCAGGACCCATTGGCCTGCAGGTGAGTTGGAAGGTAGAGGCAGGGGCTGAGAGGTGGGGTCAGGGTGGGTCTGAGGACCGGGGGAGCAGGGTAGAGGCCTGGGGCACGTGTGGAATGGAGGGAAGGGCACTATCTGCCTGGAGCTATGCTCTGGGGGGCTGGTCATCTGGGCCTGAGCTGTGCTCTGGGGGGCTGGTCATCTGGGCCTGAGCTGTGTTCTCTTGCACAGGGTTTGCCAGGCCCCTCGGGAGAGAAGGGAGAAACAGGAGACGTGGGCCCTTTGGTGAGTGTGACCCCCTAACCCCAAGCCCACTACTGGTCATCCCCCATCCAGTGGCCCCAACACCCCATTGCCACTGACGCCCTGCTCCTGGTGTGCTGCTCCCTGACAGGGCTGCCCCCCTCCCCTGCCACCCCCAGGATGTCTGCCTCACCCAGCCCCTTGCCATTTCTGTGTGCCTAATGCTCTTTCTCTTCCCTCTCTCTCTCTCTCTGCTGTATCTGCTTTACACAGGGACCTCCCGGCCCCCCAGGACCTCGAGGCCCAGCTGGACCCAATGGAGCTGACGTGAGTCCTCTTAGCCTCTGTCCCTTCAGATCAGCATGGCCAGTCCTGCCTCCCTTTCCTCAGACCATGAACTCTGTCTCATCTCAGCTGCTGAGAGAAGCCCCCCAGCCTGGAAGGCCTCCTGCTGTCGACCTCGGGGCGCTCATCCAGGCTCTGTCCCTGGAATGTCACCTCCTCCCTTAAGCAGTGACCCCAGCTTTTGTACCTCTTCCAGGGTCCACAAGGTCCCCCAGGAGGTGTTGGAAACCTGGGTCCGCCTGGAGAGAAGGTAACTGGGAAGGGGGTGAATGAATGGACTTGCCTTTGGGGGGGATATGAGGGTCGGATCTTCTGTTAGTTTTGGTTGGGTGTGGCAAAAGAAAATGAGATGTGGGGACTATCAGGATTTTGGGGGAGATGCAGGTTTTTGACCTCAGCCTCCTTGCAGGGGGAGCCAGGGGAGTCAGGATCTCCAGGGGTCCAGGGCGAGCCAGGCGTCAAGGTGAGTGAAAGCTCTGAGGCCTTGCTCCCCAATCCCCACCACCCTCCTCAACCTCAGCCCTCCCCCCACTCCCCCCCACCCCGTGCTGTGACCTCCTAGAGCTGGAACTTCTTCACAGCCCAGGAGCCTGTGCCCCCCACACTCTATGAGACTGGACCCCTGGGTGTGAGTGAGCCCCATGTGCTTTCTTTGAAGGGAAGAGGGACCAGAGGATTCCCTATGGGCTTGACTTTCCCTGTGCATCCCACTGTCATTGAGGGGACAGAGGGGAGGCTGAAGGTGTCTTGGAAGCAGGGGCTGTGTCCTTGATCTTCAGGACCCCTTTGGGACCATCTGTACCTTCCACTCTTCTTCCAGGGCCCACGTGGGGAGCGTGGGGAGAAAGGAGAGTCGGGGCAGCCAGGAGAGGCAGGACCACCAGGGCCTAAAGGCCCCACCGGTGATGATGGCCCCAAAGGGAACCCTGTGAGTTTGGGGGAAGCAGGGCTGGGAGGAGGGCCTTGGGAATGAGAGACCTGGGAATATGGGTGTGTGTATGTGGGAGGGTCTTAGAGTGGGGGGAGCCCCAGGGTGGGACGGGGGTACTTGGGTGGAAGACTCTGGGAATGAGATCTCCTGGGAAGGATGTATGGGATCTGGAATCCAGAGAGACAAAGTGAGATGCCTTCTAATTAATTCCCTGAAAGCATTAGAAGACATAAAGTGCATGAGGTGGGAAACGAGGGTGCAGGAGACCATCTTCCCAGAGGGTGCAGAGAGGAAGGGTGTCATATGTGCCCATGGGAGTCTGTGTTGGCTCTGGATAGGCTTAAGGGGTTGTGACCTTGCCATGTTCTTTTCTGAACTAGGGTCCTGTTGGTTTTCCTGGTGACCCTGGCCCTCCTGGAGAAGGTGGCCCTCGGGTGAGTCCTCCCCAGAGAGGGGAAGGGGGAAAGAGGGTGGGCTCCTGCATGGAGCCTCTGTGTGGCTGATGGGCTTGAGTGTGGGAAGCTGGGGGTAGGGCAGGGCAGGTGAAGGGATGGGGGGATTGGCAGTTTGGGCAAGCAACCCTTGACCTTGCTTCATCCCTGCAGGGCCAGGATGGTGCAAAAGGTGACCGAGGAGAGGATGGCGAGCCAGGACAGCCTGTGAGTGACCTGTGACCCCTCCTTCCACCATGGAGCTCAAGCCTTCAGGCCCTTACCCCCTTTTTATGCCCCACTCCTGAGAGGTCCATTGGCTGGAGGCTAAACACTCACTTGCCCCTCCTCTTCCCTCCATAGGGATCCCCTGGTCCCACTGGGGAGAATGGACCTCCTGGGCCACTTGGGAAGCGGGTAAGTGAGGTGAACCCCTGGGAACTTGTGGGGTGGTCCTTAGGCAGGGTGGGTAGAGGATGGAACAGTAACACATGGGATGTGCAGGGAGGTCCCTGGGATTGGGGCTGTCCTTGGGTGGGGTGCACACGTGTGTGAACATTTGTATTTTTAAGTGTGCTGTGTATAACTGAGTGTGTCTGTTCTTGGGTTTTGCTATGTATATTCTTTTTTTAATGTTTATTTATTTATTTTTATTTATTGTTATTATATATTTTTAATAGTTTATCGTCAAGTTGTTTTCCACGTGCTATGTATATTGTATCTTCTTGCCAGGGGTGGTGGTATTCACCAACTGATCAGAATGGACACTGGAGGAAGGGGCTAGCTTTCCTGAAGGACCCCCCCTCCCCAGGCTAGGCCAAAGATTAACCCTCTAGTTGCTGTCACAGGAGGTGGGGCACTAGATAGGGTGTGGGCAAGTGGCTTTTTGTGAAATACACAGAACTACTCAGTATTTATTTTATGTCTTTATTTTATTTTGAGAGAGAGAGACACAGAGAGTGAGCGGGGAAGGGGCGGAAAGAGAGAGAGGGAGACACAGAATCTGAAGCAAGCTCCAGGCTATGAGCTGTCAGGACAGAGCCTGATGCGGGGCTCAAACCCATGGACTGTGAGATCATGACCTGAGCCGAAGTCGGCTGCTTAACCGACTGAGCCACCCAGGTGCCCCAAGAACTACTCAGTATTTAACAACTGGTACAGCTATACCCACTCATCATGGATCAGCTTCTGTGACTGTGTCTGTGCACGCACAAGTGTGTGTGTGAGTGCACGGGCATGCTCATTGGTGCTCAGTAGGACAGGGAGGAGAAAGTAGCTGAGCCTGGCTGCTCACTGCCTCACCGACTTTTCCTTCCTGTCTCCGTCTGTAGGGTCCTGCTGGCACCCCTGGTCCTGAGGGGCGGCAAGGAGAGAAGGGAGCCAAGGTGAGAGAGAGGCCTTCCCTGATGCTGGAATATTCCCTCCATTTCCTGGCGCCTCTGGTTCCTCAGACTCCTCTCTCTAGATGTCTACCCTATGTTGGCTTCCTGTTGAGCCTCTTGTTTGGATGGGGGTTCTGTTCCCTATACTTATCCTGCTCAAGGAGCTCCTGGGGCTTGGCCCCTCCTCTCTGCTTCATCTAGTCCACCTTGGACCCCCAACCACCACCCACACTCCCTTCCTCTGCCCTTTAAGACTCACTCCTTGTATGTGTTTCAGGGGGATCCTGGTGCTGTGGGTGCCCCGGGGAAGACAGGCCCTGTGGGCCCCGCAGGCCCAGCAGGGAAACCTGGTCCTGATGGTCTGAGAGGGCTCCCAGGCTCAGTGGTGAGTCATGGAATGGAGAGGCTTGGCTGGGGTAGGAGGGGTGAGAGGCCTTGAGAGGCGCCTGTGTGGGGACACTTTTCTTCACCTCTGTGGTCTTGAATCTGCAGGGTCAACAAGGCCGTCCTGGGGCCACAGGCCAGGCTGGGCCTCCAGGTCCTGTGGTGAGTGACTATGGATTGGGTGGGGTGGGTTGGGGTGAGGATGGTGGTGCCCTCGGGCAGGGGGATCCGGTTGAAGCTCTGGAGGAAGTGGAAAGTGGTGGGGGGAGAGCTTGGTTCCACCCCTCCCTGGAAAGAGTGACCTCCTGTCTCCCCACAGGGACCTCCGGGGCTTCCTGGCCTCCGGGGTGATGTTGGAGCCAAGGGAGAGAAGGTGAGTAACACAGATATGTGGCCAGGTATCTCTCAGCCTCACCCCTGAAGCCTAGGGGGACACTGAGTGCCCACCACTATGCTTCAGGGCTCCAACACTATCTTTGGGGGTCCTTACTCAGTGAGGACCATTCACAGGCCCTGTTCTGTCAGACCCTGTGCCTAAGGCTCTCTTGCCTTCTGTGCTCTGACCCCCATGGACTCCTTCTGTATCCATGTATCTGACAACCTGCACCCCCCTGCACCCCCTGACAACCTGTCTCTTTTCCAGGGTCACCCAGGTCTCATTGGATTGATTGGGCCCCCTGGGGAGCAGGGAGAGAAGGGTGATCGGGGACTCCCTGGCCCTCAGGGCTCCGCTGGACAGAAGGGAGAGACGGTAAGGACATGGTCCTGGAAGGTTTGGGAGGATGAGTGTGGAGATTCATGTTGGGGGTGGGGGTGGAGGTGGAGACAGGGCTGAGGGAGGCGGTGTGGAGGAGGACCTAAATAAACCACGCTCCTCTCCTTCCTAGGGTATCCCAGGAGCGTCTGGGCCTATTGGTCCTGGAGGGCCCCCTGGCCTCCCCGTGAGTACCCCATCTGTTCCTCACAAAATCCCCTAAACCCCACTGCTCCCCCCTCCATAATCCTGCAATAGCTTCCATGGCAACCACCAGTCTACGGAGCAGAGGCCCCGGGGGCCTCCATATGTCCTGCAGCGTTCCCTCCCCCATCCTTCTGGGGCCTCCCAGATGTCCCCGTGTCCCCTCACGCCTGCCCCTCCTGTGGTAAAGCCAGGGTCTGGTGGACTCATGACTTCGCCTCTCCATTCCCTGTGCTGACCATCTCTTTCTTGTGCCTCATTTCACAGGGACCTGCTGGCCCCAAAGGAGCCAAAGGAGCCACAGTGAGTGACCCCCAGCCAGTTCTGAGATCTGCTCCCTTCCCCCAGCTGGACTTGACACTTTCTCTCCAGGGCAAATGTGCTCCCTCCAGTGGAGTTCCTCCCTGGCCTGGAGACCGATTTGACCATTCTGTGACCTTGATCACATGCTTGACCTCTTGATCCTTCCATGACCTCATTTACTCCTTTGGCAGGGCCCAGCTGGACCCAAGGGAGAGAAGGGTGTCCAGGGTCCTCCAGGGCACCCGGTAAGTTATAAATCAGGACCTGCTTCTCTGACTGCCCCTCTTGGTCCCAGTGTTTCTCGGTTTCACCCTCATATCAACCTTGTCTGTCACCTTCTCCATCTGTCTCTCCGCCCAGGGCCCCCCGGGCGAGGTGATCCAGCCCCTACCCATCCAAATGCCCAAAAAGACTCGGCGCTCGGTGGATGGAAGCCGCCTGATGCAGGAGGATGAGGCCATGCTGACTCGGGGGGCTCCGGGCAGTGCTGGGGGGCTGGAGGAGATCTTTGGCTCCCTGGACTCCCTGCGGGAGGAGATTGAGCAGATGAGGCGGCCGACAGGGACCCAGGACAGCCCCGCTCGCACCTGCCAGGACCTGAAGCTCTGCCGCCCAGAGCTGCCTGACGGTCAGTGCCGGCCCCAGGGAATAAGAATAGCTGCGTGGGCCTGAAGAGCAGAATGGATGCGGGAGGTTCTTGGGGCAGGTGCTGGGTGGGGGTGGGGGTGGAGGGGCTTGGAAGGGCAGCTCTTTGCCAACTAGGTCAGAAGTATTTCCATATTTCACAGTTGATCTGGTCCTCTCAGTGCACGGCAGCTCATTATCAGCCTGCTGCCTACAGGAAGGGACAAACATGTACACGTGTACACATGTACTTACATTTACACGGATGGCTATGTGTGCGAATCTACAATCACATATTGTATCCATGTGAGGATGTCAGTGCTTCTGCCTTCTCCGTTGGGAGCCTGGGGGTGCTGCTGGGGGGAGGGGCACACGGATGGGCAGGGGTGTGAGGTGACGATGGAATGTGAAGTAGGGTAAGTGGTGTTGTGGGGCTCTGGGGGAGAATGGGACCAGGAGATTGAGGGCATGGTGAGGAGGGGAGGGTGGGGAGGGCATGGGGGGGAGGGCTGGGGGGAGTACTTGGTGGGGAGGGCATGGGAGGAGGTCCTGAGGGGAGGACATGAGGGGAGGGCTGGGGGTTGGAGCAGCATGGGCGGAGAAGTGGGAACGGAGGCAAGGAGCACTTTGGGGCCTGCCTGTTGGGGTGCTGACTCTTCCTTCTCCTTCACCCACCAGGAGAGTACTGGGTCGACCCCAACCAGGGCTGTGCTCGGGATGCCTTCCGGGTTTTCTGCAACTTTACAGCAGGAGGGGAAACATGTGTGACGCCCCGGGATGATGTCACACAAGTGAGAGCTGGCACCTGACTACTCACCCCTGTCCCACAGCGTAGTCCCATCAGGGCCTCGTGGTTTCTGGGTTTATGTGACAGGCATCCTCGCCCCTGCGGAGTCTGCTGCCACTTCTTTCCTTGACTCTTTCCTTCTCAAGTGCCCTCTGCTGCTCACTTTGTCTCCTTCCCTTGACAACCCAGGACAAAGTTTGCCTCTTGTTTACCCTTAGTCAGTCCCTTGCTCCCACTCTCCCCCTGTATTTCTCCCCCAGCCCTTTCCGCCCACCCATTCCCTGCCTTTGACCTTGGCACAGCTACCCTGCTTCTGTAGACACCCTGCAAGTCCGTCTCTGTCTGCCCCTGACTGTGGCCCTCTCTCCTGCCAGTTCTCTTATGTGGACTCAGAAGGCTCCCCGGTAGGTGTGGTCCAGCTCACCTTCCTGCGGCTGCTCAGCGTCTCAGCCCACCAGGATGTCTCCTACCCGTGCTCTGGGATGGCCCTAGATGGTCCCCTGAAGCTCCGGGGGGCCAATGAGGATGAGCTGAGCCTGGAGACCAGCCCCTATGTCAAGGAATTCAGAGACGGCTGCCAGGTGGGAACCGGAAGGAGCTGGGTGGGGGTGGATCCCAGAGTCAGGCTGGAGGAAGACCCTTTGGGCAGAGGCACCGAAGAGCAGGAGGAGTCCAGCTTCTAGGTGGCATATATGCCTGAGGGACCTCAAGCAGGGGTGATGGCGGAGGGGTTGGGGATGCTGGGAAGGATGGAAGGTGGCGTTCACCCTCGTGCACACCCAGCATCACCCAGGGTGAGTCATGCAGGCTTGGACACTCATTTACACAGGCTGCCCAACAGAGGCACACAGGGGGGCCAATCCCCCCCGGCCCCCAGGACGACACAGGAGCACACTAACAACCCATTGTGTGTATGTACATTCCCAGAATTGTCTGGACAGAGTCCCCGGGGGGGGGGGGCACACACGTGTGGAATCATGTCAGACATTATCACACCGTTACAGCACAGGCACATGTTTACAGCTCCCTGTGGAGCCACACAGACTCACACAACCACCACAGGTAGACAATCTCAAGGACCGACCCAAAACTGACAGACTGGTTCATGAGCATGGGTGCGCGCACAGATACGCGCGCACGTGCACGATACGCGCATGTCCACACACGGCTGATCTTCCTAGCTTTCCCGATCCCGATGCTCTGGAAGAAGTTTGAAGAAGAAAATCTAGCAAGTTTGATCATGTGACAGGGACTGCGGGAATAGTGGGAACAGTGTTCGGGGCAGAGGAGAGGCGGGTCCGGGGACCGTGGGGTGTGGCGCGCCTCCACCGCGCTCACTGCTCCCTCCGTCCGGCTCTCCCTCAGACGCAGCACGGCCGGACGGTGCTGGAGGTGCGAACGCCTGTGCTGGAGCAGCTCCCGGTGCTGGACGCCTCCTTCTCAGACCTGGGGGCCGCCCCGAAGCGGGGAGGGGTGCTGCTGGGGCCTGTCTGCTTCATGGGCTAGGTCCTTCTCTGTCCGACCCTGTCTGTCGGAACCAGGCCCGCCTGGAATCCCACAGCATCAGCTCTGTGCCACTTCCCAAGAGGGCTCCTCACGGACGAGGCGGCTTTGGGCCAGGGCACCAGGAGCCCCCAGCTAGGGGCAGAGCAGGGGAGGGGGTGAAGCGGGTGCCGGGACACCCCAGGGGAGGGGTGGCATCTGGGGCTCTTGGTCCTCCCACTTGGAGCCTGTGACCGGTTAGACAGCCGAGACCCTTATTTAAAACTCACCTCCCAATCACCCCAAACAAGCAGAAGAGAAGAGAAAGGACACTGTGTATTTTGTATTTAAAAGTAATTATATTAATTATTTAAAGAGTGGAAAACAAAAGAACAAACAAGATAAAGAGAGAAATGCCAACAACAATCAGCAGACTTTGGAGACAGGGCTCTCCAGGGATGAGCCCCGCACCCTCCTCCTTGCCTCAGGGCTTTCCTCAGTGACTGTGGGGGGAGGTGTTCAGGCCAAGCCCCACCTCCCTCACAGCCCACCTGTAGCACCCACTGTGAATGTTGGAATATATGGTCTCCTTTGCCTCAGGGTCTGACTCTCTCTGTCCACGGTGGGGCTCTTCCTCTCCACCTCCTGGGTGTTTGGCTCCCCAGGTGTTTGGCTCCCTGACCCCCACCCCCGATGGCTGTCTCTCACTTGGTCTGGGGTTTGCAGGAGCTACCTGCTACCTGGGGAGCAGGCTGAGCCCCCGGAGAGAAATGGAAGAGGGAAGAATGAGTGCAGGGTCTGTATTCAGCACTGGTGAGATATTGAAATTCTTCTTCCTCATCAGTTGGTAAATCGCCATGACTCTGAATCCCCCGAGTCACCCCGGCCTCACCCCTGAGCACCCCCTCACCTTCCCTGATCCTGCAATGGAAGGGTTAATGTGTGGCATATGGATGGAAGGGACTCCCAGGACCTTGTCTAGCCCTATGCCCAGTGTCTTTTCTGACCGATGGCTAAATAATGTGATTGTCCCCTCCCGGGCGTATGTGTGTGGTGCTTGTGTTGTTATTTCAATCCCTACCTGGGCCCCCATCCAATACCCCTCTTTGCCTGCTGAGCCTTTACCAGAAATGGAAGGCTTATCCCTATCCCCAGAGGGCCTGTCCTTTTGAGGCGTCAGGCAGGGCCCAGGAAGAGTTCATAAAACCTGGCTGATGAGGGCGGACTCCCAAACTGATCTCCCGGGGACATCAGGTGGGAGCCGAGGCCAGGGTTCTGTCCCACACAAGTGCTGGCTTGTTTCTGGGTTCCTTGTTTCCAGGCCCAGCACAACCTCCCCTGCACCCCAATCCCCCATTTTTAGGACCTTTTAGGAAGGGGGTGTTAGAAGGTCTGGTCTAAACTCTTTGCAAATGAGGACACTGGGGCTCACTTCCAAGCCAGCATTTCCCGCCCCTGGACCTCTGGTCACCTCATCCCTCCCCTTCAAGTTTGCCATGTCCTGCCCCTACCTGCGTGCATTCCCAGCTAGGTCGTCATTCCAGGCTTCTCTCTGTGTCAAGGTGCACAGTCCTAGTCTCACCGCATGCTGAGCTGCCCCTGCTCCCTCCTTCCCCAGAGGCCCCTCTTAGGGCCTATTCAGCAGCTCTGTGCCCTCCAGGCCAGGGGCCTGGGTAGTACCCTTCAGCTCACCGCAGCCGCTCAGCCTGGCATCGCTAGCTCGCCTCCCCACCTCTTCTGGGGCTGCTCATCCTCTCACAGCATTCCCTGGCTCCTGCCCGTCCTGGCAGTTGAATAAAACTTATTCCAGGGCCTCATCCCAATCGGGACACCCCTTGCTCGCTCGATGCCCAGCTACGGGTGTCTGAGCGTGTGCACGCGTGTCCCGGTGGCCGCAGACCCCCTGTGGAGGGTCTGGGAGGGACCCATGGTCACGGTAGGCAGCGCCCCGCCCCTCCTGGAGGATCCCGGATGGCACAGGTTGGTCGTCCCCGCCCCCCAAGGACAGAACCCCGATCTTTGAAACCCTGGAGTGGTGGAGCTAGCTTGGTGGAGCTCCATCCAAGGAAGCTCTCCTAAGGGGCCTAGAAACCCAGTCTGGCAGAGGCGTGGGCAGGAAAACCGTTTGCAGGTGAAAAACCCCTCTGGGCATCTCTCCTCCTCTGCTGCCACCTGGTGCCGCCGCCTAGACCTCCGGCCGCTAAAGGGCAAGCGGAGTAAGACCTTCCTAACACGCTCTTTCTTCCTCACCGGCCTAACACTCCCACTCCCCCAACCCAAGAGGCGAGTGGAAGCCCCCTGATCTTATCTTTACGGGGTCCGGCGGTGCACGGGGTTTTGGGATCACTCGCTCTGGGTCTCAATCTCCGAGTCCTGAAGGCTTCAGACAACCCCCTTCCGGAAGCTTCCTCTTAGGACTCAGCTGAAAGGAAGATAGACCGAAATAGATCTTGTCAGCACCCACCCCCAGCTAAGCTGGGCCAGTGCTGAGGCTCCTCAGTACTTTCGCTGCAACTGGAGCCAAACCCTCCAGAGTTCGCCTCCAGAACCCAAAGAGAAGTGTCCCCAAAGGTCACTTTTGGTCAGATGCTCTGAGCTTAGAGGGCTTGTCTCCATAAAAACAATGCCATACATTCACTCAAATAACATTTATAAACGGCAGTTGGGTCCCAGGCCAATCCACAAAAGCCTATTTAGCTAGAATGCTAACCAACCCCGGACAACCATTTAAACAGCGACTCTGTGCCAAGTTGCAGCAGAGGAGGCCAGGACCACAGCCCTCTCCTGGCAGTGGGACTCCTGCCTCCTCTGGGGGCAAGCCGAGGCCTGGCTCTAAGGAAAGGTGGGAGGAGTTGCAGGGCAGGCCTCCAGAGGTGGGAATTTTGGGTCGGGGCTGGGTGTAGGTAGGGCAGGTACCCTGGTATCTAAACATGTGGGTGGTGGCAGTGGCTCCAGTGGCTTGTGGGCAGGGGAGGCTTCTGGGTGGGGTGGGGAGTAGATAAAGAAGAGAGAGGCAGAGACTTTGGGGAGCTACTTTGGGTTTGATTGGGTCAGAACACAACTCTTGCAGGAAGGGCTGTGTTCTGAAACTCTTGACTGCCCCTCAAACAAGTTTAACTTGAACCCAATAAGGAGAAGGGAGTCATTGATGATGTTTGGAAAGATAAGTGATATGACAGATTTGTGCATTAGCGAGGCCCCACCCAGGTTGGACGAGGCTGTGAGGGGCCTGGACACAGGCACACAGCCAACCACAGGGGTGTAGTGAGATGTAGTGGGAAGGCTGTGGGGATGGATGCTCTAGGCTGTCACACCCTTGGAGCTACTTCTTAGCCTTGGGCTGATATTTTTGGCATCCGAACTTATGGTCAAAAAACAACTTGTAAAATTTGGACCACTTAGATCACTGCATCGGAGAGCACTACATATCCCGGAAGGCTTCTCCCTTCTTGGCTGTGTTGCATGCTGGGATTTGTAGTTTCTGCATGGATCACAGTAGGTGGGAGTAGAGACAGATAAGGAAGAGAGTGGGTCAAAACAAGGCTGTAATTGCCTCAGAAAGGAGTTCCAGAGCAGCAGGGGTGGTGACCCAGTTTTGTGACTATGTAGCCCCAATTCCTGTAAGTTTGGTGTGGTCAGCAGGGAGTGTTAGGGCCACATTGTAGTTCTCTCCTAGCCCGCCCTGCAGGTCAGAGGCTATGATCACGTTTCCCAGCCCAAATCTGCTCAAGCAGATTGGCTTTCTTTTATTATTTTTTCCCCTTATCTTCAGGGTGGTGTCATGGGAACTGGCACTGCCAGCTGACTAAGGCCTGTCCCCCTGGTCCTTGAATGAAGACCAGGGACATCTATAGGGACACGTCCTGTAGGGCTACCCGCAAGCAGCCGAGCCGGTAGAATAGGCCTCAGTGAGAGTCGGCCCACCACACCGCCTTCCCTCAGGTGACCGGCCGTGACAATCCATTTGTTTGCATTGCTCTGGCTTCTCTATCAGTTAACATCGTACTCCTGCGCCGAAGGCCTTGTGAACCCCATGAACTAGTGTGTTCATGTCTCCCCAGGTCTGGGCTGTGTTGGTGGGTCACGTGGTGGGTAAGTGCTCACTAACTCAGGCACACCTGTAGCAACTTCCCGCCTTTTTACTAATACCTCCATCTTTCCCCTACTTTTCAGAATTGAAAATCTGTAAAAACAAAGAAATAAAAATTACAAACTAAAAAACAGTTTCAGACATATTAGGGTTGGACAGAGGATGGGAAATAGCACCGTATTTTTAATTGGAGCCCTGGTGACAGAGGGGGCCAGACAGAAAAGTCTGCAGTGGCAGATGGTCTAGGCTGCTGGGGTGTTGAGCCGACTGAGGGCCGAGGTAGTCCTGATGCTAGCCGGCAGGAGATCTCTCCGCATTCCTTTTTTTTTTAATTAAAAAAAATTTTTTTAAACATTTTATTTATTTTTGAGAGAGAGAGACAGCGAGCAGGGGAGGGTCAGAGAGAGAGGGAGACACAGAATCTGAAGATAAGCTCCTGGCTTATGAGCTAGCTCTCAGCACAGAGCCTGACACAGGGCTTGAACCCATGAACCGTGAGATCATGACCGGAGCCGAAGTCAGACGCTTAACCAACTGAGCCACCCATACGGCCCCCCCTTTTTTTTTCTTTTAATTTTTGAGTGAGAGAGCTTAGGCAGGGAAGGGGTGGCAGGGGAAGCAGGGGCAGAGAATCCAAAGCAAGCTTTGTGCCGATAACAGCAAGCCCGATGCAGGGCTCAAACTCACAAACTGTTAGATCATGCCCAGAGCTGAAGTCAGATGCTTAACCAACTGAGCCACCTGGGTGCCCCTCTCTGCATTCCTAATGGGGGCTTTTCCTGCATTTAGCTTCCCAGTGGTGTTTTGCTTTTAACTGGGGTGTTTATTTATTATGAGCATCAGTTTTCCCCTCTGTAAAGTGGGCTAGCACTTGTTCTACAAGGGAATAACCCCCCCTTTAGTGACAAGGGAGGGGAACTGGCCACACTGCCCGGTTCAAACTCTGTGCCTTGGTTACCGCTGACACACTCGTGTCTGGGACGCACTGCTCCCCTTTCAACTTCTGATCTTAGTGCTGTCAAGACCTCGTACTTCTAAAGTTTCTTTTTGTTCCAAACATAAAATCTGATTCAGAACAGCTTAAGCCCCAAAGGAAATTTCTTTTTTTTTTAATGATTTTTAAAACAGTTTTATTTCTTTATTTTGAGAGAGAGAGAGAGAGAGAGAGAGAGAGAGAGACAGACGTAGAGAGAGAACAAGCAGGGCAGGGGCAGAGAGAGGGAGAGAGAGAATCCCAAGCAGGCTGTCAGGGCAGAGCCCAATGTGGGGCTCGAGCCCAGGAACTGTGGGATCATGACCTGAGCTGAAGTTGGACACTTAACTGACTGAGCCACCCAGGTGCCCCCGAAAGGAAATTTTTTATAAAAATACAAGGGTATTCCAGATTTGAAGGAAGGATTGACTTGGTACAGAAGATCAAGGGCAGTTCTGAGACCTCAGAGTTTCATGGACTTTCTCCCTGAGTGTGGTCACAAACACCACTCGGTCAACCTGCTTTCAGCCTCTGTGTCTCTGGGCTCCGTGGTTCAGGTTCCTCGAGTCCCATGTGGTTCGTCTAGCTTTCACACAGGTCAGCCGTCTCCCTGAGAACCAGGTGGTCCAGTGTAACAGCAAACAGATAATTATATGAAGCACAAGGGGGTGTAAGAGAGGTGGTGGGGGCACTCTTCCCACATAAGGTGGGATCACTGAGAAGACACCCCAAGAGGTGTTTGCTGTCTTTCCCTCTATACAGACCACTTTCTTTTTTTTTAATGTTTATTTTTTTATTTTTGAGAGAGAGAGAGAGAAAGAGAGGGTGAGCACAAGTGGGGGAGGGGCAGAGGGCGAGAGGACAGAAGATCTGATGCGAGACTCGAACTCACGAACCATGAGATGATGACCTGAACCGAAGTCAGATGCTTAACCAACTGAGCCACTCAGGGGTCCCTATTCAGACCGCTTTCTATACTTTTGACCAGCATGATCCAACCAGCCCCTGCATGACCACACCTGCACTCCCTGACTCATTCTCAACCCAAAGTCACATTCTGCTGCTGTGGCCATAACATCACGAGCTGTCTAATCTCAGAGTCCAGCATCTCTGGACCCTTTCCTCAAGAAAAAAAAAATTCAAAACTGTATTTTATGACTGTTTTCATATACAGATGCATATATAAATATTACATATTTATATATTAAGATATTTTATTCAACCTGAAAGTTCATTTTCTATCTTTTTAAAAGTTTATTTATTTTGAGAGAGAAAGCACGAGTGGGGCAGGGGCAGCGAGAGACAGAGAGAGAGAATCCCAAGCAGAGAGAATCTGAGCTGTCAGCGCAGAGCCCAACATGGGGCTCAAGCTCACAAACCATGAGATCATGACCTGAGCCCAAGTTGGACATTTAACCAACTGAGCCACCCAAGTGCCCCTAAAGTTTTAAAAAATATTACCTTTTTCAGTTTCCATTTTGAATACTGTAAATAACTATACCATAACATACACATAAGGAAAGCCTTTTGGGGTTCTCAGTAATTTTTAAGAGTATAAGAGAATCCTCAGGGGAAAAAATGGAAAATCACTAATCTAAAACAACTCTAAAGATTACCAATGCCTTGTCCCCACCCTCAGAGATGTGGATAGAATTAATCTGGCATGGGGCCTGGGCATTTTTGCAAAGTGCATCCTGGGTTGCAAATCTCTGTTTAGAGACTTGTATGTAAGAAGTAAGCAAAGGGACAGAGTGAGAAAGGCCACCAAATACTCTAGGTCTGAAAGGGCTGCCTGGGACCTGCATCCAGTAGAAATTCCTGCAAGAGCAGGCACAGAAAACCCAAATAACAGTGGCTAAAAGCACGTAGAAATTAATTTTCTCATATAACGATGGATCTGAGGAAGGCATCTGCTGGTGTTGGTTTGACCTCTTGTCGATCGATGCTGTCAGACCCCAGATGGCACTCCACCATCTCACAGTGTTACCCTTCCTTCCATATGCTTGTCACCTCGTGTCCCCAAAGTGGTGGCTACATCTCTAGCTATCATCTCATCATTCAAGATGCAAGAAATAAGTTATAGCGACAGCCACATCTATCTCTTTATCAAACTTCTGCTTTTGGGTCACAGAGCCATCCCTAACTGCAAGGAACTCTGGGAAAGGGAACGAAGGGTCAGGACAAGTGTGGTGTGGGGTCAGCCAATCCACAGTGTCTGCCACACATTAGTTGAATCAGTATGTGGGGAGTCAATATCCAGCTTCCTCCTCTGGGCAGGACTTGCAAAGCTGAATAATGGTGTTAATTTTAGACCAAGTTAGCTATTAAGTCAGCAAAGCATGGCACCACTGGGTGATTCTTACATATTTTCTTTGGCTAAACTATAAACACATTTTCTTTTTGGTTATAGCTGCTGTTCTGTTTTATGTCCCTGTCAAACATGACACTCGTCAACTAAGAAAAGGTGTGTTAGAACTATCTGACACCATTAGCTGTCGAGATGCCCAATACATTGTTGTGTCTTTAAAGAGAAACTTTAGGGTACTGCAAGTATTTTGAAGATACTAAGTCTCATATCTGGCGCAAAAAGATGTGACACAGGAAATTGAAAAGCATAACTGTCACTGAAGTGTGATATTGATTTATTACTACAAATAAATCTATAACAGATCCTGTCTGACATCATTAGGGTGGCCCCACAGTTCACCCCTGCCCACCGCCACACACAGCACTGTCTGATACCCTTCCCTCACCCGCTTCCGAGGCTCACAGAACCTCATTTGCTCCTTACCAACAAGCGCCATGCTGGTGTGTGATGTTGGGCAGGGTGGATTACCAAGAAGATAAATGGCTTCTGAGCGAGCTGTCAGTGAAAGTCCTATGCCAGGACTGGAGGAAAGCGCTCCATCATTTTACGGTGTCTGATGCTTGGGGGCGATGCACACAGTGAGAGCACCATTTATATTTCTGGGAGTCTACTCTGTTACGTTCTGGCCGTGAACCAGAGATGCTGTGTCTATTGCTTAGGATTAGGTTGAGTGGGAAGAAACAAAACCCTGGGAGCGGTAACGGCTTAACCGAGATCGACGTCCGTCTCTTTCTCGTGGAGAACCCAGGGCTGGTGTGGTCTTTAACGCTGTCAGGGATTCAGGTTCCTTCTATCTGGTTCCGCCAGCCTCACCATCCTCTTCCTGCTCAGGTCCAGTGTGACTGCTTGAGTTCCAGCTTTTACTCCAGTCAGCAGAGAGGGGGAATCTCCCCATTCTTCCTTTTTATAAGGCCACTTTCTAGAAGTTTCACACAGCAGTTCCACATACAGTTTGCTGGACAGAATTTGTGTGACTGTACCTAACTAGAGAGGAGGATGAGAAACTAGCACCTATTCTCGAAGTCCATGGACCCTCTTAAAATGGAAAGTTCTATCAAGGAATCAGGGATTATGGATATTGGGGAACAGTTAGCATCTTCTGTCATGCCATTGTCTCTAGACAATTTCTTGAGTAAGATCCAGAAACGGGATTGTGCAGTGGCTTTTACCAGCAAAGCAGTCTCATAATTTCCATAAAAATCAATAGCTTAGAAGCATATTCTTTGCCTTTATGTTGGGGAGAGGACATTCCAATGAAATCTACCTACTGGTTCTAGGCAAAGCATTAAGCAGGAGTTTAAAAACAAATAGGCTGTCTATTTAGTTTTCTGGCAAACTTCCCACTACGGATTTCTTGAAGTCTTTGGAAGCTGGTTTGGAGGCACCTAGAGCTTGCATCCGTGTCTCAGCAACACGCCTTCCTCCGTGTCTCTACCATGAGTTGCCCCTATTAATATGGCCGTCTCTGAGCGTCTGAGGTCACGGGCCTTACTGGAACATCAGTAGAGTGGCTACACCGGGTTTCCATTCAAGATGATTTTAATTTGTTAGCAGTACCAGCCAGCTGAATTCTCAGAGACACATGCCATAGAGTTTTGTATTCCTTGTTCAGAACTCCAGTGATCCATACACCTGTTTGGCCCCTAAGGCAGTCCTACCCAATAGAACTTCCTGATGTTGAAAATATTCTACATCTGTGCAATCCAAGACTGCGGCCACTAGCCCCACGTGGTTACTGAGCACTTCAAATGTGGTTTGTGCTGCTAAAGAACTTTGTTTTTAATTTTATTTAATTTTAATTAATCTAAATAGCCAACGTAGCTAGTGGCTACTGTATTAGACGGCACTGCTTGAAGGTATCTTGCTGTTTAAGGACTCATCTAAATTTGGATCATTTTTACAAACTTGGTGAAAAGACCCAAGTTTAATATGAATGTGGGATATGCAGTTTTCAGAATTCAAACATACCAATTAATTCCTGTCCCTCCCCCCCTTTTTTTGGTAGGGAGTTTCAAAACAAAGGCTTTTGCCTGATCTTGGGAAGAATTTTTCTACTCAAAAGTTTACTGAAATTTTAATCGTAAAATCAACAGGGGAAGACAAGAGTTTTTGGGTGCAGTGCTTTTTAAAAATTAGGATTACTGAGATATAATTTACACATAGTAAAAGTTATCCTTCTTAACGGGATTGTTCTATGAGTTTATTTATTTATTTATTTTTGTTGAGAGAGCACAAGTGGGGGAGGGCCAGAGAGAGAGGGGGACACAAGATCTGAAGCGGGCTCAGACAGCAGTGAGCCCAATGTGGGACTCGAACTCACGAACCACGAGATCATGACCTGAGCTGAAGTTGGACACTCAACCAACCGACTGAGCCACCCAGGCACCCCTGTTGTAGAGTTTTGACAAACGTCCATTGTGTAATTGCCGCCATAATCGAGATAAACGATATCCCCTCTCCCCCTCAAAAAAAGTTCCTCACGGGCAAGTGAACTCCGGTTAACATGTCATTAGTATAATGAACAACTTTAATACTTGAGCTGGATTTGGGTCATCTGTTTACATTCTGTTTTATTGGATTATGCCTCAGGGTAGAGGAATTTATTGTGGTAATATAGCCAGCGTGGCCTGTTGGGGCAGCCGAGTGAAAGCAGACGGCTGGCGGGGAACATAATTTATTGGTATTAAAAAGAATACATCAGCCAGATGGATACATGCATGCTAATCAGGGACTGATTTAGCAAGTTGTTTTACTGAAAAATGATATCAGGTACAGTGCTAAGCACATTTTATTTATTTAATTTTACAAGTAGATGAGTTAAATATATGGACTTAGAACAGTCCCTGGCACTGGGTAAGTACTACCTAAGTAAGAATTAACTAATCTTGCTAATATTGCTGTAATTCACAGTTAACCCCAGATCCACCCACCCTCTGCTGGCTAGAACAAGCTGTCAATGAGTTCAATTGGTAGGATGGGCATCTCCAGGTTCTCCAGCTATTTTATCATGATTTACATTTTAAATGTTCTCCTAGAGACTTGACACTTTTATATTAACATATATATCTATATTTTTGGTGGAAAGTGGGATTCCAGAGGTTCAAAGTGAAAGCTTTTCCCATTTCCAGAATTGCATTAGTAAATTCAAATAACACACCTAGAGAAGGGTGAAGTCACCACTGAAACTTTTTGGGTTTTCTGTATCTCCCTAATGTTTCCTCAACCCTTCATCTTAGATACTTTCTCCTCCATGTGCCCCAATATTCAAAATAGCCCGCTTACTAGATTAGGCTTTCCTAATTAAAAGTTGCTTTTGATCCTGTACCCCAAGGTTCCTAGAATTCTAGGATATTTTCCTTGGCTCAAAAGTGTTTTAGTAGAGTCTATGGTGTCTCCAGATGGATTTAACATTGCAACAGGTCTGGAGGGACAGACCTTGGGGCTGTTTGTACTGCCTCACAAGAGGATCTGGCTTGATCTTTAAGGCAAAGCTCTTTAAAGTCAGAGGATGAATCAGCCGAGGTGTGTTGAAGTGCCCGCTTTCCCTAGGTACCCGGAGAAATGTGTTTGGAAAGTTTATGAGCTCTTTGTCTTCATGGTTCCCTTTGGCTTGGTTCCCAGCACTTTGAAACCACATGAGTTGAAGGTTTGCCAAGATTATTTCTATGTCTGTAGTGTCTGTATGTGGTAGAATTGGATTGTTGATGGTTCCTTAACCTCTTTTGTGATTTTTCTTTTTTTTTTTCTTTCTTTATTTCTTTTTTTTTTTAGAGACAGAGAGAGATAGCGCAAGCAGGGGAGGATCAGAGAGAGAGGGAGACACAGAATCCAAAGCAGGCTCCAGGCTCTGAGCTGTCAGCACAGAGCCTGACGCGGGGCTCGAACCCACAAACTGTGAGATGACCCAAAGTCAGACACTTAAGTGACTGAGCCACCCAGGTGCCTCTGTGATCTTTTTTTTTTTTTTTTAACTTGCTACTGAGTCTGTTATGTTTTTGTAATTCTGCTATCCCCAAATCTAATGAGCTGTGACCTGACCTGGTACTTTATTTCCATCTTCCCTTGCTTCTCAAATTCCTTTTTATTTTTCAATATTCTAGCAGTTTCGCCTGCAGGTTATCCTGAAAGCTACTAAGAGAAAGTCTACATATTTTTAGAGAAAGATTGTAAACCATACTTGGCCAGTCCAGTATGGTAGCTACTAGTCACATGTGGCTATGATAATTTAAATTTAAATAGTTTAAAATTAAGTGAAAAATCCAACTCCTTAGTTGCACTAGCCATTAGCATTTTCAACGCTCAAGAGTACAAGTGGCTAGTGGCTACTTTATTGGACAGCTCAGACACAGGACATTTATTTCCACCATAGCAGAAAGTTCTATTGGACAGCACTGCTCAAGATGTTTTCGATGATCACCCTAACTTTACAGATACTAGCACTCTCTAGTTATGTAGTCCTTCTTCTTTCCAAAGTTGACATTGAAGGGTTTCCTTCTGTGGTGTGTTTTCTTTATATTCAGTTATGTAAAAATGTGATTAGGGTTTGTTTAGTGACAGAGCAATGATTAGCATACTTTCACAGCTGCTGGTAAAGGCATAGCCAAAGCACAGAAGCGCTGGAGCTGCCAAAGCATCTACATTTGGCCACATTTATTTTGTTTTTTGTATGCCTAACTTTTTCTCTAACTTTTTTGTTAAAGATGTTGGAGTATTCCCAAATTGACAAATTCCCTCACTTCTTGCTCCAAGTGTAGATTCCACTGTTGTCCACTAGGTGGCGATGGGATCCTATTTAATATTCTTGAGCTTTGAAGACTTTAAAATTCAGATCCTTGCAATGGGTAATCTGGCTTTTTCCTCAAAAAACTTAGAACATTACTCATTAGGATTAAAAATACCTTACCAAGTCTCTGTCATACGTAGTGACATGGAAAACTGGAAATGTGCAGTGACTGAACAGCTGTCTCATTGAGTGCCAGACGCTAGAAGCCTCTTGCTTCTACCTGCTACCAGTGGGTTCTTCATTTTTTCCCTCCTAATTTAATTGTAGAAAGATAGAATGTCTGTGATTTTTTTCTTCTTCTTTTACAAATATTTTTAATGTTTATTTATTTTTGAGAGAGAGAGAAATAGAGAAAACAGGGGGAAGGCAGAGAGAGGGCGACCAAAGTGGGTTTTGTGCTGACTACAGAGCCTGACGTGGTGCTTGAACCCATGAGCCATGAGATCATGACCTGAGCCAAAGTCAGATGCTTAACTGACTGAGCCACCCAGGCGCCCCTGTCTGTGATTTTCAAACTAAGAAGGACCTTTCCCCTCTCCCTGCTTTGAGTCCTCATTCATTTGATGCAAGAAAGAACCCTTAAACTCAGAAGAACGGTTTCAAATAAAGCATCAGTGTAGACTAAGAAGAGAAAAAAAGAGGAAAGGACAGAAGTACTAACTAGTTTACTTGTTATAAAAAATTACCTATTCTGTTTCCACATAACAATCCTCTACCCTCAAGAGAGCAAGCTTCAGAACCCTACTCAAGGGTTAGAATTCTGAGTTAACGCACAGCTTTATGCCTGTCCTCTGATGATACCATGTTAGGGGAAATTGTTGGCCAAACAGAAAATCAGGGAGACCTCCTTCTCCTTGTCAAACCCTAAATTAATGCATTGGTGCTGCTTTCTAAGCAGAGGGTAGGCTAAGTCCCTTTTAATTATGATTCAAGATAACATACAGATATATGTAAGTATATGTATATATATATTTGCAACTGAAACACTGCTCATATTTATTAAAAAGCCAAAACATAATGCATCTGTAGGGATCTAAAAGATCCTATTAAACTAGCTATTAGGCATTATAAATGCTGGCTTATCAGTCCTCTGCTGACAAGGTTTGTTTGTTCATTTCTTATCAAAATCCCAGGGGCACCTGGGTGGCTCAGTAAGTTGAGCCTCTGACTTCAGTTCAGGTCATGATCTTATGGTTCATGAGTATGAATCGTGGTTCATGAGTTCAAGCCCTGAGTCAGGCTCTTTGCTGTGAGTGCAGAGCCTGCTTCAGATCCTCTGTCTCCCTCTCTCTCTGCTCCTCCCTGGCTTGCATGCGTGCACGCTCTCAAAAATAAACATTAAAAAAAATCCCAAATAGCGATGTCTCTCCCTTTTAGGCAGGTGCAGACAATGAGAGTCTCATTCAGAATCGAACTCCTTGGATGTGAAGTTCTCTGGGTTTCCTCCCTCTGTTTTCCAAGATGACCGACAGTGGATATACTGAATTACAACTTCACGTTCTCGTCTGGGACTGTGAGTCGAGAGACACTGTCTGCTAGAAATACCACAGGCTAGAAGGCACGGGTGGTTTCTCATGGCAGTGAAAACAAGACCCAAAACCTTTAGAGAACAGGATACTTTCATCTGCATCCTTTGTTTGACCTTCAGCTTTCCGAAAGCTGTTAAATCCAGGGACCCTTGCGTGGCTCAGTAGTGGAGCGTGTGCCTGTTGATCTCGGGGTCATGAGTTCAGGCCGCACGTTGGGCACAGGGATTACTATGTAAAAACTGCTTAAATGCTAATGGGATTTGTAAAACATTTGTAATAATAATTTCACATCATAATAACAAGAATGAAAACTAATCATATGAATTCGGCTCCTTGTCTTCTGCAGTAAGCCATGTTTCCAGGAAACTAGGACTGAAGGGGGATTTCTGTTATCTGTGTCCGTCTTTCTTTGATGAAAAGGGATACTCGCGCTACTTTGAAAATTGTCAGCAAAACGGATGGCTTGTCCCTGTGCAGAAAAGCAGTAACACAGTAGACCCACCTACCCTCCTTTGGAAGGTCTGCTTACAAGGTTGGCCTCTGCCTGGCATCTGGGAATGTGGATTTTGAAAGGGTTCCCACCATTCCTAGACCTGTTAAGAATATGCCTAAATTGTGTCTAAACTGTATAAAAATATGGTTTATGCTGAACACCTGTTTTCCTTCTGCGAGTCTGGAATTTTGGAATGTGCTAGGCAGAGGGTGCCTCCACGACCAGGCCCCAGTAAAAATCCCGAGTGCCGAGCGCTGAGCTTTCCTGGCAGACAGAGTTCCACACGTGTGGTCACAGCTCATGGCTTCAGGAAGTAAGTGCGTCCTGTGGCTCCGGTGGGAGAGGACTTTTGGAAGCTTGCACCTGGTTTTTTTGGGTTTTGTCCCATGTGCCTTTTCCCTTGACTGTCTTTGCTTTGTAAACTTAGACTGTAATAAATCACAGTCATGAGTACAATTATATGAGTCCTCCTAGTGAATCACCTAATCTGGGTGGTCTCGGAGACCCCCGAAATGGATCCTTATTTGATCACAAGATAGCTATCTTGTGATAATTAAGATCACCAGAAACTGACGTCATAGTTTGTGATGATATTTGATCAAACTGCGGACACCTGGCTGGCTCAGTAGGTTGAGCATCCGACTTTGGCTCAGGTCATGCTCTTGCGGTTTGTGAGTTGAAGCCCCGCTTTGGGCTCTGGGCTGACAGCTTGGAGCCTTGAGCCTGCTTTCGATTCTGTGTCTCCCTCTTTCTGCCTCTCCCCCCACACACACTGTCAATCTCTCTCAAAAATAAATAAACATTAAAAAAAAACAAAAACCCGGGGTGCCTGGGTGGCTCAGTCGGTTAAGCCTCCGACTTCGGCTCAGGTCAGATCTCACGTTCGTGGGTTTGAGCCCCGTGTCAGGCTCTGTGCTGATGGCTGGCTCAGAGCCTGGAGCCTGCTTCCGGTTCCGTGTCCTTCTCTCTCTGCCCCTTCCCCTCTCATGCTCTGTCTCTCTCTGTATCAAAAATAAATAAAAAACATTAAAAAAAATTAAAAAAAAACAACAACAACCCTGGTTTTACATTGTCACATGCCAGGTAAGTTAAGAAAGATAAATTCTTTAAGCTTGGTTAAGTCCTTGTTGTTTTTGAAAAGTGATACTAATCTATGAATATTACAGGAATTAGAGGTTTACTGATGACTATTATATAAAATTTGGGCTTAGGTGGCACACCATGCCATGAAATGACTGACGCTAATATGATTATCTGTCTTGGTCTCAAACATTAACTAAAAAGACTTACAAAAATCACAATAAGCTCTATTCCATAAAGCAGGCCTATGTCTGAAAAACGTGGTATGCACATATCTTTGACCCTTTTGAAACTAGAGATGTACTTCCTACAGCATGACTCAGAGGGAAAGGAGTTTAGGGTGACCTGATAAACATGGAGTCATGGGATGGGGGAAGTCTGTTTCTCTAAGTTGATGTGAATAATATACAAACATATAAGAACATACTATACCTGTTATTTACCATTCTGATCTTATGTTGATTTTTACACTTGGAAAGCATATTCTTTAAAAAATTTTTTTAATGTTTATTTTTGAAAGAGAGAGACAGAGCATGAGTGGAGGAGGGGCAGAGAGAGACACACACAGAATCCAAAGTGGCTCCAGAGTCCATGCCATCAGCACAGAGTCCCATACGGGGCTCGACCCCATGAACTGTAAGACCATGACCTGAGCTGAAGTTGGATGCCTAATCAACTGAGCCACCCAGGCGCCCCACTGGGAGGTGTACTTAATGGCTGACATGCTTTATCAGTCCTGCATGAATGGCAGTGGCGAAATCTAGGCTCAGTGTCTGTTCCATCTGGGATTTCTAGGAATAATGGTTCCACCCCCCAACTGGTAAAAATGCAGAGTGAATGTGGTCATCTACAATGAAGTAAAGCGAATTTTAGGAGGTCCTCTATCAGTTGGCCTCTTATTGAAGAAGGAGAATTGATCACCATCAAGAAGTTTATTTCTCCACGCCCGGGTAAGACAACAATGACCTGTCCAGTGATCACCAGACCCTTCAACCATAAACATGACCATCTCCTTCTTCTCAAAAAGAAAGAAAAACAATACCAGATTCAGATGATTTATGTTCCTCAGGAAATGTCCCTCAATTGACTAGAAAAACTTGAGAAAGAGTAAGTACATTGAATTAAAATGCAGACACTCAGAAACTGGGCGTCAGGTGGCACAACTTAGCCGTAATATCCTTTTTGAAAAGTGGGAGGTTGCTGGACACCAGGAGTATCAGGACTGCTTGTTCCAAGTCTGTGTGTGGTATTTGAGATCAGTTCATGAGTCCTGTGAAGAAGAAGAAGAATTTAAGGGGTGCCTGGGTGGCTCAGCTGGTCGAGCATCCAATTTTTGATTTCTGCTCAGGCAATGATCTCACAGCTCATGAGTTCGAGTCCCATGGCAGGCTCTGCGCTGATGGTGTGGAGCCTGCTTGGGATTCTTTCTCCTTCTCTCTCTGCCCCACCCCCATTGTGCTCACGCTCTTCCAAAAATAAATAAATAAACTTAAAAAGAAGAAGAAGAAGAATATAAAACAACCTAAGCTCAAAGACTACATTCCCTTTCCCTCAGGAGTCCCAGGCGAGAAAAATATCATAGAGAGTGGCTGAGTGTTGGCCTAAGAAAAACAGAAGAGTTTCTGGAGTTTCCTTCAGCAATGGGGCAAAGTCATGCTCTGTGGCCACACCCACCTACAGATGAAAATGGGACCAAGAGTTGGGGGCAGTGTGACTCAGCTTGAGAAAAAGGAGCAGCCTCTGAGGTTTCTCCTCATCCTCAGGGCACTGCCTGTGAGCTGTCCTAAATGCAGCATCCTCATTGAATGCTCCCAAACTTATGTTGCAATGAAATGAATTCCATCCCAAGAAGGAAGAAGGGAGCAGAAATACCACCTGTTGGCTGAAGTCCCTGTTATCCTAAAATGAAAGTAAGAGGAAGCTGAATTTAGTCATTGAGAGAGTAAAGAGCAACAACACGTTAGAAAATTATCCAAACGTTTGCACCGTGATCCCCACGTCACTGGGAATGAAGGCAGGACGCACTGTGTGGTGTGAGTCCGCCCCGGGCTTCAGAGAGCGCCCTGCAGCATGGGGTAACCAGCGGCTCTGGTATCTTAAGGGGTCAGATTCAGTCTAGCCATCTTCCTCCCTACAGGCTGTCTTTGCCTTAACAGAATCTGATTTCAGTGGCCTCTTTTCCTGTGTTGTTTTATTTTTCATCACTAAAGAATAGGAGAGTGAGATAGTGGAAAGACAGTAGCAACCACTTTCCAGAAGTTTCTTACCTCGCTGGCTTCTAAAACGGAGAATGAAGCTCACTCCGATGGCCATGAGCCCTAGCACGAAGCCTCCCACTCCAGCCAGCATCTTGCTCCGGGCAGAATCAGACTGTGCCTCTGGAGAGAACAGAACCCAGGGTCAGTCTCACCTTCATCCGCCACAACCCCAAAGCCCTGTCTGATGCCTGGACCCCGATCTAATCCACTGCGGAGAGAAAAGGAAGAGGGTAAGGCCGAGCTTGGAGCCACTGTGGAGAAGGAGCAGATGTGGAAAACACTCTAAAGTTCTGGGCCTCAGAGTGGTGACTTCCACAAGGGGCAAATGCTAGTTTTATTCAGCCCATTAAGTCCAAGCTGACGGGACTGAACGGAGACTGAAGAGAGAGGCAGTTCCCATGTCTGAGAGTCAGTCATGAATGCAATTGCCTTTCTCAGTTTCTGCTTTGACAAGAAGAGATTCTTTAGACCCGCCCAGGGCAGAACAAATGTGTACTCAAATCACCTGACCTTCACTGCTCCGGCAGTGGTTAGTTTGGTGAGGAACAATACAGTGGGGGTGTTGTGTGACTGCAGTGCGCAGTGACACAAGACAGAAGGAACAGACCTCAGAACCTGGAGTCCAGGGGGCCATCAGGGAGCTACTCACTCCACTCCACGGTGACAGGGCCGTCCAGGCTGGGGTGTTCCACCTGACAGGTGTAGACATCTCCCTGTTGGGGGGTCATTTCCAGCATCACCAGGATCTGGAAAGTCCAGTCTCCATTATGGATCGGGTTCGTGGATAAAATCCCAGCTGTCTCCTCCTGTCCATTCAGGAACCAGCGGACTTGAATGTGGCCGGGATAGAAATCCGACACGTGGCAAACAAGCAGGTTGTGGTGTCGCAGGTGCCCCTTTTTGGAGGGGGAGACGGTCACGTGAGGCTGGACTGGGAGGGGACAAGAATCTTGTTGTGACAGCTGAGACCCCCAAAGCGGTGCATTTAGCGATTTTTTTTTTACCAAAATGATTTCTCTTATGTTAAAAATGAATCATATCTATTAAGATATTTAGAGGCCAAAAATGGAGAACATAGTAGGAAAAACAGAATGGAACCTTCAGCTGTTCTAAGAATGACCTTGTCATACCCAATAAAGAAAGAGTGAAGAACAGGAGAGGGTCAAAGTTGGTGCTAACGCTTTTCACTGGAAAGGTAAGAGACAGTAACTAACATTCTTAGAGCAGAAAGGTTGAAGAGGCTATGCCTTGAATTTACATATTTTCATCTTGTTCCAAAGGATGCATAATCTTGCCAAATATTTATCTGGAATCAGGATATATTCAGTCAATAGATTTCCTTTGATCTTGTAGTCTGATATTTTCATTTAAAAAATTTTTATGTTTTTTATTTGTTTTTGAGATACAGAGAGAGACAGTCTGAGCAGGGGAGGGCCAGAGAGAGAGGGAGACACAGAATCGGAAGACAGGCTCCAGGCTCTGAGCTGTCAGTACAGAGCCTGATGCGAGGCTCAAACCCACGAACCGGGAGATCATGACCTGAGCCGAAGCCGGATGCTTAACCGACTGAGCCACCCAGGCGCCCCTGATATTTTCATTTAAAAAAAAAAAGGATGGCAAAATGAAGTAGCTTAATCTATATGTGTCCTGGCCTCTTCTCCCAGGAAAAAAGTGTGTAGCAAGATCCACAAACCCAGTGTTTTTCACTCTTTCATGTTTGATTAGCAGGGAGTCTGGCCCTTTCCTCGCTGATCTTGGCCCCTCCGCACCAGGATGGCCTCCGAGACTGGGTGGGGGCCTCCCCCCTCCTCTGCTGCCCAAGCCTACCCGTCCCAGGGTCGTCACCTGCCCACTCGCCCCTCACCTCTGCGCTGCAGCGTGAACCCCTCGTCCAGCTCGAAGTTGTGCTTGCACACCGTGTCCACCGCGCTCCGTCTCAGAGCCAGGAACTCCTTCTGGATGTTCCAGTTCTTGGCAGTTAGGAGGCCCAGCTCGGACACCGCCACAAACACCCCCGCGGCACTGTTGCTGTCGAACTGGACGTACAGCTCTCTGTTGTAGATATATTGCTCCAGGAAGCGGTGCGTCCCGTTGGACTCGTAGCAAGTACTCCGCCTCTGGTAGAGGTAAAGCTCTAGGAGGAGTAGATTATGAGGTTACTATCAGAATGGGTAGGAGAATACGATAATGAATAGGGGGGTGAGGAAGGGCTTCTTAAGCAAATTTGAATCACAAGGCAAAAATCGAATGAAAGGAATTACATTAAATTTCAATACTTCAGTTAAGCAAAGGGCACCACTAAGAAGTTACTAGGTAGGGAACAGTAGTGTCCTGATGTCTACTCCTGACATCGGATTCATATCTAAAATACATAAGCAACTCCTAAAACACATGCAAGATAAAGGACCGTGATAGAGAAGTGGGAAAGGAGTGCGATGGGGATATATAGGAGAGGAAACTTGCAAAGCAGACTCTGGCTCTTCAGTGGAAAGAAAATCGAAAATTCAGAAGGAAATGAGACTGAAATATATCAGACTCAGAACAATTAGAGAGCTGGATACTTCCACGCTGATGCCTGGGAGTATGAAGAAAGCTCACTTCTTGCTTGGTGGAGTGTTGCTGCCTCAGATGGTCAGAATAGCACTCGGGACACTGGGTCAAGTTGAAGAGATGTATGTCATAAAACCCAACACTCCCACAACTTGTTAGACATCAAAAATGTTCACAGAGGTCCATAAAAGGACAGCTAGGGGCTGCTGCTGGCTGTGACAGCATTTGTGAAACTGATGAGTTGGCAGAAATCAGTCGATGTGATCATCCCTGGGACAGCGAATACCTAAACTGTTGTCGATGTGCACGTGGAATATTATGCAACCCTTAGAAGAAACCAAATAATCGTGCTCTTCACTCCTATGGCAGATCTTATTGTAATTATGCTGAATGACAGAAAAAGAAAACAATATACTTTATAACGTCATGTAAGAAAGTTAAAAATATAGGCACATGAGAAATACATATTTTGGAAGAATGCATAGGAACAAAAACTATGTAGGAAACCCATTAGAATGGGTGGGTGTGGGGTGCCTGGGTGGCTCAGTTGCTTAAGTATCTGAGTCTGTAGTTCAGCTCACGTCATGATCTCATGGTCATGAGTTAGAGCCCCATGTGGGGATCTGCACTAACAGCTCAGAGCCTCTTGGGATTCTCTCTCTCCTTTGCTCTCTGTCCCTCCCCCACTCATGCTTGCTCTCTTTCTCTCTCAAAATAAATATAAATAAACTTAAAAAAATGGGTGCATTCTCTGTATGTTTTAGAATCTTATCACAGTGATCACATTAGAGACACTCAGAACAGTGCGATTTCCCTCCCCCCCCCCTTATCCTGTGCTGTTCTTTATACTTGAACATTTTAAAGCAAGTTACTCTTTTGTTTAGATCTGTATACAGCATCTAACCTTAGCCTTTAGTAAATACTATGAATCAGAGAATGAGCAGATAATTGATTTTGTTTTTTACAAAGTGTTTCCAGCTTTATTGCCATATATTTGATAATAAAAAATCATATCAAGGCGCCTGGGTGGCTCAGTCAGTTGAATGTTGGTTGATTTCAGCTCAGGCCAAGATCCCAAGATTGTGGGATCAAGCACCACACTGTGCTCCATGCTGGGCGTGGAGCTTGCTTGGGATTCTCTCTCTCTCTCTCTCTCTCTCTCTCTCTCTCTCTCTCTCTCTCTCTCAATCCTCCTCCCTCCCTCCCCTGCTCGTGCATGCTCTCTCTCTAAAATAAAAATTTAAAAACCATGTATATTTAAGGTATAAAACTCAATGGCCTTTACACACGTGCACATTTTGAAATAATCACAAGCCAAATGGCATATTCACAATCTCAAACAGTTACTAATTGCCTTTTTTTTCTTTATTTGTAGTGAAAACACCCCAAATCTACCTTCTTAAATTTCAAGTACACAATGCAATATTGTCAACTCTGTAGTTGCACAGTCACAGTCACACTGCTGTACATAGTTCTCTAGAACTTATTCATCTTGCGTAACTGCAACAGTACTCCTTGAAAACTATCTCCCCATTTTTCACCCGTCCCTGGTAATCATTTCTACGAATGTGACTATTTTAGATTTCACATACAAGTAAGATCACGCAGTATTTGTCTTTCTACATTCGACCTGTTTCATTGAATGTAATGTCCTACAGCTTCATCCATGTTGTTCCAAATGTATGGATTTCCTTCTAGCTAAAGGCTGAAGAGTATTTGTTGTGGATATATACCACATTTTCTTTATTCATTCATCTGTCTGTGGATATTTAAGTTGTGTCCATATATTGGCTATGTGAATAACGCTGAAATGAACATGGAAGTCAGATATAGCTTCAAAATCCAGATTTCATCTCTTTTGTATATATATATCCAGAAGTGGGATCATTGGATCTTGGATCATATGGTAGTTTTAATTTTACTTATTATTATTATTATTATTATTATTATTATTTTAAGAGAGAGAGTAAGCAGGAGAGAGGGGCAGGGGGAGAGAGAGAGAGAGAGAGAGAGAGAGAGAGTCTTAAGCAGGCTCCACACTCAGCAGACCCTGGGATCATGACCTGAGCTGAAATCAAGAGTTGGACATTCAACCAACTGGGCCACCCAGGCGCCCCTATTTTTATTTTTGAGGAACTTCCATACTGTTTCCATAATGGCTGCTCCAACTTACGTCTCCACCAGCAGCGTGTAGGATTCTCTTTGCTCCACATCCTAGAATCATTAATCTTTTTCCATATTTTGATACTAGCCATTCTAACAGGTGTGAGATGGTATCTTATTGTGGTTTTGATATGCATTTCCTTGATAATTAGTAAAGTTGAATACCTTTTTGTATTCATGTTGGCCAACTGTATGTCTTCTCTGGAGAAATGTCTATTCAGGTCCTTTGCTGGTTTTTTAATCAGGTTTTTTTCCCCCTACGGAGTTACATGAGTTCTTGTATTATGAAGATAAATTTAGTAAATTGCTTGCTAGTTTAATGCAATTTTAATGTCTGTTTTTGCTTGTTGTCTGTGCTTTTGATGTCATATCCAAAAAATCATCTCTCAGACCAATGTCAAGAAGGCTTTCCTCTATGTTTTCTTCTAGGAGTTTTATAATCTCAGATTTTGCATTTAAGTCTTTAATAATTTTTGAGTTGATTTTTATATATGGGGTGAGATAAGTATCCTATTTTATTAGTCTGCATGTGGATATCCAGTTTCTCAGCATCGTTTATTGAAGACTATCTTTTCCCCGTTGTATGTTCTTGGCATTCTTGTTGAGTATAAGTTGACTGTAGATGTGGATTTATTTCTGGGCTATTATGTTCCACTGCTCTATATGTCTGTATTTATGTCAGTAGCATACTGGTTTTTTTAAAGTTTATTTATTTTGAGAGAAAGAACAAGGGAGGGGCAGAGACAGAGGGAGAGAGAATTCTAAATTCTAATAGCACAGTGCCTGACATGGTGCTCGAACCCACAAACTCTAAGATCATGACCTGAGCCCAAACCAAGAGTTGGATGCTTAACCCACTGAGCCATGCAGATGCCCTTCTTTTGAGGATCTTGAATATATATTCATTATGGATATTGGCCTTCAGTGTTCTTTTCTTGTATTGTCTTTGTCTGGTTTTGTTATCAGGGTAATGCTGGCCAGCAAAGAATTGATTATACTTTACTGGCTGCCTGGAATCTAATTGGGAGTCCGCGATTGTCTGTTAAAAGAGTCTTTAAATTGCAGCTTCTCTATGTGACTTAAAATGTATCATAAACAGAAACTCCTGAATGAATTTGTGGCACAGCTTCCCAGACCACAGAAATGAGGGCAATGCTGCACAGTGGCAGAAGTAAAGGATGTTTGAAGAGCATGTCAACACGAGGCTTACTGAATCAGTTCAGGGTTGAGCTCGGGGAGCCCAGCTCCAGAGGAAGTTCCACCTGCTGCTCAGGACCCGCTCCAGGTGGCTGTCAAGGGGCCTAAACAGGCCCTCCTAAGAGTCAAAGGAGGATGTGAGAGGGTCGGCCATCGTCTCTGTCACTGCAGAGATGACTAGAGTTGACTTGGGTGGTCTTGTCAGAGTCCTTGTCCTTCCTCAGGGCTCCATGTGCCCCGATTTGAAGTTGCTCAACTGGTTGCTCAGGCAGGGCGGCGAGGAGTGGCCTGAGGGCTGGGCGCTTCGTTTCTCTCAGATCTCCTGAGCCTGTCTTCTCGCTCAGTGCTCCGCCCCCAGCCTCTGAGCCCCTGGCCCCATCCAGTTTGGAGTCTGTGATACTTATCTTCTCCTGCCCTGCCTGCTGTACCCTCCCACATCGAACTCCATTTCCTGTTCCACTAAGAGGTTTCCCCACTTGGTTTTCAATCAAGACACAGTTCTGTTAGTTCTCAATAACTAGCTCTTTTTAAAAGCAATTGACTTAAAATTTTTTTGATGTAATCCCAATAGTTTATTTTTGCTTTTATTTCCCTTGTCTCAAGGGACTTCTATAGAAAAAGGTGGCTATGACTGTTAGTAGGAATGCAAACTGGAGCAGCCACTGTGGAAAACAGTATGGAGGGTCCTCAAAAAATTAAAAACAGAAATAGAAAAAATTAAAAATAGAAATAAGAATCTAGTAACTGCACTACTGGCTATTTACCTGAAGAATATGAAAACGCTAATTCAAAAGGATATGTGCACCCCTGTGTTTAATGCAGAATTATTTAAAATAGCCAAATTATGTAAGCAGTCCAAGTGTCCATCGATAGATGAATGGATAGAGAAGATGTATAGATACAGTAGAATGTTATTCAGACATAAAAAAGAATGAAATCCTGCTATTTGCAGCAAGATGGGTGGAGCTAGAGAGTATAATGCTAAGTGAATAAGTCAGTCAGAGAAAGACAAATACCATGTGATTTCAGTCATATGTGGAATTTAAGAAGCAAAACAAATAAACACAGGGGGAAAAAAAAAACCTAGAGCATAGAGTCTGGCCCTGGTCACTGGAGGCTAGAGCCCCTCCCCATGTCAGGCTGTGACAGCGCAGGTTACGTGGAGACAGAGAGAAATGAAGGGCAGAGCATGGTTTGTTCAGAATGACTCAAAAGGAGCTGCCTTTTGAAGCATGACATTGATACTTGAAAAGGGGCTTTTATTAGCTTAATACTGAGAGTTTTCTTTACACTCTTCTTTCACTTGGGAAAGGGAGATAGAAGAAGTGGGGTAAACAAAAGCTTAGGGATGTCTGGGTGGCTCAGTCGGTTAAGTGTCTGACTTCAGCTCAGGTCATGATCTCACGGTTCGTGGGTTCGAGCCCCGCGTCAGGCTCTGTGCTGACAGCTGGCTCAGAGCCTGGAGGCTGCTTCGGATTTTTTGTCTCCCTCTCTCTCTGACCCTCCGCTGCTCGTGTTGGCTCTCTCTCTCTCAAAAATAAATAAAAAACATTAAAAAAAACCCCACAAAAGCTTAAATCCCCAGGTGCCTTCTGCTGCCCAGGGTGTGATAGGCCGGAGTCCCAGGGTCTACATGCCAGGGGCGAGAATGCCATGAACAGAGGATGTTTCAAGCGGCTCTTAGAGCTACTGTTTCATCCATCAGTTGGATGCTTCCTTTTTCCACAATTTTCTTCATGACCCAACAGTCACTAGTATTTTCTCAACAGTTTCAGTGTCACCCAGGCCTTGTTAAGCCAGCTTCTCCCCCTTTTTCTCTTTTTATTTCTGCTCTGTTAGAAATTGAAAAAATCCCAAGGAGTTGGAAGCATAAGAAGGAAATGGAGGAATGTGCCCAGCCCATTGGTTCCAAGTTTCCTGGACTCCACGTTTCACCCAACAATGGGTTCCTCAGCATCAAACTTCGCAGAGAGCTCTGGTCTACCCGCCCCTACCCCCAGGTGTCTCTTTCGCGGGGCAGGGAGACTCCATTCCTTCCTCTTACATCTGGACTCACTGGCTTCTCCACCGCCCCCGCCCCTCCCACCACCCATCACTCTCTGTTCACTCCAGAGCAGACCCCAGCCCCGGATCTGCGAAGTACTCACATCAACGTCCGCCACTACCACTACCCCCCCATCCCCACCGAAACGGCGATGCCTCTTCTCTCCTGTCCTGCGGGACGCTGTCCCCTCTCACCAGCTACTGCCACAGCCCTCCAGCTGTCAGGACTCTAGCTTCTTCGCTTCTTCCCTCATGTGCAAGCATACGTGCGTGGCTGGGCTGCTCTGTCCAACTCTCTGCCCATCCGAGTCATAGATGTGTGAAATTTTCTCTTCCCTCTATCTGAGAAATGGGTATGTTGGGATGGAGTCTGAGGAGATGGATTTGGGAGTTTCAGACACTACTACACCTGGAAATTGAGGAAAGAGCCCCACAGTACCTGATCCTTAGGAGGAAGTGAGGCTGGCCTTATGGATGGGGATGAAGAGGCTGAGAAATTAACATAAACAAATTCACCCTTCTGTCACACATGGTCTTCTTGGTGGGGACTCAAAACTAGAAGAGGCCATCTCCTGTTTCTCATTTCTTCTCTGGCCCTGTCCCGATCTGCCCTGATCCGACTCCTGATGTGAGGGACAGCGCAACTGGTGTCCTGCTGGCCTTAACCACGGCTTGTGCTCGCCCCTCCTCTGTTGCGCTGGCCGTCACTGACCATGGAATGGGGGCTCCTGCCTGGTTCTGCAGAAGGGGTGCCTACCTGGAGCACTGAGTCTACAGAGAGATCTTCGGATCTGGACAATGCAAATTAACCATAACTTCCTGATCTTTGATGTTGAAATGACATTTTGATGACCCGTCTGTGAGAAACTTGTCCCTTCAAATCACTCCAGACTGCCAGGTACCACTGTTCCCATCATACGCACAACTTGATTTTCTTCTCTCTCTGGTGAGACTAGCAGCCCCTGCACGATATCAGAGCCCAAAGCCTTTCTCACGGAGGGGACCCACATGGAAGCCCCCCAAGACCATTTATTTCCCTAGGCAGGTTCTCCAAGAACAGGAGCTCTGCACTTACCTGGGGTGTCTCTGCTCTGAACCAAAGGGGAGCTCAGCACCACCAAGGACATCATGAGAGCTGCGGTCTCTGGGGCCCCAGTGATCCTCAGGACCGCCATCCCGGCGCCTGGGAACGGACGGGCCGAGAGGCCTGCAGTCAGAGCAGCTCTCACTCAATGGGCGTCACTCCTAAAATATAGAGAGCGTGGCAAGCCTTCTGTGGTCCCTGAGTGTGACCAGAATCTGAAAAGGGAACCAATAAGCAGGAATTGTCACTCACCAGACAGAAGTTTGGGGTAGAGCACATGATTCTTTACGGTGTAAGATTCACTGAAGACAGGATAAGGAGAGTCTCACTTTGAGCCACTGGCTGAGTCATAAGGCTTGATTATTTCATATATTTTCCTCCTTAGGAACATCGTCCCCCCTCCATGGGGAACACCACTCCCTATTTAAAATAAAAAATCAAATCATCCTCTTAATGATATTGTTTTGAAATACGTCATTGAAGTTGATCTTGTATTTTTTATAGATAGTAACTTTTGTGAATGGATAACTTTTCTTCAAAACTGCATGTTGATTCTTAGTATCATACAGGAATTTATTTGTTATCAAATGATATTATATTTACCATTTTATGCCTTGATAATTTTTAGGTATACCTTTGATAATTTTTTAAAATGTTTTATTTATTTATGCTACAGAGAGAGACTGAGCATGAGAGGGGGAGGAGCAGAGAGAGGGAGACAGAATTGGAAGCAGGTTCCAGGCCCTGAGCTGTCAACACAGAGCTGGCATGGGGCTCGAACCCACAAACGTGAGATCGTGACCTGAGCCAAAGTTGGAGGCTTGACTGACTGAGCCACCCAGGCACCCCGTGCCTTTGATAATTTTAGAGGAATTCTTCGATGTTTCCAGGCAGACAAGCAGAAAGCAAAAAATACTTAATTGTTTCATTTCTAATTGTTACTCTTTTATTTCTTCTTCGTATAGAATGTTGTGATATACTGCACCTTTATTTAAATGTTACTGTTACTTACATTTTCCCTAATCATTTCACATTAAGTCTAATGGTACATCTTTCTCTGATATGCTGTTTTCTTACAGAGGGGTTTGGAACCACACTAAAGGAGAGTGGATCTACAGAAAGTTACTCTGGTGTTTATTGTTAAAATTACAGAGTTTATATTAGTGGATAATATAATGCATTGTATTTGATAAAGAATCTCATGTGTTCTGAACCAGTCCTGCATTATAATAATTAACATTTCTTGATTCCTGACTATGTGCGAGACTTTGTTTTAAGAGATTCACAAATCCTGAGTATTACATCCCAATTAGACTTCACCATAAACCAATGACATAATAATTTCCATTCTACATTAGAAGAAATAAGTCACAGCAGGTTTTAAAAAAAGGCAGGAAGTAGCAGAAAGGGGCTTTCTAAACATGTGCCTGGCCATTTTGCTATAATGCATCAGGAACAATTTCCTAATAGAAAACTTAAATAATTTATCTGCTTTTATTCAGTTCATCAATACTTGTTTAAGTACTTAATACATTTGTTGGAAATTATATTTGTTTTGTCATTGTCTTTTTAGGCTGTGTGCTCTGAGGGAGTGTATTTCAGGAACTATCTGTATTGGTTGTTGGGGTTATTTGGTGTTTAAACGTTACCAAAATATATACATATGTTGGACTGAGGAAAAAAGAGGATGGTCTTTGATAACTTCATTGGTCTATTCAAAGCTCTCAGATTTATAAGTTTCTAAAGCATTTTATATGGGTGCTTCCATGTCACCCTCACAGAATTCCTGATACACAGTGCTACCATCTCCATTTCAAAATGAAGAAACTGTGGCCTGGAAAGGCCAAGTAATTTGTTTAAAGTGGTACAGTTACTTCCATGCTTTATCTGATATTATAACGCAGAGACCCTTAGTCAACCCCCTTTCTACTTCTAAGATCCACAGATCCGCTCAGAGGAGAAAACACACACCACAAACTTTGGGTGACTTCTTGTCCAGCTCCCAGGACTAATTCTGAGTTCTGGGATGGACAGGCTAACCCTCTAGATAGTTAACTTGTACTGTCCCAGAACATGTCCATGCAAGGGGATGGTGTTCACCCTGGAGGGAGCTTTATGTAGGACCCAAGCCCAATGTGGGGCTTGAACTCACAGCCCTTAGATTAAGAGGAGCATGCTGTATTGACTGAGCCATCCAGGCAAAGAGGAAGATGGTTATGATGCCTCTTTTCTAGTTTTCTTTCTCTTATTCCCAAATCCCACATAGGTTGGGACTTTCTGGGCTCCCTTGGTCCTGACGGCTCTCCCACTTCCTCTCCCGGTGGTTCTCTCATTTTCTTTCCCAGTCAGAGATGCCCCTTCTGCATGTTTTGGTTGAGCTGTTTCACCTCCACCCTTTCTTACTCAACAGGATAGGGGAAATAAGTTCTGGATTCAGAGCCCCACCTTGCCCTGCACTGCCTCATTTTCTCCTCACTGTCTGGCTCACAACGGTCACTGCAGATGCACCTTAAAGACATAAGGAGCCAGACCCAAGCCATGATCCTGCGAGTCATCTCCCTGGCTGCCCTTCTGAGCTTCCATGGAACTGGGGCCATCCGGGGTGAGTGCTCTGGTGGGCCAGATATGGTGTAGACTATAAGGAGATTTGTAGCCCAAAGGTGCTGTTTTCTCTCCTGGTTTTCTTCCTTCTTCTTCCTCTTGTATGAGGTCTTTTGTTTTTTTTCTTTCTGACTACAGTAAGAACCACTGACCAAATGCCAACTCTCATTTCATTTTCACAACAGCTTTTACAGGAGTGCATTTATTATTCTCATTCTGGAAATGAAAAGGCTGAGATATAGAGATGTCCCATGAGCTCCATGTCATGGCGTGAAGAATCTCTCTCTCTGTCTTAAATTTCAGAGGTAAACTTCTTGAAGTTGGAGTCTGCACTGCCTGCTTTGGACTTTCCCCTGCTTCTCTCAGTCCTCTGCCCACTGTGTTCTCCCTTTGGTCTCCTCACATCGTTGACGCTGCTCTCAGTGGGGCCATTAGTAGTCTCCCTACAACCCAAACCAGTGGTCACTTCTCCGTGTGTATCCGTGTGTCACTAGTAGTATTTGCAGTGTAACCACTTCCTCCTTCCTGGAATTTTTCTCTTGTTCTTTGTCTTGAAGAGCACACTTTCTGCTTGTTTTCTTCCTACTCATTAGTCCTCTCCTTTACAGCCTATTTTTAAAAACATTTATTTAAGTGATCTCTACAACCCCTCACAACCTCGAGATCAAGAGTCGCACGCTCTTTCAACTGAGCCAGCCAGGTGCCCCCAGTCTCTTTTTTGAATGCCCATATTTGCCAGGATGCATGACCACACACTCTGACCCTGCCATGATGACTTTGTACACATCCTGGGTGGCCCAATCCAAGCTATAACTTCACCTACTATGAGGACTCCTAGGTCTATGTCACTAGCCCAGTCTAGCCTGAGATCCATCCATTTTTCAACTGCCCTCAAATCAACTCCATTTGGTCACCCAGAAATTTAAACTCATTTAAAGAGTTTATCTTCAAATTGATTGCTGAAGAGTCCTACTGGTCTTGCTTACAAATGAACTTCTTCCAAGCCATCATCCTTATACTATATAGTATATAGTTATAGTTCAAATATAAAACTGATTGTGTTACTCTCTTAAGACCCTTCAATCGTTTTCCAGGGGCTCTGGATCAAATTCAAACACCTGCAATTATCATACAGGGCAGATCCCAATGAAGGCTCTCGACACCCTCTGAGCTATAGTCATATTCAAGGACTCACAGTCCTCCAAGAAGTCCCATGCCTCTCTGTTCCTATGTCTCCTGCTAGAGACCCCACTTCTCTGTGTCTCTGCTTTGCTAACCTCACATTAAGACCACCTTTAGGAAGCCTTACTTCAGTCTCATTTTAATGCTCTCCATTTGCTCCCAAGCAGCACTTTTATATACTCTGTGATAACACATAGTGATGACCGCATATGTACTAATTGTCTTTGTCTCTCTCATTTGTTGGATCTTGCACAGCTTAAAGACAAGGACCATGTCTTCTGAGTTATAGCCTTAGTGCCTAGAAAGTGAAGGTTCACAATAAAGGCCTTTTCGACGGAATGAAAGTGAACATCTGTAAGGGTATAATTTGCTTCACAATTCAGTGGATCCTGTCGCTAGAATCATCTAAGGAGAGGATTAGTTCTTCTCATGTTGGAGCTGGATGGCGAATATTTGAATCTTTGATTCAGGAGTTAGACCAGTGAGCCCCGGAGTGTCACTTCCTCCTAATTCCTTTTTTTTTCTCAGCCTCAAACTGCTTCATTTTTATTGTTTTACTGTAATACTAATATATATATTTTTGTTGTCAATCTTTTGCTCCTTCTTAAACATCAGGTAAAACTAAGATGTTATCCCATAGGTGTTTCAAATGCAACAACTTTTATTTCCAGTGGAAACTACCCTTAAAAACATGAAGTCAACAAGAAAATTTGTGAATGTTGTGTGAATGATAATACTTGAAAATTTAACATGCTTTAAATAAAAGTGTTGCAGACAAAATTACATGATCTACCATTTTTATTCTAGAGCTAAAAAAAAGTAACTAAAAGTCTGTAAGCAGCACCAAGATTCTGGACATCTTTTCATTTCCTTCACAATTTAAAAAACTTTCCACTCTGGAAGGTTTTTATTCCACTCTCCCCTCTCTCCCACCCCACTCTAGGACTTTATCATTACCTTTATATGTCTGTTCCTGCAAGGATTCTGAGATGTCCTGGGTGTGGGTGGAGAGGATGATTCAATCTTCCTTCTCCCAGGAATCCTGCTACCTTGGGCTTGTTATTTAACTTCTATGGGTAGGTCCCTAATATACAAAAAAATGCATTACATGGGCAAAGTTGCAAAGAATAAGTTGAATGCATAGTAAGTCCTCCATAAATATTACCTTATTATTGTGTTCAGAGTCATAATTCCTGTACTGGAGTGATAGATGCTTAAATTTGGGGGAATAAAGGGAAACAACCTGAATTTTCAGTAAGTCATTTCTCTCATTGTTTCTTGCCATTTCTTTTCTTTAAGTTTGCATTTCTCATTTTCTGTGTTCTTCATTCATGTTATTACTATTTCCTTATCTCCTTGCTTCCTGTGTTCTGTTTACTTTCTTACATAGTCACCTGTTCTCCAATCTCGCTTCTTCCTCTTTGTGCAGTGGGCCACGTGTCAACATATGTCGACTTTGTCCAGACACACAGACCCTCTGGGGAGTACATGTTTGAGTTTGATGGGGATGAGCAGTTCTATGTGGACCTGGATAAGAAGGAGACCGTCTGGCATCTGCCAGAGTTTATTCATGCCTTCAACTTTGATGCGTGGAGGGGTATTGCCGACATTGTCATGGCAAAGAAGAACTTGAACATCCTGATCCAACGGTCCAACCACACCAGGGCCACAAATGGTACTGCTTGCTCTTGCTTATTTCTCTACTGATCAACTGCAGGGATGGGAGAGCCCATAGGCTGCACAGAGAATGGGAGACCTAGATGTCCACTCATGAATGAATCTCTCCCCGTGAGTGAGCAATATTTGGCTTACAAAGCTGGGTGCTTATGTCATCAAAGGAGACATTTTCTTCTTATTTGAGAAAAATGTTGGGTTGAGGGAGGCCAGTCAGGAGTATGGGAAGCTATGACTTTGACCTGAAAGACTGTGCGGGGGGCAAAGGGTCAGCCTGAGGGAGGTGGCTCCTAACAGGGAGAATATAGGTGCTGCGGTCGTGGGGTCCTTTGAGATTCAGCCAAAGACAGCAGATTCACCAAGTCCTGTCCCTTCTCAGAGCCACCCGAGGTGGCCGTGTTTCCCAAGGAGCCTGTGGAGCTTGGACAGCCCAACACCCTCATCTGCCATGTGGACAAATTCTTCCCGCCTGTGCTCAATGTCACATGGCTGCACAATGGGCAGACAGTCACCAAAGGTATAGCTGAGAGCATCTTCCTGCCCAGCACAAAATTTAGGTTCCACAAGTTCCACTACTTGACCTTCATTCCTACGGCCGAAGACGTCTATGACTGCAAGGTGGAGCACTGGGGACTGGACCAGCCTCTCCTTCAGCACTGGGGTAAGGAGCCCCCTCCCTCTGCCAGCACTGTGCTGACACCATCTTAATTTCCAGGATCCACCTTTCCACAGCACCTGCTTTCCTTAATCCCATGTGTTTTATTGCCACTTTGTCCAAATTTCACGGGTGTTTCATTGTTTCTAATTATTCATACCCCCAAACCTGTGGCCAGCTTCTGCTCTCTGCACTTTCTAATTCCATTTTCCCTTTGTGTCCCAGAGGCCCAGGAGCCAATCGAGATGCCTGAGACAATGGAGACTGTGGTCTGTGCCCTGGGCCTGGTGGTGGGCGTGGCAGGCATCATCACTGGAACCATAATGCTGAAGACCAGGCGGCTCGACAGCGTCCCTGGGTGCAGAGGTCCCGGTGAGTCATGCCAGAGCCATGGGTACTAGGGACACAGTGCAAAAGAGGAGCCAACATGGTATGGGCAGTGGGAGGGAAGGAAAAACACTTCAACAGGGGTTCCTTGAGAACTTTGCATTTCAGAATCACTGACCTCGATTAAAACAATACGATGATGAAGCATATCAGCTGAGTTGCTTACTATTTACTAAGTTCTATTCTATAAGCTTCTTATGTTTTCACTTATGTTTGGAAGTTGGTACCATTATTTCTCCATCATATAGAGTGGGAAGCAGACATGAGGAGGGTGAAGGAATCTGTCCAAGGTCACACAGGTTGAAAGGTACAGAGTCTGGATTTGAACTTGGGCATTGGGGTTCCAGAGGCTCAGTCTTATGCAATATGTAGATTATATCATTGACAGCCATTTTATCTCTCCCTTACAATCTTCAGAGCCTTGATTTTCTTCTGTTGTCATAATGGTGTCTAGAACATTCAATACTATGTTAAACATTTGTAATAATAAACATCCTACCTTTTTCCAAATCTCAAAGGGAATGCATTTTATTTCTCCATAGATATATTTGCTATAGATTTTTGGTTTATAATCCTTGCTATGTGGTAAAATTGATCAAATTCTGTTTGCGCAATTATTGAGTTGAATGCCTTTGAAATTAACATGAATGTTCTTTTGACTTTTTGGGTCATATTATAGATTTTCTGACATTGAAACTTCACTGCATTCCTAGATGTTTTGTGTGGTCTCAGCCTACTAATATAAAGTAATGATGGTGATCAGCTAGGAATGCCTAGGGTCACTCGCCTTGGTCCCTACTACTCGGTCCCCACAGACTTTCCCCCAACAGGAGCCAATGGTGTGGCTCAACTGGCCCTTGTGGTTCTTATGACTGCAAGACACTCCTCAGCAACAATTAGCAGGGAACTTTGAAAAAAAAAAACCCCACCAAGATTTATTAATTTATTACCCATAAGTCCTGGAAAGCACTTGGCATGCCCAGAGCCACACAGTGAGGTTTGGAGGGAGAGACCTGGGGATCTGCCATTACTTGGGGTGAGGAAGGGGTGCCTCTGATTTCACAAGGTCAGTCTTTATTGGTGAATTTAAAACATAAAAGCTGGAATTAAAGTACAGGAAGGGAAAAGCAGGGTCACTCAAGTGGTCCATTATCTAGGTCACCTAGGGCTTTCTAAAAGGGGAACTTAAGGGCAGGGACCACTTGGCTCTTTATCTAGTTGACATGAATGCCTTGACAATCAAAAGCTTAATGTCTGGCACTTACATTAAAATAAAAAATAAAATAATCTAATGGTCAGACACTTGACACTATCTTTCGATAAATCTTATTTGATCAAAATGAATCATGCCTCTAATACACTGTTGGATTCGGGACATGGCTGACATTAATCCATAATTGTCTTCTCGTGTACTACTCCTAGCTGCTCTGAAAATAAAGATGCACCAGCCTGAGAAAATGATTTGGAAAGGTTTTGCTCCTTTCTGTGTTCTAGAACAACATGTATAAGAGAGGAGTGATTTGTTTCTGAAATGCCCCAGCTGGCACATTAGGACAGGGCAGCTGGGAAGGTATTCTTTGCTTCCCAAGCCCATCTTTGAAGCTCATTACTCTATTTTCAGGTTTCTATTGCTTCCTGTGGTTTTGATCTTTGTGTCTTTCTAGACTTGTAGCCATCTAATCTAAATTTTCAGGTTTATTGGAATAGAGTTGATCATAACAAGCCTTTTTCATTTAAAAATGTGTATATATAGTTGTTTCTCCTTTTCATTGTGAATCTCCTACATTTTCATTAATGGTGCTGCCAGATGGCTCGATCAGCTTTTTTAAAGGTCCAAACCTTTAAAGGTTTGATTCTTTCAGTTGAATCAAACTTTGATTTTGTTTATCTTCCCTGTTTTTTATTTTCTAGCTCACTGAATTTTACCCTTGTCTATATCATTTACATTTTTTCTTTTGCTGTTTTTCTACTTTTCTCTTCTCATAATGGAAATGATTAGCACATTTGTTTTTAGGTTTCCTTTCTGATAACTTTTGTTTCAAAGCTAGACATTTTATCCTAGGCACTACCATTTAAAAAAAACTTTTTAAAGTATTTATTTATTCTAGAGAGAGAGAGACAGACATACATACAGCTTGAGCAGGGGAGGCAGAGAGAGAGAGAGCACACAGAATCTGAAACAGGCTTCAGGCTCTGAACTGTCAGCACAGAGCCTGACTCAGGGTTCGAACTCACAGACTGTGAGATCATGACCTGAGCCAAAGTTGGACACTTAACTGACTGAGCCATCCAAGTGCCTCTGCTCTTGTTCTTCTATAAGTGCAACTGCTCTCTCTGCAATTGTTGAGAATTTTCTTTTGTCTTTGAAATTCTTACAGTTTCCTTATAATGTATCTAGATATGTGTTTTTTAAAAAGAGATGTGTTTTTTGAAAATCTATTTGTCATCAATACACCATGTCAAAGTGATTTCATCTTTCTATAAAGTCTAGAAATCTTCTATTCAGAAATTTCATCTCTCTTTAGTATTTTACCCACTTCTAGATGTCTAATTATTCAGATGCCAGAATGGTAGTTCCTATCCTCCATGTCTCATAGCTTTTATTTTATATTTCTTATTGTTTAATCTTTCATATTGTGCTTGAGAGCATCCCTCTGTTGGGCCTCTTCTTTGTTAATTATTCTCCAGTTGCAGACATGACACTAGTTGTTTCATCTAAATATTCTTTATTCCAACCATTCTTAAAACTCAGGATTTCTGATTGATCATTGGTTTCTTGTTTTTGCCTCAAATTACCAATATTCTCCTTTACATCTCTTTTTAAACACTTTTCTTGTGAACTGGCAGACATACGTAAGAAATACACAATCCAGTAAGTCACAGCCAATGATTATCAAGTACACCCATGTAACTAGTACCTAGGTTAAGAAATAGAACATTGCCAACACCCCAGATGCCCTCTTTAGGTCAGTAGGTAATTTGTAAACCTTTTAGGAGCTGGAAGCTCCTGTTACTCACAAGGCCTAGCATAGTTGGTTGTACAAAGTAGGTCCTCAATACAGGTGTCTGGTATGTGACTAATATTTATTTAATGTGTACTTATTGAATACTTTGCTACCTCCAAAGATTCCAACTCTTTTGAAATTAGACGTAGCCATGCGATTTGCTTTGGATAACAAAATGTGAGAAGTGACATGTTATTTCCGGGAGGGATCATTAAGAGCCAGTGTATGATCCACTAGGGTCCTTCACTCTGGGGACTTATGGGGGCAGGTGTCGAAGAAGGTCTCTTAGCCCATCTCCCTGAGTAACTATAATTAGCAGAGCTACCCTGATGGCACACTGGACATGTAGCATGAGTGAAAACTAGACACCCTGTGATATGTACATCAGCACCTCCTATCTTATTTTGATTCCATAAAATGTAAGAAAGTGTTCAGAGAGATTTCAAAGAAGCAGAATGGCAGGAAGGTTAGAAGAATAGTTCATCACCTAGGTCAAGAGAGCAGAAGTTTCAGGAAGGAGGAAGTAGCTATGATGTTAGATGTTTATAATCTGGCATCTAGAGTAAGTATCCACTGAGACAGTATTGAAGGGTTATTGGCGCCCCTTTAAAGAGCAGCTTCACATGCCGTGCCCAACTCTTACCTCGTTCAACTTTCATCATCTCCTTGCCAGGCCTCAGTGTCTCAGGAGTGTCAGAGAACGTGGGCTGTGGAGAGCTGGAGAGAGAGAAATGACATCTCCTCAGGGTGTCCTTTGACTTCTCACTTGTCCCCATCTGGGGGCTGCAACATCTGCTGGGAAGACCACCGTCTCCTGAGAGGCTGATGAAAAAAAGAAAATGAAAGAAGCAGGAGTAAAGGGACGGGGAATTCAATGCTAAACCAGGAGTCCTAACCCCACTATGTTTGTTCTATTGCAGGTGACATTTATGTCGCAGAAGAGGACATAGGGGAGTCCCCATCATCAGATCTATTTTAAAGCTCCTGTGCCTATGAATCTCTGTGTTCCTCAGCACCAATGATGGATGTCCCCAAACACCCCTCCAATTCCTGCCTGTCTGTGATTCTGCTCACACGTAGCACCTGCAAAGTCCTGCTGTACAGAAAGTACTCAGTAAATGTTGGAATTTGATGTATGGTGACAATTTGGTTCCCATGTAATAGTCTATAGGCCCTATAGATTCCTCCCTATAGAGCATCTTTTCAGAGTAATCCCAAGGACCAATAAATACTTGTGTGTGCTAGACATCTCTGGTACCTTCTTTATGACTCTAGGGCTTCCCCTGGTCTCTATATCTTCAATAGCCTAGGAGCACATATCTTGGATCTGTAATATGGATGTAGTTACTGCAGTTTCTGAGCCTGTGAGGTCTAGAGAATGTATTTCCCTAGCCTATAGCATGGGGCAGAGGGCACAATATGGTTGGTGTCACTGTGGGGCTGATATACCCTGAACTATTCCTCTCCTGTCCACCCACTGCTAACCTCCATTGATCACCTCCTTTTATTTCACCCAGGATTCTGACCACTTCTGGACTTTGACTTTCAGCACTCCTGTCTTCCTCTAGGCATAAGAAAAGACTCATCTTCCAGTAGACACACTGTTTTGCAGGAGTTTCCCATTATAAAGTTGTTAAGCCTTTTGTGACTCAATGTCTTCTTTTATACCAAGTCACACTTGGTATAAAGCCTTCTGATACACGTGCCCTTCTGACACACCTGCACCTTCCTGCCAGGCTTTACTTTATTTCCCCCTAAATTTTTTCAGCGGCATCTGCAAACACCTTTACAGATCCCAGTATGTTAGCCAGTTTATTGATGTCTGAATCTCAATTGTCAATTAAGGTCACGTTGCCTACTGGGTCCTTGGGGCTGGAGCAAAATATGGGACTATGGATGTATGTGTTTCAGTTGGGGAATTTTAACTTAATCTCCTTCACCATTCTATTCTTGGTGGTGAATTGGAACTAGAAATTCAGAGGTGCTATGAGGATTTGATACAGAAACCTAGAAGTTATAATATTAAATTATGCATAAGGGGCAGCTTAAGGAGGATGCCACTTCCTGCTTCTCGCTTCCCCTCTGGCCCTATTCTCTGTGCTGGATGTGGGAGCTCTGGACGGGGTGGGGGCAGATGGCGACGGGGGAGACAGTCTGCTGTAGCATGTGTCCTATGAGCCTTAACCAAGGCTTGTCCTCATCACCCTCCTCTGCTACTCTGGGTATTACTGGCCATGGGATGAGGGTTCCTGCAAGGTTCTGTGGAAGGGGCCTCTTCCTGGAGCACTGATTCTACAGAGCAGTCTTAAGATCTTGAACAGTGCAGACTAACCATAATATCCCCTTTCTGATCTTTGATGGATGGTGAAATATCATTTTGATGAGTCCTTTGTGAGAAATTTGTCCCTTCAACATCTCTCCAGACCACCAGGTATCATAGATGCCTGCCCTGATCTCCTCCTCTCTCTGGTGAAATTAGCAGCCATTGCACAATGTCAGAGCCCCGAAGCCTTTCTCACGGAGTGGACCCATGAGGCATGTTCCCCAAGAACAGCAGCTCTGCACTTACTTGGGGTGTCTCTGCTCTGAACCAAAGGGGAGCTCAGCACCACCAAGGACATCATGAGAGCTGCCGTCTCCGGAGCCCCAGAGATCCTCAGGACCGCCATCCCGGCTCCTGGGAAAGGACAGAGCCGAGAGGCCTGCAGTCAGAGCAGCTCTCACTCAGTAAGTCTCACTCCTAAAATATATTAATATTTAATATATTATTAACATGTTAATATACCATATACTATATTAAAACATTAGGATGATGAGCCTGGCCAACCTTCTATATCCCCTGGCTGTAGTCAAATTCTGAAAAAGGAACCAATAAGTAGGAATTATCACTCACCAGACAGAAGTTTGGGGTAAAGTACATGATTCTTTATGGTGTAAGATTCACTGAAGACAGTATAAGGAGAGAGATTATCATTTTGAGCAACTGGCTAAGTCATAAGACTTGATTATTTTATATATTTTCCTCCTAGGAACAGATCCCAAGAAATGTCACTCCCCCACCATGGTGAGCACCATCCCCCTTGCACGGATGTGTTTTGGGATGGAGCAAGTCCTAAGCAGTGAGTTGAAGATCTAGAGGGATTAGATTCCCTACTGTTAAATCTCAAGGTCCATGTTTTCTTGGCATTTCAATATTTTTAAATACCAAATGATCCCCTACAAACAAATTTATATGTGGTTCCTGATATGTGTTCCTCTTTTTTTTTTTTTTTTTTTTTTTTTTTAGCTCAATGTGACTAGTTTCCTCTCATATAGAATGGACATTATTATGGAGCCTATGTCACTGGTTTAATGGGAAATTTAATTAGGATAATGACTTAGTATTTGTAAATCTCTTGAAACAGAGCCTCGCACATAGTAAGGAATAAAAAATGTTCATTATTCTATTGCAAGGCTAATTTGAAACACTGAAATAGTTGAATACAAAAAATAAATTTTAAAATTTTATCATTTTGTTACTAAGTACCAGGGGCTTTTACTATAGTTCTACACAAATTTGTAAAAAGATGACATTTTTTTTAAAGTTTATTTTTTGAGAAAGAGAGAGAAAGAGAGAAGGAGAGCAAGAGCAGGGGGGTGGGGGGTAGAGAGAAGGAGACAGAGGATCTGAAGCAGGTTCTGTGCTGTTAGCCCAGAGCCTGATGGACTCAAACTCACGAACTGTGAGATCATGACCTGAGCAGAAACTCAGAATCAGACGCTTAATGGACTGAGCCACCCAGGTGCCCCAAAAAGATGACAAATTAATAAAAGAAAAAGTTTACAAAGCAAACAGTTAATTTTACAGAGTGGTAAGATATCAGAGAAACCTCATATAAATAAGATAAAATTAAATAAAAATTTCAAGAAGAAATAAAAATAATAATCAGGAATGAAATAATTAATATTTATGCATTCTGATTACACGTCTTGAACCATCAAATTATTATCGATTCCTCCAAGATTATCAAATGAATGAAAGGGTAAAATAGAACATTACTTAATAACAATCAGTGAATTCCTATATGGTACAAAAAGTCAACATGAAATTATGAAGAAAATTATCTATTCCCAGAAGTCACTACAAATAAAAAATACTCAAGGATCACTTCCAAAGACATATTTCCAATTAACCCCAGGAACCTGATTATGATGTCTCCATTTCGGTTTTCCTCCTCTTATTCCTGAACCCCATACAGGTTGGAACTTTCAGGGCAATGTCAGTTCTAGCCTCTTTCCCAGCCACCAAGCTGGCCCTTCTGGTTTCTGGTTGGCTGAGCCCCACGGAGCCATTTCACTCCCACCTCCTCTCCCTCCACCAGATAGGGCTATCAGTCCTGGATTCAAAGCTCCACCCTGCCCTGCGTTGCCTCATTTTCCCTTACTGCCTTGCTCACAATGGCCACTGCGGAACCATCTGGGATAGATAAGGAAAAGAAAAACTGTGTCCTCATCCCTGATTTATGGGATTAAAGGAAGCAATGTGCTCACATAACGAGTTATAGGAGTCTCGGTTGGTTCACCGAGCCCAGAGCTGCTCTTCCTGGGCTCTCTCACTGAATCATCCCATCCTTTCTGCAGACCCCAGCAAGCACTCCTCGGTCAGTAACAGCCAGGTCTGCACTTTGAGCCTCCAGCTCTCTTGGAAGTGGGAGAAGCTGGTCCTAAGCAGGTCATGATGGGAAGGGAGCAGTGTGAGAGGAACAGGCAGTGGGAACTGAGGGGGGCAGGGGTCCGCTGGCACACAAGCTGCCAGAGCTGCTTGTCAGGAGCCAGGGAGAGAGGGGCTTTCACCTCAGTGTGGCCTAGATCTTCTGAGAGCTCAGTATGTGCCTCAGGAGGTCATACTCCATACTTTATGCAAGAAGGAACACTTAGACCCTATCTTGACGTTCAGGATAATTTCATATGAAACAAAAAACTCATAATCATTTTGGATTGTAAAAGCAGATCTATGTGTAAAAAAGAGAACTGCATCTTTTGCTTTGAGCATTTTAATACGTGTGAATTACTAGGACGGGAGGCCTAGGCGGTCTGGTGACTACACACTTATTTAAAAGATAAATCTGTATCTTTGATATGCTGTTGCATTAAAGAAGCTAAGTCTTGTTTGGTCAAGGACTCTTTATCATGGTATGCAAAGAAAAGAGCTTAAGTTTTTTACATTATATTTCTAATTAAAATTCTGATCCTAATTTGATTTCTTAATGGTAATGGTAAAACACGCTCTTCGGAATCATATGTTGAATCAGCGCTGCGTGACTACAGGTTGTATAACACAAAATTCACTGTGGGCTCGTCCTTGAATGACTAAGGACGGTGCCAGATCTACGGGGAGGAAGGTGGGAGACACGAACACAGGGCTGCACACGGACAGCATGAACCCAGAGGTGGTCTCACATCGAATGTGGCACCTTTCCCAGTAGTTAGAATGTCCCCTTTTCATGTTTTCCTTCTTGCCTTATGTGCACATAACAGTGAACTTCCTCATTAACTCCTACTGTTTACCAAAATCCTCAAAAATAAGCAGTGGCAGAGATGATTTGGTGTGCATATTCTTAAGAGAAAACAAACAATAACATTGGCTTTTTATTACTTATGGAACTACAAGAAGGGAACTTGGATAGGCACCTCCTGAGAAAAGGTGTACATGGAATCAAAGAGAACAACTGTAGAAATTAGTTTCATCCTCTTGGGAGGCTTAAGTCTGCCCTAGAACCAGCCTCTGGGACTGAGGAAACCTAGAAAAATACTTGTTCCAGGGCACATACAGGTCTTTGGGTCGGATCAGGAACCCTGTGGAGGTAAAAGGAAAAGTTATCATAGGTTGCAGACTTCTCTTCGTCTAAGTCTCAGGAAAGAAAAATTTGGGGAGAGACTGAGTCTTAGCCTGATGAAAAATAAGATTTTCTGGGCTTCCTTCATCAATGGAGCAAAGTAACATTTATTTTCCACACTCACTGAAGGAAAGAAGTTGAAGACCCTCTTCTTAGTAGGTACCTCAGAGTCACAATGCAATGAAAGGACTTTCTGCAACCTACCCCCCCACACAAGAAGAACAAAGCAGAGTATTATGTGGTTTTCAAGATCCTCATTACTTAAAATGAAAGGAGGAAAGGGAATGTATTCAGCCATTAAAAAGCACCTTAGACAATTAGATGAACTTTCCCATCTCCTCTCCATTGCCATGATCCCACCACTGGGATCAAGGCATCTACTGGTTGAAGACTAATCCATTATTAAATGAACTCGGGCATGACCTGAGTACCTGGAGACCCCATGCACCTGGTTGGGATAAAATTCCAGCCTGGGGATTTCTCTCTCCCCACAGGTCGTTTTGTCCTCCATGACAATCTGATTTAAGTGGCCTCTAGAATTCTCTGGCATTGCTTTTCTGTGTCAGCTCCTTATCATGGAAGATGGATGAGTAATTCAGGAGAAAGCCATACCTCAGGCACTTCTCAAGTCTTCTTACATTTCTTGCTCCCCACATGCACTAAGGTACCCACTACAAGGAAGATGAGGCCCAGCACCAAGCCTGAGGTTCCAGCCAGTGTTTCTCTGGGCAGAATCTGTGTGCCTTGGGGAAACATAGGCCCAGTGTCAGTCTCACTCTACCTGCAGCAGCCCCCTCAGGTAGTGAGATTCTGGAGCCTGATGTAGAATACCAATATGAGGGCCACGAGAGGTACACACCTTGGAGAAGAAGGAAATTTAGAAAGGACCTCCAAGTTCTGGAAATTAGGCTCTGACTTTAAAAAGGGCACATATGCTGATTCTGGTAGTTGCCTCTCTAACTCAGATAAGCTAAAAGGCTGAAGGCAGAGAACATTTCCCTTATGTAAGGGTAATTCAGGAAGGTGTCTGAATTCCCTAGGTTTTCTGGCAAAGGCAGAGATCTATGAATCTTTAGTATCCCCTAGGTCAGAGTGGGCAAGTCTCTGCTGCTCCAGCTCTTAACTATTATCAGGGGTTTCTCTAGGGAAAAGATGGGAGAAAAGAGGACCCCAGGGTATAGACACATTAAGACAAAATGAGTGGACCCCAGAGCAAGAACATTCTCTGTTTCCAGAATTTAGGGTCTACATGGTTACCAGGGAATCTCACTCCACTCCAGTGACAGGACCACCCAGGCTGGGATGCTCCACTTGGAGGGTACAGACATCTTCCTGCTGAAGGGCCATTGCCAGCATCACCAAGATCTGGAAGACCCAGTCTTTAGTATAGAAGAGGTTGGTGGACATAACTCTAGCTCTTCTCCTGCCCATTCAGGAACTAGTGGGGTTGAATGTGGCCTGGATAGAAATTTGTCATATGGTAGACAAAGTGCTGGAGGTGTCCATTCTTCAAAGGGAGAGATGTTCACTTTAGGCTTGACTAAGAATTGGAAAGAGAAAAAAGAAAGGTAATGGCATGTAAGATTATTTCTTAGACATTTTCATTATAAAGTTGATTGCTAGATGTTTAAAATATAAATGATATAATTAGGCTCATAGATAAGGGTGGAACAGATGGAAATAAACCTCAAATGTAATATTCATGACCTTGAATTATATAATAAGGATTGAGAGGATGGGAGAGAGACAAGGCAGCACTTTGTGGTGCATTTAGCAGAAATTTTAACTGTAAAGAAAGGAAAGAAAAAAATTAACTGTAAGTCACTGAGTAATAGTCTTTGAAAAAAGAAGATATAACCAGCTGTGAGGTGACCTACCTTTTCAATGTTTATCTTAATGAAAAGGATACAAAATTTGCTCAAATAATTTCTGAAAATTAAATATATGGGCAATGGTATTATCTTGTTCTATGAATCTAATAACTTTATTTTATTAAAAATACAGGAAATTAAGCAAGTTTGATATGACTCATTCTTTAAATAACTTAAATATTTTTTGGTCTTCCCTACAAAAATCCAAAATCTTCATATTTATAGTGGTATCTCCAAACTCAGTACTCTGAGACTCTATATGCTACATCAGTAGGAATTCCAGTTTTTAACTTCCTCTTCTGCAATGTCTTTTAAGGTTCCTGGAAGAATCCCACAAATAACCAGGTGGTATCTGTATCTCCGCATGTCTCTATTTGATGTCCCACCTTTCCCTTCTTCATCTTCTGTGCTGCTCATAGGTCAGTTTCCAAGCTGATGTCTACTTCCTGTGACCTCCAGATGCCCAGCGCAGTTACATTTTGGACATTTGCCACCAGTACCCTTCCTCCCTCCAGAGGGCAGAAAATGTCCATGAGAATAACCTATTCAGAGCAATTTTCCAAATCACAGCTTCTATGTCCTTAATAATTTAATTCCTTCTTTTCTATTTTGTGCACAAATACTCTAGGTGCAGCTGGGTCAGGTAAAGGTACAGTAAGTATACCTATGCCCATTGTTCTTTGTGATATTTTTGCTTTGTGCATACTAGGTGAGAAAATATCACAACAAAACTAAACTGAATGAGTGTACAACCACTTCTTGTGGTTCCTCTCCCTGGCTCAGCACAGAGTGAGCATGTGTTAAACCCAGCTCCTAGCTTCCCTCTGGAAGGAATTAGATTGGACATCTGTAACACTGACTTTTCTAGATGTTGATTGAGGGTCTGGTTCCTAACTAGCCTGTCCATAGGACAGGGCCTGGAATTTGCTAGTCTCCTGGGGACTATAGAGCATAAGTGGTGGTTTCAAATAAATCCGTGGGCTCCTTCTATGGCTCCTTCTTCCCTAGTTCACTCTGGTGATAAAGCCCAGCACCCAACTTCTCCCTAGGAGTTAGACTGCACAACTAGCACCCTGACTTTTCTCACTACTGTCCAAGGGTCTAGCCTTTAACTTACGTGTTTCTGGGAGCTGATGGGGCAGGCAATCACTAGTTCCCTGGGAGCATGGATGGGGGTGTGGGCACTTTCCACAACTCCTCCCCTGACTTGTTCCAGCAGCGGAACAAAGCCTCCAACCTCTCCCTGGAAGGAGCTGAACTATATATATCTAGCCTCTCAACTTTTCCAGGTGCTACTGGAGAGACTGGCTCCCAACTCACCAGTCTCTGAGAGCTGACAGAGCTTGACATCCATTAGGTCCCAGGGGACCACAGAGAGCAAAACAATGATATAATAGTGTGTGGTCTGAGTGGGCAGCTGGGTGGCTCAGTCAGTTAAGCATCTGACTCTTGATTTCAGCTCAGGTCATGATCTCATGGTTCGTGGGTTTGAGCTTCACTCAGGCCCTGAGCTGGCAGTGCACAGACTGCTTGGGATTCTTCCCCTCTCTCTCTCTCTCACTTGCTCTCTCGCTCTTGCCCCCTCTCCTGCTTATGCTTGCTCCCTTTCTCTCTTTCTTAAAAACAAACAAACAAACAAACAGTGTGTGGTCTGAGTGAGAATGCAGGCATTTGTCACAGCTCTTCTCTTTGTCTCAGTGTAGAATGAGTGGGCAATAAACTCTAGCTCCCAGATTGTACCTGAGGAAAGAAGGAATTGGATCATATATGTAGCACCCAACTTTTCCAGCTGCCACTCAAAGAATTGGGTTCTATTTCACCTGACTTGGGGCATTGACAGGATTTGTCATACTCTAGATTCCTTGTGGCTGCTAAGAATACAGACAGTGGTTTGAAAACACTTAACAACTTGAAAGGGACCCGAATCTCTGGCTGGGCTGACTGGTCAGAGTCTTGTCCTGTATGAGGCCAGTCCATAAAGACACTACACAGAGTCAAGGAAAATGAAGAAACAGAGAAATGTGTCTCAAACAAAAAACAGATAAATCTCTTGAAATTAACCCTAATGAAATGGAGATATGTGATTTACCCCACAAAGAATTAAAAATAAAGGTCATTAAGTTGCTAACTGAGGTTAAGAGAGCAATGCATGAACAAAGTGAGAATTTCAGCAAAAAGAAAAATTTCAAAGTACCAAATGCAAATCATAGAACTGAAGAATAACTGAACTGAAAAATTCAATAGTGGTGTTCAATAGCAGACTAGATCAAGTAGAATAAAAGATCAATGAACTTGAAAATGGGTTAGTGGAAATAATCTAGTCAGAGGAGCCAAAAGAACAAGAAATGAAAAGAGTGAAGATAGCTTAAGGGACTTGAGACATCATCAAATGGACCAATACATGCATTATGGGAATCTGAGAGGAAGAACATGGAAGAAGAGAAAGAAGGGGGAGAGGGGAAAGAGGAGGAGGAGAAGAAAAAGAAGGGGAGGAGGAAGAGAAAGAGGATAAGGAAGAGGAAGAGGAGGAGGAGAGGAGGAGAAGACAAAGATGAAGATGAAGACATGGGGTATCTGGGTGGCTCAGTCGGTTAAACGTCCGACTTTAGCTCAGGTCACGATCTCATGGTTCGTGGGTTTGAGCCCCAAGTTGGGCTCTGTGCTGACAGCTAGCTCAGAGCCTGGAGGCTGTCTTCGGATTCTGTATCTCCCTCTCTCTCTCTGCCTCTCCCCTGCTCATGTTGTGTCTCTCTTTCTTACAAAAATAAATAAAACATTAAAAAAAGAATATCTTTAAAAGATGAAGATGAAGACGAAGAAGAAGAGGAAAGAGAGAGAGAGAGAGAGGGAGGGGGAGAGGGAGAAGCAAAAAATGTATTCAAAGAAATAATGCTGAAAATTTCCAATCTGGGGAAGGAAATAGGCATTCAGATCCAAGAAGCCTAAAAAATATTAAAGAAGATGAACCCAAAGAAACCCACACTGAAGCCCATTATAATTAAATTATTAAAGGCAAAGGCAAAAAGAGAATTTTGAAAGCAGCAGGAAAAAAGTAACTTCAATAAAACTATCAGATTTTTCAGCAGACACATTGCAGGCCAAAAAGAGTGGGATGATATATTAAAAGTGCTGAAAGAAAACCCTGCCAACCACGAATACTATATCCAGCAATACTGTCCCTCAAAAATGAAGGAAAGATAAAGACTTTGTCAGATAAAAAAATGCTGAGGGAGTTCATCACTAGATTTTCCTTATAAGAAATGTTAGAAGGATGTGAAATGAAAGGATGCTAACAGCAAAATGATAACTTTAGAAAGTATGAAACATTTTGGTAAAGGTGAAAATATGGACAAATATGGAATGCTGTATCACTGTTAACAGTGGTAGGCAAATCACTTTTAATTCTAGTATAAAAATTAAGAGACAAAAGCATTAAATGTAACTATAACTAAAATCATATTAATGGACATACAATATAAATAGATGTAAATTGTGACATCAGTAACATCTAATGTGGGGATAAGAGGAGAGGTAAACGTATAGAATACTTGTATGCAAGTGAAGGTGAGTTGTCATTAGCTTAAAACAGAGCGTTATAACTAGAAGATATTTTGTATAAGCCCCATTGTAACTACAAAGAGAATACCTACAGAAGCTACACAAAAGAGAAAAGAATTAAAGCCAATCAAAAAAAAAAAAAAGAACACAAAGGAAGACAAAGGAAAAGAGGGGCAAAAAACTGTAAGATAAGCAGAAAACAGTTAACAAAATGGCAGTATTTATTTATTTATTTATTTATTAATAGTTTATTGTCAAATTGGTTTCCATATAACACCCAGTGCTTCTCCCCACAAGTGCCCCCCACCATGACCATCATCCCTCCCTCCCCTTCCCCCTTCAGTCCATGGTTCGTTTTCAGTATTCAGTAGTCTCCCTTGATCTGTGTCCCTCACTCTCCCTTGCTCTCTTTCCCCCTTTGTCTCCCCATGGTCCCCTGCCAGGTCTCTCCTGTTAGACCTATGAATGCAAACATATGGTATCTGTCCTTCTCTGCCTGACTTATTTCACTTAGCATGACACCCTCAAGGTCCATCCACTTTGCTACAAATGGCCATATTTCATTCTTCCTCATTGCCAAAATGGCAGTATTTAAATCCTTCCTGGGGTGCCTGGGTGGCTCAGTCAGTTAAGCATCAGATTCTTAGTTTTGGCTCAGGTCACAATCTCACAATTAGTGGGCTTGACATCTGCACTGGGTTCTGTGCTGACAGCACAGAGCCTACTTGGTATTCCCTCTCTTCCTCTCTCTCTCTGCCCCTCCACCACTTGTGCTGTCTCTGTTTTTCTCAAAACAAACAAACAAATAAAAATTTAAAACATCTTTCCCAATCAATAGTTACCATAAATGCAAATTGCTTAGTCCCCAGTGAAAAGACATAGAATGATGGAGTGGATAAAAGATCCAAGATCTAACTATATGCTGTCTATAAAAAACTTACTCTAGATTTAAAGATACACATAAGCTAAAATGAAGGAAAAAAAAGAAGATATTCTGTGCAAATAATAATCAAAAGAAAATAAGGATGGATATAAATATATCAGACAAAATAGACTTTAAGTAAAAAACTGCCTTTAGAGACAAAGAAGGTCATTATATTAAGGTAAAAGGAAAAAAAACATTAAAAAATTTGGGGCGCCTGGGTGGCTCACTAGCTTAAGCGTCAGGCTCAGGTCATGATCTCACAGTTCATGGGTTTGAGCCCCGTGTCCAGTTCTGTGATGACAGCTAGCTCAGAGCCTGGAGCCTGCTTCAGATTCTGTGTCTCCCTCTCTTTCTGACCCTCCCCTGCTTGTACTGTCTCTCTCTGTCTCTCAAAAAACAAAACAAACAAACATAAGATAAAAGGGCCAGTTTAATAGGAAGATATCATGTGAATATAAATGCACCCAACACCAGAGCACCTAAGTATATATAACAAATACTGACAGATCTGAAAAGAGAAATTGATGGCAATACAATAATAGTAGGAGACTTCAACACACTTTAAATGTGTGGAACTTCCGGACAGAAAATCAATAAAGAAACAGTGGAGTTAAACAACACCATAGAATAAATGGACCTAAAACATACACACAGTATTTTCCATCCAACAGCATAAGTAAGAATATATATTCTTCTTAAGCATACACAGAACATTCTCCAGGATAAACCACGTTAGGTCAAAAAAACAAGTTTTAACAAATATAAGATCAAAATCATATCAAGTATCTTTTGCAATCATGATGGAATGAAACTAGAACTCAATAACCGTGAGAAAAACGGGAAAATTCACATACATGTGGAAATTAAAGACCACATTCTTCAACAATTGGTCAAAAGCGAATTAAAAAAAATATATTGAGAAAAGGAAAATACAAACACAACATAGTAAAACTTATAGGATGCAGCAAAAGTAGTACTAAAAAGGACAATTTTAGCAAAAAACAAAAAAAAAAAGAGAAGAAGGAAAAGAAGAAAGAAAGATCTTAAATAAGCAATCTAAGTTTACACTTCAAGGAACTATAAAAAAAAACTAATGAAACTCCAAGTTAGCGGAAAGAAAGAAATAATAAAGATCAGAGCAGAAATAAATCAAATAGAGAATAGAAGAAAAGATGATATCCATAAAACTGAGAGTTGATTTTTTGAAAAGATTAAGAAATTGATAAGCCCTTAATAGACTAAGAAAAAAGAGAGAAGACTGAAATAAATAAAATCAGAAGTGAAAGAGGAAACATTAAATGGATGCCACAGAAATAAACAAGATAATAGCGAGCCTTACGAACAATTATATGCCAACAAATCAGGTAGCCTGGAAGAAATGGAAAAGCTCCTAGATAACAAGATAGAATCAAGAAGAAATAGAAAGCCTGAAAAGAATAATAACAAATAAGATAACTGAAGGAATAATTAAAAACCTCCCAACAAAGAAAAGACTGGCACCAGATGACTTCATGTATGAATTTTATCAATACTCAAAGAAGAATTAATACCAATCCTTCTAAAGCTCTTCCAAAACTGAGAGGAGGGAACATTTTCAAACCATTTACGAACGCAGCATCACCCTGATACCAAAGTCAAAGACAGTAAGAGAAAAGAAAACCATAGGCCAATAGCCCTAATGAACACAGATGTTAAAATTCTCAATATTAGTAAACCAATTCAACAGCACATTAAAAGGATCACACACCATGACCAAGTGGGATTTATCTATGGGATGAAAAAATGGTTCAATATTGGCAAATCAATCACATCAAATTAACAGAATGAAAGAGGGATGCCTGGGTGGCTCAGTTGGCTGAGCGTCTTGACTTCGACTACAGTCATGATCTCATGGTCCATGAGTTCCAGCTCCTTGTCAGGCTCTGTGTTGACAGCTCAGAGCCTGGAGCCTGCTTCAGATTCTGTGTCTTCTCTCCCTGCCCTTCCCTGACTTGTACTCTGTCTCTCTTTCTCAAAAATAAACATTAAAAAAAGATTAAAAGATAAACATGATTATCTCATGATAGATGAACAGACACAGAAAAAGCATTTGACAACATCCATTTGGGATAAATACTACCAACAAAATAGAGGTAGAAGAATTTACCTCAGCACAATAAAGGTCATATATTAAAAGCCCACAACCTACCCCATGATCAATGAGAAAACCCTGAAAACTTTTGAGATCTAGTAGAAAGCAACAATGCCCACTCTTGCCACTTCTGTTCAAAATAGTACTGGAAATCCTAGCCAGAGCAATTAGACAAGAAAAAGAAATGATCCAAAACAGAATGGAAGAAATAAATTTATCTGTGTTTGTAGATGACATGATTATATATGTGGAAAACTCCTAAGATTCAACAGAAACAACAAGACAACAACAACAACAACAAAACTGTTACAACTAATAAATGAATCCAGTAAAGTTGCAGGACACAAAATCAACATATGAAAATTAGTGGTGTTTTCATATACTAACAAGACCTATCTGAAAAGAAAATTAAGGCGACAATCTTAATCACCTGGCAACAAAAGAAAACTAAAATACCTAGGAATAGACTTAACCAAAAAGATGAAAAATTTTAACATCAAAATTATAAAACATATATGAAGGAAATCCAAACAGACACAGATAAATTAAAAGATGTTAATACCCATGGACTGGAAGGATATTGTTAAAATGTCCACACTTCTTAAGGTGATTTACAGAGTCAATGATATTCCTATCAAAATCCCAACAGAATTCTTTATAGAAATAAAAAAATAATCTTGATTGCAGGAAACACAGAAGACCCGAAATAGCCAAAACAGTTTTGAGCAAATACAAAGCTGAACAAAGCTTGTTCTTTGAGCAAGAACATCACCTTTCTTAATTTTTTTCCCACAGAAAGTGGTTTACTGCTTTTAGAACAAAATAAGATGCTTTCAGGACATTTGTTAGTGAAGAAATACTGTTAGAACTTGAAAACTTTTCTAAAACATTATTTTGTCAGTTGATGAAGTAGGCATTTCAACACAGAAAACTTCTCACTTGGCAACTGTGTGGAGCCCGAGCTGTCCAATTAGATAGAGGTAACTGCTTCCAAGCGGGGCTTGTGCTTATGGCCAGTGCCAGGCCTGACTTCTGCCCTGACGCCTGTGTTGCTCCTTATTCTTCAGCACCCACTCACGGCTCTTCCTCACCACCTCACCTCCCACAAGCCTGTACAGGACCCTCTGGCAGGAGACACAACTGAGTGGATGGATGGAGCAGCCTGGCTGGCATCCAAGCTAATCCATGTAGGGGAAATGGGGATCCTCTCTGAGTTAGGTGGCCTCAGATGCCCCTTCTACAACAGAAGTTCCCATTTTTAGCCACCCTCCCTTCTCCCAGTAATATCCCCAAACAGGGATTTGGTAGGAGAGCAGGAGGTGAGAGGCCCCACTCCCTCACAGGCATCTTTGCTGTGGATAACTACCTGTGTAGGTGTTTGTTAGGTGTTGCCTATGGGGCAGACAAGGGGCCAAGCTATTTTTGGGGCAACACGGGCCAGGTTCAGCTCATGAGAACCTAGCACTGTCTAAGGAGAGCCAGAGGCCCCAGGCCCAGTGCTGTCACTTCAGACCCTAGTCTGGCTCTGGGACTGGCATGCCTGGTGTAGAACAAGTGGGGGCTCACAGCAACCACAGATGTCTGAGGCAGGAAAACGAGGCTGCCAGAAGGACAATGGCTACCATGTGAAGTGATGAATATGTGGCAGCCCTGACAATGATCCTCAAGGGCTGATCTTGTCCTCCAGCCCTGGCTGAGGAGAAAAGGGACCCTGCCGTCCCTGCAGCCCCATGGGAAAGAGGCCCTTTCTAATTCCAAAATATATTACAAAGTAATCAAAAACAGTATGGTACTGGTATAAAAACCAACATATAGGCAAATGGAACAGAATACAGGGCCCAGAAATAAATCAGTGCATCTGCGGTCAATTGGTCTTCAACAAGAGTTTCAAAAATGGGGAAAGGAGAGTCTCTTCAATAAGTATTGTTGGGAAAATCAGGTATCTATATGTAGAAAACTGAAACTGGGCCTTTGTCTCACACCATACATAAAAATCAACTCAAAATGAATTAAAGACTTAAACATAGGCTTGAAACCATAAAATCCCAGAAGAAAACATAGGGGGAAAGCTCTTTCACAATGAGAAGAGATATCATCTCATACCTGTTAGAAGGGCTATTATCAAAAGGCAAAAGATACGTGTTGCTGAGGATGTGGACAAAAGCAATTCTTGTACACTGGGAGTGGGAATGGAAATTGGTACAGCCATTATGGAAAACAGTATGGAGTGTCCTCAAAAAATTAAAAATAGAACTCCCATATGACCCAATAACCTCATTTCTGAGTATATATCTATTGTATATATACACATATATAATATATTGTATATATATTATTATACATAATACATATGCTAATTAGCTATATAGCTAACACTATGCTAAGTAAAATAAGGCAGACACAGACAAATACTGCATGATCTCACTTGCATACGGAATCAAGATAGTCAAACCAATAGAGGAAGAGAGTAGAATGGTGCTCACTAGGGGCTCAGGGGAGGTGGAAAGGGGAGAGACTGGTCAAAGGGATTACATTTTTAGTTATCTAAGATGAATAGGTTCTGGAGATCTTATGTACAGTGTGCTGATTACAGTTAACAAATAACAATTTGAGGGTAGATCTCAAGTGTTCTCAACACACACGTGCACACACACACGTGCACACACACACAGACGGACAATGGCTACCATGTGAAGTGATGAATATGTTAATTAGCTCAATTGTAGTGATCATTTCACAATGTATACATATATCAAGTTGGACACCTTAAATACATATAATTCCTATTTGTCAATTATACCTCAATAAAAAAGAAAAAAACAATCTTCAGGGTCTGCCATCACTTAGCTGGCTACAAAAGAATCAGTAGGAAGCTAATTAAAAATAGATTTCCAGACCTCACCACCCGCTGAATCTCTGGTCAGAGATGGGGGGGAATCTGTGCTTTAGGGAAGATTTCTAGGAGATTCTGGTGAGCAGGGCTTTGGACCCTTTGTCCTTTAATAATAAACCCAAATTCAGCCTGGCATCTAGCACTCTCTGCTATCTGACAGTGGATCACTGCTAGAGAAAATAATGTCATTCATCAGATCTGCAATTCTACAAAGTCTGTATAAGACGTGCAATAATTTGCCATTTCTATTACTTGTCTTTGGGCATTTCTCTCACCTAATTACCTCAGCAACTTGCCTTTTTAAAAATTTATTTATTTTGTTTTTGGAGAGCGCAAGCTGGGGAAGGGCAGAGAGGGAGACAGAGGACCTGAAGCGGGCTCTGTGCTGACAGGCTGATAGCAATGAGCCTGATGTGGGATTTGAACTTACAAACCACAAGATCATGACCTGAGCCGAAGTCAGAGGCTCAACCTACTGAGCCACCCAGCGGCCCCAGTAACTTGACTTTTAAAAGATGTCACTCTCTTGGGGGCACCTGAGTGGTTCAGTTAGTTAAGCCTCCGACTTCAGCTCAGGTCATGATGTTGTCAGTGAGTTCAAGCCCTGAGTTGGGCTCTCTGCTGACAGCTCAGAGCTTGGGGCTTGTTTCAGATTCAGTGTCTCCCC
>NC_043706.1:31011476-31034711 GCF_006229205.1 Suricata suricatta | reverse complement strand
CAGAGCCTTCTCATCGGCTCCAGACCCTATTTTATAGCGACTGTTCACCTGTGTCCCCCAAGCGTGTCAGACCCAAAGGTCTTTCCCCACCGGCGTTTCCTCCTACAGCGCCTGGAGGCGGTGCGGTGCTTGGAGGCCCGGTCAGCACCCGCCAGTCCCACTGGCCACGCCTGCAACCCCGTCACCTCTGGGCTCCTCGCCGCCTCCGGCAGCCGGGTGCGGGTCTGCGGGCCCCTGGGGACCTCGCCTTCTCCCGTCTCCGGCCCAGCCCCTTCTGGTCCTGCCCTCGCGCTCCAGACCTGGCTCCCAGTCTCTCCGCCCCGGCCCCAAAGCCCCCTTCCCGGCACAACCCGCCACCAGCGACCGCGCGAGGGAACCCGCAGGCGCCTGCACTCTGGGTCTGCACGCCCCGCCCCTCGGGCAGCGTCCGGCCGGGACCCGCTTCGCCCCGTTCCGGGCGTCGCCGCCGCACCAGCTCGGTCACCGGCGTGTCCTCCCCCGGCCCCCCGCAGAAGCGCGCTCTCTCCTCCCGGCTACGACGTGCCCGTCAGGAGGCCGCGCCCCGGTAGATGGCAGGCGCCCTCAGCGTCCCTGCGACAGGAAGTGCGCTGCGAGCAGCATAGACGCAGAGCCGGGGGCGCCCGGCCCCCATTCCTGAAAACGCGCCGGCCCCGCGCGGTCCCCGGGGCGGAGCTGGGCGGTCCCCGCCGTTCCCCGTCCTCCCGCCTCCCCCCACCTTTGCTCACAGCCCCCGCCCGACCTCAAACTGGCGTCACCTCCCGCCGGCGGAGAGCGCTGGCCCGGCGCCCCCGGGGTCCTAGTGCCGCCCAGATAGCGCTGCTTTGTATTCCTTAAGCTTTCACAGGGTCTGTCTTGCATATATTGAGGGAGATGGCCCGGTAAAAACTGAACGGAGGCCAGCCTCGAAAATTCTAAACAGACAAACCGGTTTGATCATACAAAGCTTAATTTAGCTTATTTTGCAAGGCTAACTTGACCAAGATCATTTCTGGCTTGTGCTTCTGGAAATGATAAGCAAAACTTGAACTGCGTCCCAAGGTTGATAAGAGGGAACCACTGAAAATTCTCTTATTGTAGCCAATTTGTCAAGAATAAACAGTCACTGCTTTTATTTTTTAACGTTTATTCATTTTTGAGACAGAGCGCGCATGAGTGGGGGAGGGGCAGAGAGAGAGAGGGAGACACAGAATCCAAAGCTATCCCGGACTCCAGGCTATCAGCACAGGGCTCAAACTCACGGAGTGCGAGATCAAGACCTGAGCTGAAGTTGGAAGCTCAACCCACTGAGCCACCCAGGTGCCCCAGGGCTGGATTTTTAAAAACTACCTTTTAAAATAGTGAGTTAGGTGACCTTAGTCACAGAAGCTTTCTAGGCCTTGGTGTTCTCTCTTATAAAAGGAGAGGACTTAACGCATTGATTTCTGAAGCTCTTTCTAGTTTTGAACAAGAGGCCCTTCACAGGGAACAAAAGAAAATTAAGTAAATAAACACATATACATAAATATATAAAATGTGACTCAATGCTAACGGGTGGTTCAGTGATCTTTAGAGAGGGGTGGTCATATTAAGGAGAAAGCAATCAATTCTGCTTGGCAACTGGAGGAGGAAGGGAGAGGTGATATTTCCTGGGGGTCCAGGGAGGAGCAGAATCTCACTAAAGGGAAAAGGCCTCAGGAGGAGGCATAGCAGGGAGGGAAAGAGTTGGGGAGATGGGGAGTGATGTTGTTCTCTCTGACTCCCTTCATGCTGTGCCATGTGCTGGCTCACATGTCACCTCCTCCAGGAAGTCTTCCCTATTTTCCTTCTTTTTTCCACAGTTAGGTTCTCTTTTCTGTGCCAGTATTACATCTTTTTTTTTTTTTTCCAGTATTACATCTTAAGCATACCTCCGTTTTTTGCATGTGTTGCATGGTGGAAATGCAGAAGTAAATTTTGTAAAGCTTTCTTAAAGCCTGGTGTAAGAAAGTCTTCTTAGCTTGAAAGTTAACATATCTTTTCACTTTTCAAGCACCAACGTAGACAGACTTGACCTCAAAAGATGTGGAATGTAACTTCATCAATGAAAATGATCACAACCTCCAGATAGCATTTAACCTAAATACCAGCAGACTATTTTTAAAAATCTGATGCATTGACTTAAAATACCATTTAGAGACAATGGAAGGCAAACTGGAAAATTCACAAATTTATGGAAATTAACTAAAATACGCAAACAACTAAGATCAAAAGAGAAATCATAAGGGAAATTAGAAGATACTTAAATGAACGAAAACTAATACACCACATACAGTGCAATGTATGTAAGAAGAGCAGTAAGGGGGAAATTTATATCAGTAAACACGTACATTAAAAAGGAAGACCTCAAACCAATCTCCTACTTCACAACCTTAGGAACTAGTGAAAGAAGAACAAATAACCCAAAACTGGCAGATGGAAGGAAATAAGATTAAAGCAGAGATAAGGAAAATAGAGAATAGACAAATATACTGAAAATAAATAAAATCAAACATTGCCTCTTCAAAAAGATTAAAAAACCATTAGGTAGACTGACTGAAAAAAAGAGGCAGAGAGAAGATTCGAATTACAAGTGAGAGACAAATTGGGGACATTACTACTGATTCCACAGAAACAAAAAAGATTAAAAGAAAGTATCATGAACAAATGGATGACTAAAAATTAGATAACCTGTATGGAATGGACGAACACCTGGAAATACAAAGACTACCTAAAGTGAATCAACAAGAAATAGAAAATCTGAGTAAAACTATAGCTAGTAAGGTTAAGTCAGTAATAAAAAACCTTCGGACAAGGAAAGCCTTGAAGCTGATGGCTTCACTGGTAAATTCTACTAAATGTAAAGAAATAGTACCAATCCTCCTCAAAGAATTGAAAAGGAGCAGGGCTTCTGGGTGGTTCCGTAGGTTAAGCATCTGACTTTGGCTCAGGTCATGATCTCACAGTTTGTGAGTTTGATCCCTGTGTCGGGCTCTGTGCTGACAGCTTGGAGCCTGGAGCCTGCTTCAGATTCTGTGTCTCCCTCTCTCTCTGCCCCTCCCCCACTCACACTCTGTCTCTCTCTCTCTCTCTCTTAAAAATAAATAAACACTAAAAAAAAAGAATTGAAAAGGAGGAAACACATCCTAACTTATTCAATGAAGCTGTTGCTGTTCTGCTACCAAAGCCATACGGAGACACTACAAGAAAAGAAAACTACAGACCAATATCTCTTATAAATATCAAAGCAAAAATCCTCATCAAAATACTAGCAAACCGAATCCAGCAGCATATTAGGAGAATTACACTCCAATTACACTCCTACTCCAATTAGGAATTATTCTTGGTATGCAACCATGGTTCAAGTCTAAAAATTAATCAATGTTCTATATGACATTAGCAGAATGGAGGGGAAAAAACTCAATGATCATTTCAATTGATGCAAAAAAGCATTTGCCAAAATTTTGACGCTGTGTTATGGTAAAAACACTTAACAAACTAGGAGTAGAAGGTAATGACCCCAATATAATAAAGCCATGAATTCCATACCTAACAGCATAATCAAAGGTGAAAGATCTATATCTATATCTATATCTTTATGCATATGTATATACATATATTTAAGTTTTTGTCACATATGAGTTTTAATTTTATATTTCAAACAATGTACAGATTTGAGCTTAAAATTTTCAATTTCTTTCCAGGAGATAAAAGGTGGGGGCTCTGGGATTTAGAGAAGTCAGGAAATGGGAGGGGAAAGTTCTAGGAGAAGCAAGCAGCTCCCAGAGCAGCTTCCAGCAACATGACAGACGTTCAGAGCCTGAAAACATGGCCAGTAAGAGACCTGCCATGGTAGGGAGCAGCCTCAAAATGACTGAGGCAGCGTGCCTGGAGCAGGAGGCTGGAGTAAGAGATACCAAGCACCTGGCATATTGGAAGCACACACTTGTGTCACTTCTCTGTCCAGGAAACTCTTGGGAGAGAACTAGACCACTTGAATTCCTGAAAATTTCTGGGTTGGGACTATTTAATTGATTACTAAGAAAGGATCACCCCATGCAGTTGAAGACCAGATGAACATTCATGTTACACATTAATATAATGGCTTTGATTCATCTTGCTTTTCACATCATAATTAGTTGTTTATAACCTTCTTGATAAATTGAAATATCCAGGATGGTAGGAACCATAATTGTGGTCCCAGAGCCTAGCACAGCGCCTGAAGCAAAACAGACCAAAAGTAGTTAAATACATATACACATACATAAAGTAGATCTAAGGTCCAAAACCGAAACAGTGAAAAATAAGATCGCCTTCTGGTGGAATCTCTGGGTGGTCATAGGAAAAGACCCCCAGACCCTGGCAAGGAAGCAGCTGAAATGGAAGAATCTAAGAAAATAATTGATTGGCTAACTGGTAGCCAACCATGAGTAACCAGAGCAGCACTCTCCAGTAGAAATATAATGAGTTACATATTCAATATCAGATTTTTCTAGGAGCCACTTTAAAAAGGTAATAAGAAAGAATGAAATTAGTAATATATTTTAGGGGCACCGGATGGCTCAGTTGGTTGAGTGGCGGCTGACTTCAGCTCAGGTCATGATTTACCCATTTGGTCTATGAGTTCAAGTCCTGCCTTGGGTTCTTTGCTGTGAGGGCAGAGCTCTCTTCTGATCCTTTGTTCCTCTCTGTCTGCTCCTCCCTGACTTGGGTTCTCTCAAAAATAAATAAACATTAAAAAAAATATTTTAAAAAACACATTCAAAATATTGCCAATTAAACATTGATTAATATAAAAACTAACAATGAGATTATATTCCTTATATGTGATTAATTTTTTAATGTTTACTTATTTTTGAGAGAAAAACAGAGCATGACTGGGGGAGGGACAGGGAGAGAGAGAGAGAGAGATAGAAAGGGAGACATAGAATCTGAGCTGTTAGCACAGAGCCCAATGTGGGGCTTGAACTCATGGACTGTGAGACCGTGACCTGAGCTGAAGTCAGATGCTTAACCAACTGAGTCACCCAGACTCTCCTTTATATATAATTTAAAACATATAATACATATATTTTTTACAAGGTCTTTGAAATCTAATGGTTTTCTATTTATAGTATATCTCAGGATGGCCATATTGCAAGTGCTCAATGACCACACATGGTAGGTGGTGACTATATTGGACAGTCCTAATCCTCGGAGGAAGAGGCCATTTCCTGCTCTTCTCTGTGTCCTCAGGACATAGTAGGTGTTCTATAAATATGTGTTTAATGAATAATATCTCCTAACTCCTATTTCAACTTATGCTTCAGAGAACATGATGGATACAACTATGTTTACTTCAAAGTCAATGTTGTAGACAATTAAGAGTAACTGAATTTAAGAGCAGATGTTTAACTCAGATGTTAAGCCTGTATTTTATTTTCAGAATTTGTTTCTAGTACTGAAATGTCTCTCCCTAGGACCACCGGTATTCACCTCATTGATTTTTATTTGCTATCATCTATTTGTTTATTTGAAAAGCATCTATTTAATACCATGTTAACATCTGCAGGCAGAGAGGGGTTTCTATAACCAAGGGTCAATGAACCATGACCCTTTGACATTTCTATATGGGGGAATGTAGTTCATACATAAATATTACAGGGAAATAATGGAGAGACTTGGTTCTTGCCAAGATAAATAAAGTAAATAAATGTGTTCTTGGCCCCCAACTCTTAAAAACCAACCCTGGAGAAACTGTGGAGGGAAACTATGGAGAATCCCTAGTGATACTGTTGATCGTTTTAGGATGGGTTGCTTGTTGTGACAAGATTCATTAGAAGCAATCTGCTTTCTTTCCCCCAGCATTGGCCTTGAGTAATTATTGCTTGCCCCACAGTGCAAAGAACAGTGGCAAGATCTTGATTGCTCATATTGCTATAGAGGGCTGGGGAGAAAGTCTAGGTTGAAGCCCCTGGTGGGGTGGGGAGGGGCTAGGACAATCCGTGCCCCTGATGCCACAGTCATTCACTCCTCAGCACTCTATCCACCGGCCCCAGGGCTGGGCCACTAAGAGAGAGGACTGGCCTTTCCCAGTGTTCCTTATCCTCAAGCCCTGACCTGAACTGTCACCAGCAAGGTGACATTAAAAGGGTGGTAACTGGGGTGCCTGGGTGGCTCAGTTGGTTAAGCTTTGGCTCAGGTCATGATCTCATGGTTTGTGGGTTCAAGCCCTGTGTCGGGCTGTGTGCTGACAGCTCAGAGCCTGGAACCTGCTTCAGATTCTGTGTCTCCCTCTCTCTCTGCCCCTCCCCCACTCTCTCTCACTCTCTCTCTGTCTCTCAAAATAAAATAAAGACATTAAGAAAATAAAAAATAAATACAATGGTGGTAACTGTTTTCGTGCCGTCCTAGGACTCTAGCCCTTCCTCTCTTTACAGTCATGATACCGACACAGATGGGCACTCAGAGGCCAAAATAATAACTCCCTCCCTTTGGGGACTTCCACACCCCAAAAGAAAAACAAACAGGCCCATAAGTGTCCTTAAGGAAGTATTAGAAAATATAGAACGCCCACTTATGGTGAGCATGAAAAGTGCATTAAAAAAATAAGAAAAGCTAATAATGTGAAAAAACATAGGGAATACAGGGAAAACTATAAAAAGTTGTAGGCATGAAAAAAATGTAAAAGTGAAAATAAAAACCCCACCAATGGGAATAAATAGTGGGAGACATACAACGGAAAAACAAATGAGTACGTGGGAGGACTACACTGAAGAGCTCTCCTAGAATAAACAAGATTGAAAATAGAGATGTCAGTGGGGCGCCTGGGGGGCTCAGTTGCGTAGGCTTCCAACTTCCGGCTCAGGTCATGATCTCATGGTTCCTGAGTCTGAGCCCCACTTTGGACTCTGTGCTGGCAGCTCAGAGCCTGGAGCCTACTTTGGATTCTGTCTCCCTCTCTCTCTCTGCTCCTCCCCTGCTCACACTCTGTCCCTCTCTCTCAAAAATAAATAAACATTTAAAAAATTTTTAAAAAGAAAAAGAAAATAGTAGAGATGTCAAAAGAGATTGGGGAGAGAGGTGCCTAAATAAGGATAATAGGAATTTCATAAAGAGAAAAAAATTAAAACAGAGAGGAGGAAAGTGTTACAGAAATAAAGAGATGAAATCCCAGAATGAAAGTATACAGAGAATCCATAATATCCTATGGCAAGAGAAGGAAAAACCCATTTTACATAAATATAACAAAATTTAAGAGATCAAAGGTAATGAGAACATTCTAAAAGCTTCCAGAGAGAAAGATTGACAGATTTCTTAAATGAAACACTGTATGCAAAAAGACATTGGGGTGATATTAAAGAGGAAAACGTTCCCTGGAGCTCAGGGCTGCCTGACCTGAGCCCTGTGAGCCTGCCAAGGGCAAGGTAGTTTTTCATTTTATCCTAGCCCTTTAAACTTCTAGGGATTTTATTTTATTTTTTATGTCATGTTTGTTATGCTATATTATTTATGTCATGTTATTTGTTATTTGTTTTTTTGTTTGTTTGTTTTAGAGAGAATGCGCCAGCAGGGAAGAAGGGCAGAGGGAGAGGGATCATGACCTGAGACAAAATCAAGAGTCGGATGCTCAGTTGACTGAGACACCCACGTGTCCTTAAGCCTCTAGGAATTTTAATGTTGAGAACATTTCCTATGCATGAGATTCGATATTGTATGGTTCATTGGGATCTGTTGTGGCTGGCCTTGGACATTTTTTGTTGGCTAGCAGAAGATCATTTGATGTTGGCGTAGGAGGCTTTCTCTTGGTGACTTGATGATGTTGCTTCTACTGTGGGTATAATTATGCAAAGCTAAGAAGCCAGGAAAGAACTGCCAGAGGAGGAATTAAATCTAAGATTTTACATGAAAGCACTCACCTTGATCCTGAAAGAAAACCAACCAAGGGTAACAGGAGCAATTGAACAGTGTCAAGGATAGGAAACCCAAGTACAACTCACTGGAGTCAGTGTGGACAAAACTGAGGTCAGCTCCATTAAGCATGTGTGTACCATAAGGCTTTCAATCAAGGTGAAAAAAGTGTGTTTTAGTTGAAAGAAAAAAGAAAAACATCTTCCAACTTAGAATTTAATACATAGTTAAACATTATTCAAAAATGATGATATAATAAAAATATTCTCAAGCATACAAAGTTTCAGATTTGCCACACAAATATTCATGCTTAAAACATTTTTGGAAGAAGTTTCTCCATTCCAATAAGAGAAAAAAATGTCAAGAGGTACCACAAAAAAAAAAGAGAAGTAGTAACGTTGATCAAACACCTTGGTGAGGAAGAGAGGAAATATATGAATAATTTCAAAGCATGCTAAAATTCTTACCTGGTTAGAGGGAAGATAGGTAAGGTATAGATAACACTTTTTTTTTTTTAAGTTGAAGGCTAAAAACAGAAACTTAAGAAATAAAAATATTGAAATAAACAAAATATTAGAAACAAGTTACAATGTGCCAATAATCACACATGTGATAGTGCCGTGTGTTCACAAAACCACTACATTTTCGTGAACACACAGCTAAAATACATTTTTCTAGCCCCGTGTGCCCGGCCAGGGTCATAATTTAAATGTGAGTAGAAATGGCATTTGGTTTCTGGTTCAAAGCCGTCAGATCAGACGTGACTTCCACAGGCTCTCTGTTGGGTGCAAGGTTGGAAGCATAGCTCTTTTCAGCTGTGATGTCGTTCACCGAGGGAGCATGCTGCAAACCCAGGTCTCCTGGCCCTACGCTTGGAAAGGTTACTCTAACTCAGGTCAGGAATCGGTATTTTTAACAAGCTCCCCAGGTGATTCTCCCATGTAACCGGGTTTGGAACCATAGACTCAGGTGATTTCTTAGTTTCCTTCCAAATTGAAAATCATTTATTTCATGATTTTCAGAAACTGCCTTCAGATATTTGGTTAGACTTTTCCTTATCTGGAAAATATCTATCTTTAGATATACTTTTCATATTGGATTAAATTCTGCCAATGCCGAGCCCAGCCAGAAGCCACAGGGAAGGGAGGTGCTGTCCACATGGGTCAGCCTGCAGGCAGTGTGGAAAAGGGTGCCCAGGGACAAATAGAGGGTAGCCAGCACCCTCTGCCCTCCTCAGAACAGTCCGCTGAAGCTCCTTGCTCTAGTCATCTCTGACAATTGCACATGTTTCCTCACACAATGAGGGAAAAGTAATATTTTCCAAAGTGATTTAAAGGTTTAAAGTATTTTTTTCTGTGTATCTAATATTTCCTTTTAAAAGTTTCTTAGTATAGTTTATGTGACCTTTTAACTCCAAGTTTGCCTGCAGAAACTTACAGAGAGACTGAAATTCTCTATGCCACAGATGGAGATAGTGGCTTTGTTTGAGCTCAGCTGTGTGGTTCTCTGAAGGCCTTTTCTCTCCTTCCAGAGGGTCTTTTCTTGGAGTTTGTAGTAACGTTTGATGTAGGCCCCTGCCACTTTCCAAACAGAAAACTCCTTTTGACTTTCCTGTGGACTGAGACTCCCTGGTGCATGAGGGCCCAATGCCGCCTTCTACCTTCCACCTTGGCTCCTTACTTCTTTACCCAGAAACAGCCGCGTTAACTCAGAGAATGTCTGTGATTGGCTGAATAGGGCAGGGGGGGTCTTTCCCCTCCTATAATCTGTTTTCTTCCTCTTTACCTCTACCTCCTTCCTTTATCTCTACCAGGGCCCCACACCAAGACTTACTTGGTTAAAGCATCAGGGCAATGGTCCTCAGTGGGGAGCTAGTCCTGGGACTCTACACCTTGATGAGCCTCCTGAGCCCCCACGAAGCTGGGGCCATCAAGGGTGAGTGCTGAGGGGAATTGGGTGAGGAGAGGAGATTTAGGGTTACAGAAGAGACAATATATGGCCTGGGTTGTTCTTCTTTGGTTTATGGGCAACTTCTTTTACCAAGAGATCTCCAGTCTCTCACCTCTGTCATGTCCACAGTGGACCTAAAACACAGGTGCAGCTCAGACCAGCTATGCCAGCTGCATGTTCAGACTTTGTCAGGTTCAAGTGCCTCCCCAATTCCTTCCTTCTTTCTGAGACCCAAACCTCCATCCTACTGTCACCCAGTGTAGTGATTTTCGTGCCACTTCCTGGCTTGGAGTGTGCCCATTCAAGTCCAGTTTTATTGCAGTATTTATCACCCTGTGGATAGTTAATTGTTTATCTGTCTTAATCCTGCTCTAAATATGAGCTCCTTTGTGTGCGTGAGGGATCCATAGCTGGCTTAGCTGTGTTTCCTTGGAGCTTGGCATCGTACTGGACACATAGTAGTCCCTCAACGACTGTTGAACATATAATTTCATAGAATTCTAAAGGTCCCTTGCCAATGAAAATCTAACTTGAATTTCCAGAAAACTGAGCTTCAGTTATGGAAAGAGACACTTTTGATCATAATCCATTGAGGTGGAAGAGTTGGGGAATGAACTTGATTTGACCTTTAGACTCCTTTTCCAGTGCTCTCTGCAATACCTCAAGCTGTCTTTTCCTACCTGTTTGGTCTCTATCACAAATCTTAATTCTTACTTCTGCCAGCCTATTCTCCCCTCATGCCTACCTGTACTGCAGCTCTGTGCCCAAGGCTCCTCTCAGGCACATCCTAATCATTTTCCCTCATCCCACCCCACCCCCACCACTCATGTCACACACAGGACCTGATAGCACAGGACCTGAGAGCAGATGATCACAGCTACCATTTAACTCTGGGAATCTCAAGCATGATTTTAGGCAGCCTCTCTTCTTCCCCACCTGGTATGCCAGACTGCTCTTGTGTCTCTCTTCCTGCCAGCGTGTTGGGAACATGCCTGTTTCCCTCTGTCCCTTCTATCCCCCAGCTACCATCCCACTGTCCAAGGAGTAGCTCAACAGCTCAACTCTGTCCCCACAGAGAACCCAGGATGGGGTACATGTTTTAGGTGAGATTGATAGGTTTTCTTTTCTCTCTCTGACCCTGAACTCACCCAATACAGCTGATCACATGGGCTCCTATGGACCAGCCTTCTACCAATCCTATGATGCCTCGGGTCAGTTTGCCTATGAATTTGATGGGGAACAGCTGTTCTCTGTGGAGCTGAAGAAGAGGGAGGCTGTGTGGCGTTTGCCTGAGTTTGGCAACTTCGCCTACTTTGACCCACAGAACGGGCTGGCCAGCATCGCAGTGATTAAAGCCCATCTGGATGTCTTGGTGGAACGCTCCAACCGCACCAGAGCCACCAACGGTACTGGCCTTTCCTCACCTCTTCCTGCCCTCTCCCTGCCCCAGAGAGGCACAGGAGGCCCAACTAGCTCCTTCCCACCTCATAGGCCTCCATCTGCTTTGGCACACCTCTCTCTCAGCCTCTGTGACTCAGCCCCTTTCTTTTCCAGGAGGCTCTAGATCTAGATCCCTTCAACACCCTCTTCTTTCTTGAGGACTGACCTTCCCACCTGGACTCTCCCTCAGGAACCTGTCAGATATAGGAGCCCCTGCTGCCCCCATTGGCCTCCTCAGCCTCTTCTCCCTCTGCCCACCTCCCATCCCAGCAGTTATGTCCCAGAGAATCCCCTGCCTGCAAATCCCAAATAAGAGGAAACATCCTTCAATCCCAGTCCTAGTCAGGCTCAGTTGCAGGGATGAGCCTTCGGGATTCAGGGCCTTTTTCCTCCTAGTGCCTCCAAGGGTGACTGTCCTCCCCAAGTTTCCAGTGGAGCTGGGCCAGCCCAACATCCTCATCTGCATGGTGGACAACATCTTCCCCCCTGTGATCAATATCACCTGGCTGCGCAATGGTCAAATAGTCACCGAGGGGGTGGCCCAGACCAGCTTCTACTCCCAGCCTGACCATCTGTTCCGCAAGTTCTACTACCTGACCTTTGTGCCTTCAGCAGATGACATGTATGACTGCAAGGTGGAGCACTGGGGCCTGGACGAGCCGCTCTTCAGGCACTGGGGTATGGAATCCCCTCTCCAGCTCACTCTTCACAGAATCTCTAGAATCATTTCTCTGCACCCCTGACCCTTCATCTCTCCCCGCAGAGCCACAGGTTCCTAACCTGCTCCCAGACACCACCGAGACTCTGGTCTGTGTCCTCGGCCTGGCCCTCGGCCTGGTGGGCTTTCTCGTGGGCACCATTCTCATCATCAGAGGCGTATGCTTGTCCAGTGCCCCCAGGTACAGAGGCCCCGGGAGTCTGGGGGCAGGAGAATGGGTGACTTTGAACAGGATGGGGTGGAGGATCATTCTTTGGGGACCAATAGGTTTAGGAAAGGGTGACATAAACAAGTAGTGGGCAGCTAATAGAAGAGCAGAAGTGAGTGACGGGGTGAGGTTTGGGGGAAGTGGGCAATCAGACATAGGATCCCAGCATTGGTGAGCTCCAACAACCTTGGTCATATGGTTTTTGCCACTTTAGGTAATGAACCTTCTGAGAAAAACAGATTGTAGGAGACACCTGATGGATTCCTCGCAAGTTTCTGACAGCCCTTGTCAGTCTGCTAAGTATATCCCCACCGTGCTGACTTTGGATGGGATCAGCCTCTGTCCTACAGGTCTCCTCTCTTGGACCTGGTACTCACGGCAGGACTTCTGGGGCACTTGTGGGGCAGCAACAAGCACCCCTTCCCACCCCCAACACACACACACACACACACACACACACACACACACACACACACACTTCTTGCTCTACTCAAATCTCTGGCTAGCAGCAGTAAATTTAATGGTGTTTGTACTACGTGCTTTCTACCAGGTCTAGGCCAATTCTCTCAGGGTGTGAAGGATGCTAGGACCTGGAAGAGGGGATTCCAGGTGACGAACATTTAGCATGACCATTTCATACTGGGGATTGGCAGCTATCCTCAGGCCAGTCCAGCTATATCTTGTTCCATTTGACTCATCCTTTTGGGGTCCATTGTGTGTTACTTGTGAAAGGCCCCCTTCACGAGGACTTCATGAAATTTACCTTCTGAATTCAAATTTGCCCTCAAAGGAGTTGCCAGGAGAGAAAACATTCATGAGAATTCTACTCCTGTATGGATTTACTCTATAATGAAGAGGACATTGGTATTCAAGCATGATCTACGATGTCATCTCCTTTTTCCAAATCCCCCAATGTCACAGGCATGACCAAGAGAGGTACAAGGCTTGGATAATATGGTTACTTCCTTAACCTTGGGTCAATCATATTAGTAGAAGACCTATCCACATGTTTAGAGAAAGTTCAAGTGGATCTCTCTCTTAGTCATTTTCATACTAGAATGTACGTAAGAATCAGTTAGGGGCCTTTTAATAAGCACAGGCTTCACCCACATCTACTGAATTAGCATCTTAGGGGTGGGGAGAGTGGTAACAGAATATGATTTTTAACAAGTTCCAGATGATGCTGATGCAGTCCTCCTGGACTTAGACTATAGTCTGGTACATGAGACCCATTGACTATTGGAAGAGAGGACCCTGAGGTCTGATGTGGTCCAGGAAAGCTTTATGGAGACCCTAAGTCTTTTAGGGCTTAGAAGTCGAAGAAGATACAATAAGTAGGGCAAGCTGGGGATTGGCATTGTGAGCATTTAGTCCTAGAGAAGAAAGAAACATTGTAGACTTTCCAAGAGACAATAAGTTGGAAGAAATCAATGGCCAGAAGAAGACCCTATTGGAAGTGGGGGAGGGTTGTCCTAGGCAAGAGTTTTGTTTTCCAGTAACAGAAACCTCCTTAAAATGATCACAGACATAAGGAGAGGATATTTACAATAAAGACACAGGAGTGGTGCCCTGAACCAAGGGTGGGTTTTCACCAAGCCTTCAGGGAAGAGAACTCAGACTGAAAAGCCAGTAGAATCGAGAACAGGGCCTCTTGCCCTCTCTCTGGGCCGTATGGCTTGTGTTATGCCTCTTATGTTAGCCACATTAGCCATATTCTTCTCTTTCTGTGGACTAGCCTTTTCAGCTAACATGTCCATGGCAGCTCCTGAGTTTGTACATCACCTCAGCTCTACCTGTCCACTACTATCTCCCAGTCACAATTTTAAATTATTTAAAAAAACAAATGGATGTCCAAACTTGGGGCAGTTGCCCATCCCAGTCTGAAGTACTGTAACCAGAGGCCCAAGATCCACAGTACAAATATGGCTGCCGAACACCCACCTCTGAGGAGAAGGGTCAGATCATTCTCAGAGAAAGAAGAATGGGTTGGTTCTCAGAAGACATCTCGACATATATTTGTCCCCAGCATGCACTGATCTCTGCTGATCTTTTGCTTTCTAAAATTAACTTGATCATCCTCAGAAAAGATGCTTCTCTGACCTCTGTCCTAATGTTTAATAAGGTCATTAAAAGTTTTATTTTGGGGCACCTGTGTGTCTCAGTTGGTTAGGTTCCCACTCTGGATTTTGGCGCAGGTGATGATCTGACAGTTCATGGGAACAAGCCCCATGTCAGGCTCTGCGCTAACAGCACAGAGCCTGCTTGGGATTCTCTCTCTCCCTCTCTCTCTGCCCCTCCCCTGCTCACGCTCTGTCTCTCAAAATAAAAAATAAACATTTAAAAAAGTGTTTTCTTTTGACCAGAAGTGTGCTTTTATCACTAAGCATATATTACACAGAAGTCACTGGAACTTTTAGGAACAATTCCAAATCTTTTAGATTTATGTATCTACCTTCATAATCACATTTTTTCTCTTCTAGTTTCAAAGTAAACAGTCTTTCACTAAAAAACTGGTCTCCTACATTCTTGATCTGATCCCTTTCTGTGTCTTTAGAATAGATATTAGGCACATCTTCTGTATTTTCGCTCTCTCCTTCTTTCATGGTTTCATGTCTTTCATCTATTGAGGGCATCAAGTCTCTTCTTTGTCCTATACCCCAGCCTCCCTGTCCTGCAAGTTCCCCGACTTTCTCTGAAAGAGTGTTCTGTGTGGGCTGCCTCCACATCCCTTCTACTTGTCCTCCCTCTCTTCTATCCACCCCTCCTCATGCTTGTATCATGTAGTGCACATACATTGTATCTTCTAATCCCCAATAATCCCATCTGGTCATACTCATATCATTCCATTTTTAAATAAGAGGAAACTGGGGCTTGAACAGATTCACTAACTTGTTCAAAGTAGCACAACTGTAAATGTCACAGCAGGGAATAGAATTCAGGTCTGTTTGACTCCAAAGCCCATGCCCTTCGTGTTTTAACAGGTTCAATGCAGATAAATGATGCACTGCATGGACCAGGAAGTCCTGCCATGTGGGGCAGATATGGACATACTCAGAATTTTCACAAGACTAAGAAATGAATGCAATTATTCATTTGCCTTCCTAATGTTAGGAATGTCTGTATAGTATTGCAAAGGAAGCTTGAGAAGAGACTAATAGCTCTAATTTATGTTTAATGAAACAGACCCATTGCAGTCAAGAAAATTGCTTGACTACATTACATATCAATCCATCCAATCGTATACTGAGAGAATGCGTCTTGTTGTTCTAGCTGTGGGATTGGGGGCTGGGGGGCAGGAGTGAGAAAGCCAGGCATAGTCTCTACCTCCAAAAGCTTATACTTCGTGAAGGAAACACACAAACCACCAGCAAAAAGGATATTTATTGAGAACTATGAGGCCTGCAAGTTGTGATGAAGATGTGTATGAAGAAAATTAAGCAGAATGAAGGGTCTGATAAAGAGTGGCTGGAGGAGAGGGCTGGAGTCCTACCTTAGGAGGCGACACTAGAGCCGAGGTGTTATTTGTGAAGACTGACAGGTGGCGATCTGAGGAATGAGTGTTTCTATAACAAAGTAGCACCGTGCTCCTAAGGGCAGAACACACCCTTACCCCCACAAGAAGAGAGGTAAGCAATGATACTTCACCCAGGACTTTGTTTCTTCTCTTTCAGGTGACTGCAGTTTTGTTCTTTATAACTGAATGCGTTCTTCATCTGCTTACTGTTCTATTATTATTTTACCTTTTGACCCCCTTCACTCATTTCTCCCTTGCTCGCCCTCACCTAGCAACCACTCATCTGTTCTCTGTATTTATGAATTTGTTAGGGTTTTTGTTTTTTTGTTTTTTTTAGATTCTGCATAGAAGTGAAATTATATAGTGTTTGTCTTTGTCTGACTTATTTCACTTCACATAATTTCTCAGAGATCCATCCATGTTGTTGCAATTGGCAAGATTTCAGTCTTTTTTATGGTTAAATAATATTTCGTTATATATGCATATATCACAATTTATTTTTCCATTCATCTATCTATGGACACTTAGGCCATTTCCATAGCTTGGCTATTGTAAACAATGCTGCAACCTGGGGGTGCACATATCTTTTGTTTTCATTTTCTTCAGATAATACTGAATAACTTTAATTTTTAACCAAGTTTTGTCATATATATAGTTTAAAAAGTCAAATAGTTCTATATGTCCAGTCTCCCCAGAATGTCCAGTCTCCAGCCCCCTGATGTCCTCACCCCCAGCGGTGGTAACTTTCAACTGTTTTGAACCAATTTTGTTGGTATTACTTCCTGTTTCTAAATAACATGTTTGTGTTGCTATGTCTTGATTTTTCAGCTTTAGGCTTTATCTCTTTTACTTCCCACTATGGAAGAGGAGGATTTTCATCCTTATACCACACACATGCCCTGTTCCTGTGTGTCCTTATCTTTAAGACAATTGTATTGTTACTTTGGTTACATCAGTGTTCAGTCTTTATGTTACTGTGACCATATAAAAGCTATTCACAGCCAAAATCATAGAGTAAATCATGCTCTTCCTTTCCCAGACAACTTCTTGTTTTCCCTGGAGTGAATAATGGTCCTGTTTTCTCTTTGCTTTGTTTTATTTGTACTTATTATTAGTGAGTCACAAATTTCCTCACAACACAATCAGTCCATTTTATTGTCAGCTAAACGTCCCCCGCAAACTTCTGTCTGTTCCATTGCCAACCAGCTGCCCTCAATGACACAGCTGTGATCGGGCATCACCCTTCACCATCCTTGTCAGGATTTACCTGTCCTCTGTGTTGGGCCTTCTGTTTCTTAAATCCACTAAGCACCCTTTTGTGGTCTAATGCTTGATTTTGGAGAGGTACACCCTCTTGTAGCTTCCTGAGAAAGAGTACATGCGATGCAAAGTTTTATGCCTTTCGTGTCAGAAAATGTATTTATTCTACTTTCACACTCGAATGATAGCAGTTGGGTATAAAAATCAAGATTCAAAATCATTTCGATCAGAATTTTTAGGCTACTTCTCTGTAGTCTTTTAGCATCTGGAGTTATTGTCGGGAAGCCAAAAGATACTCAGAATCCTAGAACTTGTATGTAATGATGTGTTGTTTTTTCTCTCTGGAAGCTTTTCAGATATTTTCTTTTTCTATTCTTTCAGCTTTATGGATGCTCTATTACCCACATTGTAAAGGAGATCCTTCTTGAACCGTCCCTGATGTACATTTTTAACCTTATTTCTAATAGCTCCCCCGAAAACAGTGTGAAGTCACACAGGACTCTCAAGATATGTTTACACGTCCTTACCTTTGCACATACTAATCTCTGTGCTACACCTGCCTTCCTCTGCCAATCAGTCAACATTTTACCTGTCCTTCCCCAGGTCCCAATTAAATGCCATTTCTGTGAAGCCTTTCCAATCCAGGCCACAATATTTCGCCCATTCTCTCACTAGGACCCACGACGTTCTCCCATGGGTCAGAGTTAGTTGTGTGTGTGTCTTCCTTTGCGGCTCCGCGACCACAAGGAGGTTGGTGTCTCCTATTTCCAACACCAGTCCTAGTATGTGAAACATACGAGGCATTAAAACATTTGTAGAATCCTACTAAATTCCATCTTATTTGTTGCAGATTCAGCCTTCTACCACTGTTCTGCAGCTGGTGTTAATAACAGTGGCTACCCATTTGCTGAAAATAATGTGCCAGGCCTTTATATAAATGCTTTTCATACATAGTGAGTTTGAATCTTGGTCCACAAAATCTAGAAAATCATGCAGAAAAATGCAAGTAGTAAATTAAAAAATGTTTTTAATGTTTATTTCTTTTTGTGAGAAAGAGAGAGAGAACATGAGTGGAGGAAGGGCAGAGGGCCAGGGACACACGGAACCAGGAGCAGGCTCCAGGCCCCGGGCTGTCAGCACGGAGCCCCACACGGAGCTCGAGCTCACGAACGCCAGAGCATGGTATGAGCCGGAGTCAGATGCTTAACTGATTGAGCCACTGAGGTGCTCCACAAGTAGTAAATTTAAAAAAAATGTCTTAAATTGGACTCAAAACCAAACCTCTCCCTCATGAAATTTTGGTAAATTCAACCTCAGATATTATTGGGGCTTCCCTCTTTCACGGTTATTCTAAGGCACTGACGCCATGCTGGGACATTAGACAAGCCCCTTCTGTCTTCCTGCATCTGTCCAAACCGACTCTCTCTAGGATCCCTGGGTCTTAGCCTCCATGGTCCTTCTCAGTGACAGCTTTGCTGTTCTGCATCAGGCTGGGGACAGGGGAATTTTTGGTAAGGAGTGAGCCCCAGTGCTTGGGAGCAGGACTGCACAAATGCACCACATGGGACACCTGTGCTTTTCCCCAGAGGGCACCCCCGCCCCCGCCGAGTTGGGTGCTGTAAGGGAACGGGACTCTCTTAGGACCCACAGACCACTGTGCTTTCCACAATTTGGGAGAATATTCCCTCCCTGGCTTGCCTGTCTCTCAAAGGCATTTTTTCTCTCCCTAGAATAATGTCTGGGGTACCTGGCATCATATGAAGCATGCTTCATTCAGGTTTCGGGGATTCAAAGCTAGAAATCAGGAAGGATCTTGATGGTGACACCTGCCATTGCCCTATATCACAAAACTGAGCACAGAGAAAGAAAAAAGAAAACCCATATTCTGCCACCATGCATTATTTCATTTTTTTCTTACAATCAACCTGCACTGTTAGAATACTTATACCCATTTTACTGAGGAGGAAACTGGGGTTGAAATTATCCAAGTTGGCTCAAGGTCAGACATCTAGAAGGTGGCTGGGGAGGTCTAGGTGATGCTGGAGCCCAAATTCTTTCTGTCGCATCATCACTATTCGGGAGGTGAACTACTTTTTCTGCTGCTATTAACACTATTGGTTTTATTATGGTTATTATCTTTCATTTATTGGGCACTGCCAATGTGCCAAGCACTAGTCTGAACATCTTACATTTGTCTGCACACTCATCATGAAGTACACTTAGCATTTCTGAAATTGTTTCATGAAACTCAAGTATTCCAAAGAATGCTAATAGTGGACCCAAAAATAAATACAAGTAATATTTTTCTTTTAAAATATACTTAAAATTGTTTTAATGTTTGTTTATTTTTGAGAGAGAGACAGAACATGAATGGAGGAGAGACAGAGAGAGGGAGACACAGAATCTGCAGCAGGGTCTGAGCTGTCAGCACAGAGCCCAATGCAAGGCTTGAACTCACAGACTGTGAGATCATGACCTGAAGCTCAAGTAGGAGGGAGGCTCAACTGACTGAGCCACCCGGGCACCCCTAAAAGATACTTTAATATGTGTAAGGAAATGTCAAACATGTAGTCTTTATTATATAGTCATCTGCCTTTTAAGACTGTCATGTCATTTTTTGTAATAGCAAAAGACTGGTAACATGTCTAGTTAAGAATTGCCAAGTGATGGTACTTCCATACAGTGGAGTAATGTAAAGCTGTTAGAAGAACGAGGAATATCTCTTTGAGCTGATATGGTGGGATCTCCAGAATTTCGTGGAGAATGCAAGATATAAAAGCATTATATACAGTAAATATACAGTGCTGCCTTTGGGGTAAGAAAGAAGAGAAGTATGTATTTGCAAAAAGCCATACTGGAAGGATAAACTTAAAATTGATAAAAATGAGGTTGGGAGAGGAGAACAGAATTAAGGGAATGGGTCTGAGAAAATAGGGGTAAAAATGAATATTGACTTTTGAAATATATAAATACTTTACAATTTTTATAAAAATTAAACAAAGAACCCTAAAATTTAAAATAAACAGAAATGAATGATACAAAGAAAAGAGTTTAGTTAGTATTAGAAGACAGTACTATATATTCTTAGTGGAACGTATCCTAAGGACAAAAAGAATTACCGAAAACCTTGAATGTCATTCAGTAGTTTTATTGTTAATAGTAACATTGCATTATTAGTATATTAAAGGACAAAATAAATCAGTAATTACTGATGTAATGTAATTAGGGAACCTAGATTTGTTTTTTTTTTTTTAGGAACCAAGACTTTTAATGTATCTGAATTAAATTTAATTAGTTATGAATGAATTAACCTAATGTAAAAAAGTATATGAATTCAATCACTAATATTAAAGTTTAGTTAGAAATGCCAATTTTAATTAATGATTTATAAGTATATGTATCTCTTGTTCCAGTGAATGAAAGAGTCTGAAAGGGATGACACCTCAGTAGTAATGAGCATCCCAGGTGCACAGATTGTGGTTTCTAAATACCCAACAAAAGGAAATGGAGCTTCTTAGCTCCATTTAGAGAAGTGATTGATTTCAGGTCTGGGTTAGGGAAAACACAAAGCAAAATTGTTTCAGAAAACAAAGAAGTGTTCAAAGACCAATAGGGACATGTCAAAAGGAAAGAGCAGCCAGCTTAAAGGGGCTCCCATTGGCCAAATTTGGGACAATTTTAGTATCAAAAAATGACAATCATCAACTTGAACATGTCAAATATTTAAAACCACGAGGCCCTTATAATAATCAGATCAAGATAAAATAAGCAACAAAACAACAAAACGTTTCTGTTATCACTGGATGTGATATTCTAATTCCTAACTTGGAAAGCTGGTACTTGAAAACAAGAATATACCCAGACTGTTCAGAAGGAACTATGGTTCCTTGATGAGGAAAGTTTTACAGGACTTTTACACGACTGTTTACATGACAGGGTTTTACAACTCGAATATGATCACTGATTCAGGGAAGGCATCACTGATGTTAAAACCATGAGGGGAACACATGATGGAGAAGTAACGAGTCACATCATGGTGGGGTGTCATGCCCATAGGTCGTTTGCTATTGACAAAAGGGCCGTCCCTGTCAACAATCCCTGTCAACAATGGGATGACAAGACAGTAGTTGTATATACACCTTCTGAGGAGGTATGTGGCATCCCCTATGAAGAAATATTCCCCCAAATCTTTAATATGAATATAATCAAGTCTTTAGTTCAAAGTTCCAGTTTATAGAAAATACGTTGGATTAGGGGAATAAGTCAAATGAAACCATGAAGAAATAATCATACAAGTTCAGACTGGAAATATTCTACAAGACAACTGGTCTGGTCCCTTTAAAAAGACAATGTGAAAAAAAGACTGGGTTTGGGGAGTATCAGAAGAGACAAAAGAGACATTGCAGTCAGATTTAGTGGGTGATTCTTGGCAACATCTTTAGGGAAAAACAGATAAAAAGACATTTTGGAGACAAGTGGGGGAATTTGAATATAGACATAGTAATCAATGATATTAGAAAATTATTTTCAGCTTTGTTCACTATGATTATAATACTGTGGTTACACACAAAACAACTTTTTTAAAAAAGTTTATTTATTTATTTTGAGAGAGAGAGAGAGAACAAGCAGAGGAGGGGCAGAGAGAGAGAAAGACAGTGCAGGGTGGGGGGTAGGACAGAGGATCTCAAGCAGGCTCTGCTGATAGCAGAGAGCCTGATGTGGGATTTGAACTCAGAAACTGTGACATCATGACCTGAGCTCAAGTCAGATGCTTAACTGACTGAGCCCCTCAGGCACCCCTCAAAACATCTTTATGTTAAAACATTTTGAGATGAAATGCCATGAGGTCTTTATATTGAAATGGATTCAGATACTACCACACACCACACACATAATTAAAACAAGTATGGTAAAATCCTAATGGATGTTGAATCTAGGTTCAAGTGTTCTTTGTGTTTTTCCCAGCTTTTCCATATGTTTATAATTCTCATAATAAAACGTGTATGTTTGTGTGTGTGTATACGTGTTTGTGATTTTATGCTTTATTTGAAAACAGTGGAAAATTAAATTGGACTTACTGGATTTCTGAACCTGTCAGTTAACGTATGTCACCTACTGAATAATTACTACTCTCGAATAGATAGTTTATAAATTTAAATATAAACAATTTTAATATTTTGTTCTATGGTTTTAATGAAAAAGAAATAAGCATGGCGTAATGCCTTTAATTTTCTGTTCCATTACATAGTTATTAAATACATACATAAAATTTGATCATTTCTTCTAGCCACTTTTTCATTTGTGGGCTCAAAGCACATTTTATCTCTGGAGTCCAATGATAGCCTCATCAATGTCTTTAAAAATCATCTTCTGGAGTCAGAAGTTACTACAACATTGTCTATAGTCAAATTAGGAACACCAGGAATAATTTGAACTGTAAAATATTAGAATGATTTGTAATTTTGTACTTTTCCCCATGTTTGAGATATGATTGTCAATTCCAATCAGAAAATAGGCAAGATTAATTTAAAAAAATAGTCAAAATGGATAGGGTGCCTGGGTGGCTCCGTCAATTAGGTGTCTGACTCTTGGTTTCGGCTTGGGTCATGATGTCGCAGTTCAAGTTTGGGCCCTGCGTTGGGCTCTGAGCCAGCAGTGTAGAGCCTGCTAGGGATTCTCTCTCTCCCTCTCTCTCTCTCCTCCCCTGCTTGCTCTCTCTGTCTCTCAAAAGAAACAAATAGCCTCTTTAGCTCTTTAGCAGGTGGTGCTGGGAGAACTGGACAGCAACATGCAGGAGAATGAAACTAGACCAGTCTCTTACACCATACACAAAAATTAACTCAAAATGGCTGAAAGACCTGACTGTGAGACAGGAAACTGTCAAAACCCTTGAGGAGAAAGTAGGAAAAAACCTCCTAGACCTCCACCGCAGCAATCTCCTACTCGACACATCCTCCAAGGCAAGGGAAATGAAAACAAAACTGAACCCTTGGGACTTCATCAAGATAAAAAGCTTCTGCAAGGCAAAGGAAACAATCAAGAAAACTAATAGGCAACCAACAGAATGGGAAAAGATTGTTGCAAACGACATATCAGATAAAGGGCTAATATCGAAAATGTACAAGGAACTCACCAAACTTCACACTCACAAAACAAATAATCCAGTGAAGAAATGGGCAGAAGACATGAACAGACACTTCTCCAAAGAGGACATCCAGATGGCCTACAGACACATAAAAC
>NC_043706.1:30937693-31011219 GCF_006229205.1 Suricata suricatta | reverse complement strand
ATACAAAACTTGAGAGACTATTGAATGCTGGAAATGAACTGAGAGTTGAAGGGGAAGGGGGAGGGGGGAAAAGAGGTGGTGGTGATGGTGGAGGGCACTTATGGGGAAGATCACTGGGTGTTGTAGGGAAAACAACTTGACAATAAAATATTTTTAAAAAAATTAAAAAAATAGTAAAAATGGGGAAGGTGCAAAGTTTCTAAAACCCTAAAAAGTTCTCATAATTCTTATTCCTGGTCTTTAATTTTTGTTATCCTTTTCTGTCCTTTTCACCTGGTCAGTACAAGCCCAGGTTTCCCACCCTGCACATTCCTCTTGTGGACCTGTCCATATTGTCACAGCGCCCATGTCCTCGGTCATCTACCTCCTGGTTCCCACAGGCCTCGTCATGGTTCCAGTCTAAGCCAGACCTGAAGGGGTGGCTTCAGGTCACCAGATATTACTCAGCTCAAAGTGAGTTTCTACTCAGCCTGGTTCCTCTTCACACAGCAAAAGTGATCACTGGGAACTCCTCATCTATACTTGTGGAACAAGGTGGTTTCATTTTGTCTGGAGGTGTTCACACTTCCTAATAGTTCTCGAGTTAAACTCGATTACTTGGGTTTGATGAAAAAATTAACTTTCTACAGGATGGAGGAACACTGGGGAGAAGCTACATTGGAAAAGAGATAGATATGATAGATGATAGAAATGTGTGTGTGCATGCGTGTGTGTGTGTGTGTGTGTGTGTGTGTGTGTGTGTGTGTATCTCTCGCCTTATTCTTCAATTGAGATTAGTGGAGTTACTATCTGGATGTTTTTTCTGGATTTTTTTCTCAATTTCACTTGTGAATTCCTTTCTTGCTTATATCCAGAATATAACCCCAAACTTTTGGTAAAGAAGAAAGAATATAAACTTTGAAATCAGCCTTATCCTGTCTCCCTAGCCAATGTGATCTTATGCACGTTGAGTCAGTTTGCTCGTCTCTAAAATGAGGACAATAATGTATGCAGGATAGAGATGTTGTGGGGACCGACAAGGGAAGTACCTGTCAAAATACCTGGCGGTAGCAAGACCTCAGCACGTGTCGATTGCCCTTCCCTGGCTTTCCCACAGACTCTGCAGAAGCAAGCTCTTTTCGGTTTTGTTTTCTGCCTTGTTTGGAAGCAGACCCTCCACCCACAGAACTGCTCTCGGAACCAGCCTCTCCACCCCAAGCTGCCCCCCTGCCGCTCAGTGTTCTCTCTGCACGCAATTTTTAATTCTGGCCAACTCTCTGATGAAATCATGATGGGGTTCTGCAGGGTCTATTTGCGAGACCAAAGACAACGATGGAAAAGCAGGGGAATACTGGGGAATCAGGCTGGGTCGGGGGAGACAGATTCAAGAACAGCAGGCTTTGGTCACTGTGTTTGGAATGAGGTCCAGAAAAGGCTGCAGAATTTTAAGGGGGAATCTAAGCAGAGGTTCATGGCCAGTTTCAGCACCAGGTTACTGACTAGACCCCAGGGAACAGGGGCCAAGTATGGAGAACTCTTTATGGAAGGCGGTAGGTGAACCAGAAACCTGGCACAGAAAGCAAAGGGCGTAGGGGGATTGAGTAGCGCTTGTTATTTCTCAAATCGAAAACATAGAACAAAATGTCATGGTAACCATGGATCTGGGAGAACAACCATCATTCTGTGTCCCATTAAAGAGCCTGAAGGTTCCCTCTGACAAGGATGCAGGACTTGCTGGCCCTCTCTTAGGAACTTTTCAGCTTTCGTTTTCCTGGAGGTGGAGTTAAAAGCACACATGCAAACTTAGAAAACCTTAAAAACTGGGTTTGTCTTTTTGTCTTTTTGAGAGAAAGAAGAAAAGGGATGAGCAAAACTGACTCCTTTTTGTAGCAACTCTGGGTGAGAAGCAAAAACGAGGCAGGAGGAGCGGCGGTCACCGTTTTCAGAGGGACTCTCAGTGTCTCTGCAACCTGCCTTCGTGGGGAAGCCAGTTCCAACATACACACTGGCAGGGGCAGACGCGGACAAAGCATTCGTTGACTGAGCCCTGTTACGTGCCCATGGTCTCAGAAGTCGTCACAGCAGCTGACTCTGAGCTCTGACAGTTGAACCGACAGAAGAGTACTTTAGCAACACTCCTTTTTCAAACCAACACCTGACAAAAATTCTTATCCTTGAAGAATAAATTCCTTATCTACTCCAACCTCACTTCCAACATTAGCCCTCCTGCACGAGTAGCCATGTCCTCGTTTGGTAAATCACATGCAAGGAATATTACACATGAATGATGCGAGCTCCTCTGACCTTGGCCGCCTTAGGATGACAGGAGGCCTCACTGCAAGTGACAGGCCTGGTACCCCAGGGACGGGGTCTTTGGGCTCAATGGGCAGAGGGCAGGGTATGAGGGGAGAACGTGGTTGATGGAGTCTTGAGACAACATGGTATAGCAGAGAGATATGGACTTTGGAACCAGTGATTCAGGCCAAGTTCAGGCTCTGTGAGCCTCTGCTTTCTCTTCTACTAAGTGGGCATAATTGAGTCTAATGATAAAGCATTAATGTTGTGGGAATAATAAGATGACGTATGTAATGTAATAAGCACAGGGCTCAGAAAATAAAAAATGCCCCGAGTAGGCTATGTTAGCTCTTACTATCTCCCTGCATGGCCAAAGGGATTTTGTCTCCATTTATGAGGTGACCCCTTGTCCCAATTTGCCAGGGATCTCCCCCTATTTATAGCTAAAACTGCTCAGTCCCGGACAAGCCTGTGGCGGCTGGTTACCTGCCTTCACTGCCCCTTGATGACGTGCGCATCTGAACCTCAGCCCCCAGGCTGCCGGGCCCACCGCGGAGCAGACAGCTCTCCTGCTGGGACCTGTGCTGAGGGACCTGCGATGGATGCAAATGCCAAGAGGTAGTTTAACCATCATTTAGGCATATATTTAAATTGTTTCCCCAGGCACTGGGCAGGTTAAGGTTATAAAGAACAGACAGAGGGGCACCTGGGTTGGCTCAGATGGTTAAGTGTCTGACTCCTGATCTCAGCTCAGGTCTTGATCTCAGGGTTGTGACTTCAAGCTCCACATTGGGTTCTGCACTAGGTGTGAAGCCTACTTAAAAATAAAAAAGAACAAGACACAGTTCCTACCTCACAAAGGAGATACAAGAGACATATAAGTACAAGGGGGTAAACTGAGGAGGAAGGATATGCTTACCTGTGAACTGAGACACTGAGGCTGTTTAATTGTGCCTCGGGAGAGTCCTCCAAGGCCGAGGAGCAGACCAGCCACATGAGAGGCCACCTCAGCGCCAGGCACTCCCCCTGGAGTCTGGAGACAGGGCTATGGTTGGATTGGAGGTGGGTAGTGCATAGTTAGAAGCCCAATGAAGTCTTGGAAATTGTGTGCATATGTCATGGGGATGGAGGAACAGTCAGAAAAAGGCCTTTATAGTGGAGGGAACAAGTTGGAGATTGTGTATGATTTGCTGATGGGGGAAACAGGAAATTCCAGGCAGAGAGAATAGCATGTGCCAAGGCCCGATGGCACTAAGCAGCATGGGAGAATCTGGGAAGGCCTATCTTTTGCTCTGAGTTGAGTGCAGAGTTCAAGGAAGGGAAAGTGAGAAGTATAATTTTGTAGAGTTAACAAGGGGGAGATAGAGGCCTTGCAAAGGAGTTTAAACGTGAAAGGTAATAATAAGCAACACGGTCTGATTTCTTTTCTAAAAGAGCTCTCTGGCAGCTACAGTGTGGGGGATAGATATGATGGAAATGAGACTGTGGACAGAAAACCCAGTAAGCAGAGAGTTGTGACAGGTCAGCCTCATGCAGGCACTGATAGAAGTGATAGAGGAAGGCTCAATAGGCCTTGATGGATGAACAGAGAAGGGGAGAGAGTGAGGGGGAGAGATCTAGAGCCAGATCACCAGGCTCTGGCTCCAGTGACTGGGAGAATGATGGTACATTAGTAGTCCTGGCTCTGTTCCTTATGTACTGTGCAACTGCTCCTGGGTGGCTCTGAGCCTCAGTGTCCTCATCTATACGAGGGCGATGGGTATCTAACTCATGGCGTTCTTGTGAGGACTTGACTGTAGAGGCACTCGTGTCTGGCACGTTAGTGAGTTCTATATGAGTGCTTGTTGCATAAATAGATAACGTACGGAGGAGCATGTGTGGGAAAAGATGGGATCTCTTTGGGACGTGTACCAAGTGCCAGGAGCCCCCCAAGACATTGCCATTTGGCATTTGAGAACAGACTTGGAACTTTGGAGCAAAGTCTGGACAGAAACAGATTTTATGGGTGGGAATTGCCTCCAGAAGAATGGGTAAAATTGCCTAGAAACGTTGTGCAAATAAAGAGGACCAAGCAAGGTCATGTGAAGGACAACTTCTCATGGAAGGCTCAGGTAGGCTTTTGAGAAGCTGATTAAGAGAGGCTGTCTGAAAAGTAGGAGAGCCAGGGGAAGCCACATGGGATGCTTCAGAGGTCAAAGGAGACAAGGACCTCTGTGTCATAAAGGTGTAGCTCATGTTTCAAGAGCTGAAGTATAGAAAAGTAAAAAAGAACAGAAAAATGGGAGGGTGGCCGCAAGAATACCTGAAATATACAGGAGTTAAGTCATCGGTATCATGCTCCCCAGGGGGCGCCAGAGACCCTCCATGACTGCCGACAAGGGCCTCTGAACCTCAGCCCCTGGGGCAGCCTTGCTGGTTTCCTGCACTCCTGCCAGCCAGCCAGCCGGGTGGCGCGCAACGTCCCCAACTCCGCTCTTCCTGCCTGCGGTGCGTGGAGGACAACCCCACCCATTTTTATTTCCTACATAGTTTTCAAATGTATCCACTCTCTTAACCTACATTGCTGCCTCCCCACTCCAAACCTCTATCTTCACTTACAGGGATTGCTTTCTAAATAATCACTCTTCTTTCCTACTCGATGCCCCACCCCCCCAACACGATTCTTCCTACCTGAATGTATTCAAAAGATGTGTCTCTGGAGTGCCTGGGTGGCTCAGTTGGTTGAGCAGTTGAGCTTCCGACTTTGGCTCAGGTCATGGTCTTGCAGTTCGTGGGTTTGAGCTCTGCGCTGACAGCTCAGAGCCTGGAACCTGCTTCGGATTCTGTGTCTCCCTCTCTCTCTCTGCCCCTCCCCCACCCACACTTTGTCTCTGTCTCTCAAAAATAAATAAATGTAAAAAAAAGTTAAAAAACCCCCAAAAGATGTGTCTCCCGGCACCTCACCAGCCCACAATATTGGAATTCTAGGGTGGTAGTTCCTGGAGCCAGACTGCTGGGTTCGATTCCCACCTCAGCACTCACTAGCTCATGCTGCAACTTTGGGCAAGTTCCTTAAACTGTCTGTGGCTCATTTCTTCATCTGTTAAATGGAAATTAAGACTTACTTCATATGACATAATGAAGAAAAAATGAGTTGTTTTCAGTATACTGTTTGGCATAGTAAGTGTTAAGTAAATGTGAGCTATAATTAAAGTCTTCATGATAGAAATTCACATCCTTATTGTGGCCTAAATGCTCTGCCTGTTGGTCCAGCTCTGCTTTCTGGCCTCACCTGGGAGCACTCACCCTTCATTCATGCTGCTTCAGCATTCTGCAGTTTACCTCCACTATTTTTTTTTTTTTTTTTTGTGGGCAATGTTCTGCCTGTTCCCCCTCCTTCTGGAAACAGCCCAACACTTCTCATCCTTCTGAGATCTGTCAGAATGGATCAGAGATTAGAGATCTCTCGGAAAAACACCCTCTAAGTTTTTTACAAAGTTTTGCATATTGTGGGGCTAGAAGTACTTACAATTTTTTTTTTTAATCTGTGATTGGGGGTCACCTGGGTGACTCAGTTGGTTGAGCATCCGACTTCCGCTCAGATCATGATCTTGCGGTTTGGGGTTCAAACTGCACGTTAGGCTCGCGGCTGTCAGCTTGTCAGCACAAAGCCCGCTTCAGATCCTCTGCCTCCCCCTTCACCAATCTCTGGCTTGTGCTCTCTCAAAAATAAACATTAATGTTCCCACCCCCACAAACTATGGGGGCAACAAACTGTCCCATTCAGTGCTGGAGACCAGCTAGAGGGATTTTTGCAGAGCTTGAATGAACTAAGCATATGATCCAGGAAATGGGAAAGCAGCAAAGATATGAGATCATGGAGACATCAGATCTGATCGCTACCATCGACATACAGTTGGATTAAGTGTCTGGGACCACCAACTCATGCCTTTATCTTGGAGCCCGTCAGCACCACGTACAGGGAGTTAATTCAGCTCTACTGACAGAGCAAGCTTCATGAGGGCAGGCAGGGCTTGTTCTCTATTTGCACCCCCACATCACCCATCTTAGCACAGTTGGGCAGTGTTAGGTCTATTGACCTAACAGCTTATTGAAAAATAAGAGGCAACCTGGGGAGTCCAGAAAATGTTGACTGAATAATAAAAGCTCCCAAGAGCCATTAGAGGAGCAAATGGCACTAGAAAAAAAAAAATGAGGCAGTAGAACCCACCATGGCTTCAAGAGCTGGAAAGAGCACAGAAGGAACGCCCACAGGAAGATTCCACATTTGTGTCCTAGTTGGGCTGGAGACTGGTTAGCTGGAAGACAGTAATTTCAACCAGGGTAGCACTCCATCGGACTCCTAAAACTAACACCATGCTGAAAGGGTACTATGGGATGAAGTACAGCTGGGGCTTGATCAGTAAATTAAACTAAGGTTAAAAATAAATCAAAGGATAGAATGGCTCAAACTGAAGCAAAGGTCAGGGACCACAGCAAGGACTCTACCAAAAAAACAGGAGTCTCAGGAAATCCAAACACATTTGCGAATAGCCCAAGGCGGCAGGGTGGGAGGTGTTAACGCAGGTCCCGAGCCACTCTTTCCATCTCTGAGGGCCTACAGTCAAGGCAATGAGCCCCTCCACCTTTTTTTAACTGCATTTGTTGTTCTCGGTTTAGGTTAAGGTATACTAAGGTACCGCGCCAAAGTCACAATCTCAGAAAGTCAACTTTCCCAGACTACAATAAAGTTTTAGGAGTAAATGGACAGAGGGGATGCAGCCATACTGCCTTAGGATTCTGCAACTAGACTCCTCTCCAAACTAATCCAACTCAAACCTTGCATTCTTTTTTGAAACAAGATGCAATCCTGGGCACACATCATGCATCATCTCAATGTTCTTTACTTCTTAGATAATTCCTATCCTACCACAACAAACCTTAGTAAGTATATCTAGGGCTTCCTGGGTGGTTCAGTGGGTTTTCAGTGTCCTACTCTGGATTTTGGCTCTCAGGTCATGATCTCATGGTTCAAGCACCATGTTGAGCTCTGCACTCACAGCACAGCAGGGAACCTGCTTGGAATTCTGTCACCCCTTCTCTGGACCTTCCCCTCTCACTCTCTCAAAAATAAGCAAACAATAAAAAGCTATGCCTTGGGGTGCCTGAGCTGGTTAAGCTCCAACTCTGATTTTGGCTCAGGTCACGATCTCAAGTCCCATGTTAGGCTCCACACTGGGAGTATAGGAGCCTGCTTGGGATTTTCTATCCCTCCCCTGCTCACTCACTCTCAAAATAAACATTTAAAATCCAAATTTTCCAAATATTTTCTATTACTCTCTTCTCATGAGGACCAAAACTCAAAAGAAAGTCAAGATTTACTGAGTTCTACACTTAAGTTGGCTAAAAGCCCAATCAGGGGTCTCCTACCTTTTAACCCACTGAGCCACCCAGGTGTCCCTGGGTCTCCTACCTTTTAAAACTAAGTAAGGGCTTTCCAAAAACCTTAGAAAGTGGCTCTCAACCCTGGCTGTACATCACCATCTCCTGAACTTTCAAACACTGCCCAAACCCCAATGTAATGAGAATTCATAAAGATAAAATCCTGAAATTATGACAGTATTTTAAAAAAGCGTCACTGGAGCCCTAGTAGATGTTAAGGGTGGAAACCCCTTGCTATAGTCCATTTTGCTTCCAAAATCTTCCCTACCATCCCCAAACCAGATTCTACCCCGCACCTTGTTTCTGATGAGATTTATGATAGAATAGACCATTTTCTCTGAACTTTCAGCCCTTAGTTCCAAGTTCAGGTTTGGTATGGTGGTGTTATACCAAGCTAAGTCTTTTACTTTTGTGGTTAGTCCCCAGTTCCAAAACCCATATTATCAGTTCCCTAAACTATGTAGGGTTTATATAGTTTAGGGTCTTCTCTGGTCAGCAAAACAAGGTTAAGATTAAATTTATCGAGGTTGAGCTTTTTAGTATTGTGTGTGTGTTGATGGGGAGAGAGCGAGTGCATGCCATGTATGGAAGGGACAGAAAAGAGACAGAATCTAAAGCAGACCATGTGGGGCCTGAACCCACAAATCAGGAGATGATGATGTGAGCTGAAGTTGGATGGCCAACTGGCCGAGCCACCAAGGTGTCCTGAAGGGAGTTTCTGTGATGTGAATTTGGCAAAAATTGCTAGATTGCATTTTATTAACTGCTGCAGGGCTCTTGTGAATTTGGCATTTGAGGAAGGAGCAAATTTCAAAAGCAAGCACAACTGCTTTCAAATCAGATGCAGAATAGCAATAATAAAAAAACCCCCTACTGTTGGCTACCATCCATTCTGTTCACATTTGTTCATATGTTCAGGAGATAACCCACACATACAGCACTGTAGAGGAAAACCAAGACCTATCTTGAGTTCTAAACCTAAGACACACATGAGCCAGAGAATTTAGTTTTTTTCTGTTTAAACCAGAGCAAACTAGAAACCAAAGTATTTTTAAGGACTGCTTTACAAAAGGTAGATGAATCTGTCACCATATCAACAGCCTGGTTTAAAAACTAAGCACCAATCCAACCACAGGATGGCTCTTCCATTTTCTCACCCCAGGAATATTTTCCTCAAATTTCTCAATCGTATCATGTTCCTTTTGAAACACTACAAAAAGCAAACATTAAGGTAACTCAAATCTTGAATAATATTTTCTTTATTTACAAGTTAGAATCAACAGACAAAGAAAGACAATCCAAGGGACCAAATGGGGAGATGACTGAAACCCCCAGGGGCCCCAAATGGAGCAGAAGGAAAAGGGAAAACAGAGTAGAAAAAAAAAAGTTAACGTAAAAAAAGAGCTCCCCCTTTTTCCCTCCCCATGGAGGCTGAGGGGACCATGGCCCCCACACCCCTCAGCCTTACCTAGCTTAAAATAAATTAGAACAAACAACCTCAAAACAGGGCCTTTACAAGTGAACAGGGCAGCTATGGCCTCAGGTAACCCCGTATAAGGGCCTTTGCCCACTCCCACCCTGTACCCCTGCCCTGCCCCAGTCATTTTGAATGGGGCTCTATGCCCAAGAGGTCACCTCTCAATGGGGCTGGGAACTCAATCTTGTTTTGTCCATTTATGTTCCTCCTTCAGTAAATGTCCCTGCACCCCTCCCCCATGCAGAGCCAGCTCTCCTACAGTGGGGGGGGGGGAGGAGGATGAGATGAGGAAGTCTCACAGCAAGGGGGGAAAGGGTGGGGCAGGATGGTCTAGGGGTCCGGTCCTGCGGAGCCTCCTGCCCCATCTGGCCTGGCCCCTTAGCCTGAGTCTGAATCACTGGTGTCTGAAGAAGAGGATGATGAAGAGGAGGAACTGGAATCTGAGCTGGAACTGGAAGCGCTGAGGCGTGACACGGCTACTTGCTGTGCCGACGATGAGGACTCCGTTTTCTCGCTTGCTGCAGGATGAAGTTGAAGGTTAAAGAGTAGAGAGTAGAAGTCTGAGATTTGTCAGGAAGACTAGAGGGGATGTAGCAAATTTGCACTTTGAGGATACTCACCTTTCTTGGGGGGCTTTTTAGTGGAATTGAGCTGCCCGCTAACATCCTGTAACCTCTTTTCCAGTTCCCGCTTCTTCTCCAAAGCCAGCTCCTCCTTGGTCTTTCCCACAGGTTTTTTAATGGCTAGAAAAAGAAACATTCCAGGCCTAAGATTGCTGGTAAGTATCTAGTTTTTAGTGCGCCCGAGTGTTCCCAAGTTTCTTTCTTGAGTAACAGGAAGTGATAAACACATCCCACCTCAACAGTAGACAAGAGTGTATCAAGCATACTCGGCTCACTACCCCTTCTCTAGCCTGTCCTCAGAACTACTTGACGACTACTGGATTAATGCGGTAGAGCCTATTTCATACTCACTATAGGGCTTCCGAGGTTTCTTTCGTAGGCAGGAAAGGACATAGCGCTCAAGCTCTCTCAGCGTGGAAGGCTTGAGGGTTTCAAAATCAATCTCAATCTCTTCTGGGTTTGAGTCACGTAAAGAGGGCTCCCTGGCCTGGATTATGTGCACAACTCGACCCAGTTTCTCCCCAGGTAATTTGTTGATGTCCAAACTCAATTGCCGCTTTTCATCATAACTCATGGGTCTGCTTTCTTCTTCCTCCTCTGAATCATAGCCTGCAGGCAGGGCAGGTGGAGCTGTCTTTGTGGCCTTTTTGGGCAGTCTACAGGCAAAAAAATGTGTACATTAGGGAAGCATCTCTAACTCCCAACACATTCCCACCGTTCAATCCAGTAATCCAAACTCTTTTTCAGAATGATATAGGCCAAGTGTTTTACATTTAGTCTGGAATTCCCTAAAACACTACTAAGCCACTCCACCATGGAAAACAGTAATTGTATAGATTTACTGGTGTAGAGAAAAGAAATAGACAAACTAGGGGGACAAATCTGGCCTGCCAGTTGTTTTATGTAAGTAAACTTTTATTGGAGCAATCATACTTCTGCTTCCATGTGGTCTACAGCTGCTTTCACACTACACCAGACAAAATCTGCTTTACTTGACCATTTTCAGAAAAGGTGTGGTGCCCTCTGGGTTAGAGAAAACTCGGCAAGAAGTGGGAAAAAGCATCCTCCCTTGGAGATTACAAAGACAGCCAAGCCCATCTCTGTTTCTTTCCCTCTCAGAACTTACTTGGTGCCACTTCCTCCAGAAGGTCCAAAGCCAGGGGCGCCCAGCATAGCAGCACTGCCACCCCCACTGCCACTTGCTTTCTTGGACTTCTTGGGCTGAGACGGGCGGGGTGCCCGAGGTCCCTTGTCCTCCTCATCAACCCCAGCTCGGCCCCGATGTTTCTCTGCCTTCCGTTTCTTCTTTTTCTCTTTTTTTTCTCTCTTCCGCTTTGGCTTGGATATTGGGCCTTGGGACAGGGCAGCCAGTTGTTCATGTACTGCCCGAAGCTGGAGGAAAAAAACCAATCAGGTACACCATGAGAAAAATAAAGTAGAAAGAACCAAAAGGACTTAGAGAAAAAAAGGGTAACACAGGGCACAAACGTCTTTAAAGTAAACTGAATAATGACAAAATACCTGTTCCTGTAGTTCAGCCAATCTATGAGCCCTTTCTTCCTCAGAGTCTGAGCTTTCACTCTCTTCTTCCTCCTCTTCATCCTCCTCATCCTCTTCCTCCTCTTCCTCAGAAGAACTCTCACTGCTACTTTCTTCGCTGGAGGACTCTGAAGAAGATTTGGCCAACCCAGGTGGCAAGGCAGTAGAGACTGGTAAAGGCCCTGGTTCCAGTGGTTCATCTGGCATCTTGGCATAACGGAACTCAAATACATCCTAGAAAAAAAAGAGCACACTCAAAACCATACTAGTGAATTGTGCCCTGACATTTTAAGAATATTTATTTTGGGAGAGAAGGAACCTATGAAGGCAGGGCAGAAAGGAGAGAGAATTCCAAGCAGGCTCCACTGTCAGTGAACTGTGCCCCAGTTATACCAAGCCAGTTAGTGATGTACTTAGTATAGCTCCAGTTTACAAGTATGCATACTGCGAAAGCCCCGTAACCAAGCTGGGTAGCAAATGACAAAACCTCTCTGCCCAGACCCGTTTGTTCTTCAAATTCTAACCGTGACACTCACCTGTAGCTTTCGTGCCATGGCCACAACATCGTGGTCTGGGGGATTGTACTTATAGCAGTTGGAGAACATAAGCCGCACATCAGCAGCAAACTCCTGTGCATCCCGGTAATCACGATTCTCCATCTTCCGCTGCAGAAGGAGGCAGCATCAGAAGCTGCACAGGCAGGGAGACTCACCTTTCCCTGCCAACCCCAGACACCACAAGAGTAGCCCTCTCTTGAGCGCACAGTAGGGATGACCTTAAAGATCTATGCCCTGGGGTTCAAGTTTGAAGTCAAAGAATTTGGGTAGGTTGAAGAAATATCTATGTCTAGAAAAAAAAACCATTTCTAAGTGATAGGGGTGGGTGGCCTCTGACTATCCTTCCAACCCCATACTCCCCTAACCCAATACTCTCAATATAGCAGAACTTAAATGTACGTGGGTAGTAATGATCTAAAAACAGAACTCATCATACAGTTTGCAACTTCAAGAAATACACAAACTTAATTATCAAGTACTTAACCTTCTGCTCCATTACTGTTTTGTAAAAAAGAAAAATACCAAGAATCAAGATTGCTTTGTGCCCATGACTAATTGTTTTATTGAGCCCAAAGTTCCAATCACTGCCTGAGCATCCCATCTGCCCCATGCAGTGGGTACCTTGACAGTGCTGAGGTCCATGGGGTGCTTAATGATGTCATGGTAGTCATGCAGGCCAAGAGCAGAAGCGTCCACTGGTTTATAGAAAGGCCAGGCATAGGCAGCATGCTTCTTAGAAAGCAACTCTTTCAAAATGCCATTGCAATGTTTTAACTGTTCTGACAGCTTTCCTTTCTTGGAACTCTGGTGTTGTTGCTGGGAGTCAGGTAAGTCTTTGCGTGGGGGCTTGATAGGGCGGCCACTCTCTCTACGCATAGGTGGAAGACGTGCTGCCTTAGGCTCAAGATTCCCAGGGGGGCTAGCTGGGGAACCAGGAGCCAGGATGGCTGTAGGTGTAGGTGTGGTAGTATCTGCTTTCCGCTTTACGCCTTTTTTCTGCAGGAGAAAAAAAAAACTAGATAGGAACCTTTTATGCTAGGGTCCACCTCTTCTGAGACCTTTCCCTTCCCAATCTCCAAAAGAAACCCACAGACTTGTACCTTGGCCAGAGGCTGGGCTGGGGGAGCTGCAGAAACTGCAAGGAGCGGGGGTCCAGCAGAGTGCAAGGACTTGAGAAGTGGAGAAGAGATGACGGATGGGTGGGGAATGTTGAGGACAGTGGTAGGTATCTCAGGTGGTGGAGTATACAGGGCTGTGTGAGACACAGAAGAAACAGCAGGCACCTGATGGGCACTTGTAATATTGCCCTGGAGTGCTAAAACAAAGGAATTAAAAAAAAAAAAAAAGATTAATTGTATTACCTTCTCCAACTTTCAATCTCCATTAGCAAAACTACCTGCCACTCTTCCTACCTGCTAATTTGGCCCCCTTCTTGTGGCTGTTCTTAGGGATGGTCACCACAAGCTCTTGTTCCTCTTGTGGCATTGATGCTACTTTCTGTAGGAAGATCTTTTCCAACGTTTGTGCCATCAGGACAATATCATCAGTGGGCTACAGGGAACACAAACAAAAAGGTTTAAATGCCAGCTAAAAAGAAAAGGATTTTTTCTTGAGAGAATTTCTAGCCCTCAAAGCTACCTGCGCACTCAGACAACTCTGTCATCAAGTACTGAAAATTACCTATACTGGGCCACTTATTTCCATGTTCTTCCCCCAAATTCTGTCCCTCAAAATGCAGTAAAGAAAAAAGTTCAAAAGTAACTGAATGAGAATGTCAGAGAATAAGTTCTGCTCTACTCAGCTCTCTGGAGGTTTCTCTTTGAGAAACAGGGCCACCATCCCCAAGTACGAAAATGTTCTACCTAAACAACCTTTACTACTAAATCTTTGAAACCACATCACTTGTGTTCAGTGGTATCCTTTGGAGCTCAGGATTTCTAGATTCTACCTACTGAGGAACACCTTCTACAGTAAAAGACAGGCATTATGCAAACAAAATATCTAGCAATAACAAAATCACTCTCTCCATCTACTAATAAACACAAGGAAAAACTCACCTTGTTGTAGATGTAACAATTGGTGAACATGGTATTAAAATCCTGCATACACTCTGAGGCAGCCCAATAATAGTTGTTTTCAAGTCTCCTCTTAATAGTACCCATATCCATAGGCTGCTTTATAATTTTGTGATAATCCTAAAGAAAGAAATACTAGATCAGAGCCACTGAAAATAAGCAAACCGCTGACCCCACCAAACACGCACATACACACCCCCTAGGCATCAAAGTACATAGTTCCCTAGACTGCGGCCCCAATTAAACTAAGGACAGAAAAAGATGGAATGGGATTCTTAGTACCCATTGGGAGGCCCCTAGTGCCTTTCTCTAACCACCCGCCTCCCTCCCAACTCTGGAAGGTTTCCCATCCTGTGACATTACCTCTGGGGCTGGCTATCCATGGACTGCATGAGGGAGAGGAAGAAGCTAAGAATTTTGGCCACCGTGGTCCTCTCCCAACCTGGGGTGGGAATCTGTAAAATGGAGCCAGGGCACAAAAGTTAAGGAAGGACACATGGAGGGCACAATGAGAGATGCCAAGATAGCAAGCGGTTGGATCAATAATCACAAAGGACCAAGAATCCAGAAATTTGGTGGCTATCTGCCCTACAGGGGAGAGATGGGAACTCCCTAGGGGCCGCAGCACCTATACTAAACAGCCCACCTCCACTCACACGCCATTTTCATTCCCAGTACCTCCCCCACTCCAACATCCCATGCCTACTCACTGGCAGACCCAGTTTGACTGCATCCACAGGCTGTCTGAAAGGCCATGCGAACTGATGTTTCCACAGAGCCTTCATCACCACCTTGTGCAGGTATTGCAGCTGGTTCGTAACCCGTCCTGGCTTTTTGGGATTGGACACCTCCGGGGGTGGTGGGTTGGCAGGGGTCAGTTGTAAAGCTGGCACTGAAGCCATTGTGGGGCTCTCGAATCCCTCATACAACAGGGAGGGCTTTCGAATCCTTTTCCCTGGTGCTGCTGCCTCTGGGCCCAGCCCCAGTAACCCTGCATTCCCCTCCCCAGGGAGCCTGTGAAATGGGAAACATAATTAAATGTGGTTATTTCATGAGAAAAATCAGTAATGCCACTTACTCTATATACCCAATAAATCCAAGCTTGAAACTTAGTGAGATATAACCAAACTTATGGAAATAATTCTTAACCACAACTAGTATCCACACAGTTGATGGAGCTTTTGTTCTTGCCCCACCTCCCCCACTTCTTGTTTCTCTATTTTTAGTAGACCTAACCCCATCCCACCTTCTGGACTCTGATAAATCACTTACATAAGAAAAAAATCCCCAAAACCCTGCCCAATGGTTTCTGATAAAGCACAGCATAGCGTTTGAGCACAACCTTTAGGGGATAGGAGTTAAACAAAATGGGTGGGGCAGAGAAGCTCAAAACCCAAGCTTCCTCCTCACTAGGGGCTAGGTGGTTGCCATGGTGGTTGAGCCTGAGGGAAACGGGTGAAAAGAGAGAAGAAGAGGAAGGGAACAAAACAGGGAGTAAATTTCATAAAATGCTGATGAAACACCTCTAAGAATCCATCTGGGCCCAAGAGAGTACCATCCTCCCCACAAACCCTGCTTAAGGCAGAAATGAATAAAAAATCTAACGGAAAACATTACCAACTTAAAATTTCAGACAAGGAAAGGCGCATTTGTCAGACTTCGTAGTTTGGAATAACCCAGCTGCCAGACCTCAGAAATTATTCAAATTCATCTCCTTCCTCCAAAGGACTCAAATACAAAGCCGGCCCAATCCCCAGTCAAGGTAAGTTCCAGCTGAAGAGTGATAGAAGACGCCCGACCCCGCCAAAAAAATAAGATGAACGGCTCCCACTCTAGCCCCAGACTCTGGAAATCCGTGGCCAAGAATGGCTCAAATTTACACCCTCTCTGGCACTCCTTAGGAGTGTTCCCGAGGTGTTTCCTAGGACCTAAGACTGGAGACACTACACCGAAATCTCATTGTTTACATCCGCAGAGCTGGACTAAAAAATCCTTAGCTCCACCCTCCTGCCCAAACAAAACTCTTAAACCTATCAAAAACATCCCCTCCAAACAAATTGCATGCAAACCCACAACACTGATCCAGTCACTTGAAAGATAAATTCAATGACCTAGCTTGGACACAAGAGTCCATAGCCAAAAGTAACCTCCTACCCTACAGGCTGTGGCTCTATCACCATGGCAACCCTATAAGATTAGATGTGGCCACGAAACACCCCAAAAGACCTATGACAAACCCTTGTTAAACACCAGACCCACCAACCGCAGGACCTGCAACTACTCAATGTCTTTTACCATTACGTGCCGCTGCCAACCTAGCTCTGCCGGATTACATCACGACTGGACCACGGCGGGAAAACGAATAAACTGACAACCTATACTCCTTCCATGCCAGTATCTGACCGTCCACCACCGTTGCAAAACCGTCACCCAACGCCCTCCGCGACTCCCCGCGAGCTAACAGTCGCGCCGAGAAACAGCAACGCGCCAGAGTCGGTCCATCCGCCCTCCGAACCCGGCGTCCTACATCCCCGTGCCGCAGCCCAATGTCCCCTTCCCATACGCGGATCGCGGGGACGTACTTGCTGTGGGGAGTCACGTTTTGCAGCATTTTGACCACGGGGAACCGGCACTGCCCTCAGCCGCGGAAAGTCCGGGTGGCCTCGGTTCCCCTTACCGCCCGGTCCAGCATAACCCGGGAAGTGCGGGGGGGGTGGAGGGCCGCTGCCCTTGGCCCTCCAGGCGACAACCCCCCCGCGGGCCGGCACGAAAGAGGTCTTCTTCGCTGCTTCTCGGAGAGCTCCCAGCAGCTTGGCGCGCTCCGCGGGAGGCGGACGGCGAGAAAATGGCGGCGACCTCAGCAGAGGCGGGCGAGCGAGGGGGTACAGTCTCCTCAAACACTAGGACGGCCCCCAATCCCAGACACCGTCGTCAATATTGCCCGCTGTTGATCTGCAAGGATTCCCTCTTCCTGCTGGGATTGCCCGCAGCGGACGAGATCCCGTTTCGATCTCGGATGGAGGCGGATGAACACGAAAAGTGGTTTAGGGAGCCGCCGCCTCCATCTTTGAAATCCTCTTGAGGGCGGAGTAGAGGGGGTGGACAGACTCCGAGGATTGGGCGGGGCCCGAAAAAGGGGAGCGTCGGGGGCTTCTATGGGGTCTGCACTGTCCGCCGGGACCGGTCATAGGCCGAGACGAAGGCCATTTCCAAACGGATGGACGTGGATTGCAATGGCGGCCCCCGACGACTCGAAGGCTCTCTATCAGTAGGCAGAATCCTCCAGCCCGTTCTAGAGGCTGCTCCACTCCAGCGCGAAATGGCGCCGCCGAGCCCCGCGCCAGCCCTTTATATATAGGCAGGGAGGAGGAGCTTCGTCGCTCATGCGCGCCACCGTGCTCGAGATTTCCCCCACCCCCTCCGCGCGCGCACGCTCGCTCACGCGCTTGAAGAAGCAGAGTCGAAAGGGGAGGAACACCTCTCCGCGGGAGCGCTTTCTATTGGTTGACTGGAACGATGACGTCACAAGCTCCATTTCCAAGGTGTCAGTCACTAGGCAGAAGAGTGCCGCAGAGACCCATAGGGAACAGGCAACCCGCCACATCTTTGAGCCAATTGGCTGCGCGGTGGTTCGGCGACTCCAGGGAAGGAGAGAGGTTGGCATGGGTGCAGCACCCTCTACCCACCTCCCCTTCCAACAAAGTCTTCCCAGGCGTCCAAGCTGGGTACGACCGGCGAATGCCAAGCTCGGGCAGGTCGTGCCATTCGCAGCTCCTCCATTGGCCACACTGACCGGACCGGAGGGGGCCGCGTGGGCGTAGCCAGCCTGGGCCCGTCAGGGTGTGGCCGCAGGACACCCGGCGGGTTGTTGTTCTCGGCAGACGTGCCGCTGCAGTGAGGAATCTGAAACGAGGAAGAAGACGCCATCTTAGAACGCGCGGCCTGCTTCTCTGGCAAATAACTAAGGGTTCCCGAAAAGTAGCTAAGAAAGAATCTGACGTTCCCATACTCCACAACCAAAAATACAGGCCTGCCGCAGTATTAAAAGCCTCCTCGTCTTTCCCCAGTTCAAGTACTCGAAAGACAAAGGCAAAACACTAAGAATCTGAGCTCCCAAAGGCTTATCAACAAGATAACCAAATCTAAAGCGCGTTCTCATAACTTGCACCCAAGCACTCCTCCAATCCCTCCCTGTTCATACCTTTAGTTACCTATAAAGTACCTGCCTACCTGACAAAATCTCGGCAGCCCCTAAGTAGGAGAAAAATCTCCAAACATACCCATATACTCTAGAAAATGAAACCCACCTCCTCCTCCCCAAACTTCATTCCGGTGCCTGGCTCAGAGCGGAAAAAACAAGTCCTGCGAGGGGCGAATCAGGGTGAACACCCTTCCCCCTCCTGGCGAGCTCAGACCTTTCCCTAAGCTGCCGGCCCTCCCCCACCCCGAGGGCAGGCGGGCAGGCCCACACCCCCCTCTTAAGGTCCCATCGCCTTGGGGGCGGCAGGGCTCCCCCATCCCCCCACCAGGGTCCGGAGTCCTCCCCACGGAGCGGCTGGTCCATCGGTCAGCGCCAGGGAGGAGGGCGAGCGGAGGAGGCGGCGGCAGCGGCGCAGACTAGCCCTCCCCCTCCTCTCCCCTCCTCCCCTCCCCCCGGGCCGTCCGCCTCCGAGGAGGGGCAGGAGCCATTTTGGGAGCTCAGTCTCGCCCCCTCCCCCAACCCACTCACCAAGTCTTCCCCACAATCTGGTTACCTGAATAGGTTAGACTACTTATGAGTAAACAGCCGGAATACAAGGAGGCTAAGACCTCTCAAGCCATCTCTGGGCCCACCTACCCCCGTGCCCCGTTATGGCAGAGTGAATTATCCCCAATCTGGGATTGAGCGGGAGGTCCCCCTTTCCCTCCATCTCCCCTTCTCTGGATACCAAGATAGAAAACAGACTGAATACCTGAGAAAATAAATTAATGTAAATCAACGCGCATAAAAGGCCCCCACCCCGGAAAAGCTCATGAGGGCCTAGTTCCTTGCGCTCCAACCACATCACCCTCCCTCCTATCGCAGTAGCTCTTGAGCCCTGACCTCGGTTACTGCGTCTAAAATGGCCGCCAATCTCACGTCTTCTCGACCACCCGAGTCGGACAAACCCTGCGGGGGGAAAGTGCACACCGGGAAGAGAGCCTATTCCCCTATACTACCGCCCTCCCCCACGCAGGGATCAGGCTTCGGCCCCACAAGTACATGCGGGCTGGCCCGGGTGGCTGCTGCAGGGAGGGCAATGACACAGCAACTTTGTAGAGGCCTTCTCCCTTCCCCCCCTTTTCCCCTCCCCCTAGTGGCCCAGCCTCTTAAATGTGCAATTCTCCGGCCGAAGCCTCCCAAGTTTGCAGAGGCCCATTAGGGGGCCGGCCGGGAAGAAAAATTTAGGAGGTCGCGAAAATACTGGGTCTTCGAAAGCGAAAGGGCAGCCAGACATCACTCTGGCTTACTTTCCTGCATTCCGGAAAATCACTGCTCCACTCCCTCCCAATCCTCCCTTCCCCCACATGAGTCACAGGGGAGGCTAACAGCTAGTCAGGAATTTGGAAAAGTAACTCTTCCCTCCTTTCCGTTCCCTCCCCCGCAGTACACAAGGAGAGAACTGTTCAGGAATGGGGGAGGGGATGAAGGAGGCAAAAGACGCCACCCTGGAGAAACCCGAAACCTTGTGAGCTGTGAAATCATTCCAGGTCCTAAGCCTCACTCCCTCCTGTCTTAGACCATGCTTTCTACAGCCCTCCCATCACCCACCTTGAGCTTGGTTTCTGCTCCCAAGCGAACCCCAGCTTTCAGCCTGTAAGCCCTCCCCAGCCTGGGGTAACATGCTGAGCTAAGACCCCACCGAGGCAACGAAGGTTTGTGCAAAAGGCTCCACAGGCCGTGTCCACGTGAATGCACACAAATTCGATAAGCGACTCGAAGCGTAACCTCCAGCATGCCATGTGATGACTGCGAGCTTCCTACCGCTGACACAAAAGCACAGAAAGGCTCCTTCCAGAGTCTCTGGAGAGAAAGGGAGTGGGCGCCCGAGAACAATCTCAGTTCACAACCCGGGTTGCCCACTCACATCCCAAGAGTAGGAAATACATTCACCACTCCCACACCTCAGCGCACTAGGTCACCCCTCCCTCCGCCGCCAAAAGGAAGCCTCACCTGGCTCCGGACTCCTGTACCCCAGGGGACGAATGGATGGGGGCGGGGGGGACACACGCCCCCACGCCCCTTTGCCCTCCAATTGGTATGGAGGCATGAGGTTGGCCATTCCCCTCCCCCATCCGAGGGGCTCTCGCCCCCCTATCCAAGCTCCCATTGGCTGTAAACTGTAGGAAGGACAAACCCTCCCACCCTCAGGTTCTTCTCTGAACCCCAAGAATTCCCCCCCGGACTCCCTACCATCGGTTAAGCATTTAAATAACCAGCAACATCCCCGCCCCCCAAGGGCCCCTTCTCACCTGGAACCTGGAATCTTCCAGGGGGGGAGCCCACGTTCCCCTCGGCTTGGTACGGGGGGAGGGGGTAAGAGGATGTAATCCGGGGTGTCACTCCCCCCCCCCCCGGGAAACTGAAGCAGAGTTGGGGGAGGGGGCGTAACCCCCAGCCCCTCCCTTCCCGACGGAGCTGGGGGGTGGGGAGATGATCGGGATCGCGCCGCCACGTCAGCAGCACCCAGATTGGCTGACCCGAGTCACGTGCCAGCCGTCCCCCTATCCCCCCCTCCACGAGGACCAGTTTTCCGAAGGTTTCTGGGGGTCGCGCCAGGGGCCAAGGAGGCCGCATGGCCTTGGCCTAGCTCCAGAGACCCATGGTGTTCTAATGCCGTTGCTTCTCCATATCCCCGTCTTCCTATTCCGCTGTCGTCGACCTTGTCCCCCCCACTAGCCTCTCCGTACGGGTTCAGCATGGCTGCCGCAGCCGGGATCGCCCACTGCGCAGGCGCAGGGGTGCGATCGGCTTGGGGGAGGGGAAAAGCGGTTCGGAGACCGCGGGAGGAAGCAGCAGAGCGCCTGCGTCCGCAAGCACCGCTGCCCCCTCATTTGCCCTGGGAGCGCGCGCTGTGGGTGGAGCGGAAGCAGGTGCGGCGCGCGTATCCCTTGCCTTAGCGGCTCCTCCCTCACCGCGGGCCGCCTCGCCGGGCGTCCCGGAGCTGCCTGACTTGGTTTCTTTTAGGCAGGTATAAGGTGTTCGTCCAGGATCCAGTCCAGCGGAAACGCGCGCCGCCCAGCTGTTGTCAGTGAAGGAGAGTGAGAACTGGACCTGAAAATGCGAGGGCTTGCAGGGTGGGACCCTTAGCCGAGTGTAGAGTAGTTCGACCAGGGGAAAGGGAGTTTATCACTTTGGTGCCTCCGGCGGGAGATTAAGCGCGGACTGTAGATGTGGGCATTTTGTTCGGCAGCGTTACAGCCTCTCATTTCCCCTGAACCTACCTAGACTTCATCATTTTACTGAGACCTGTCAGTCTCGATCTCTTGCCTCCTACAAAACTTACCAGCCCTCTGATCACATTCACTTCTTTACTGATCTCACGGTCTACCATTTAAGTTAAAACTCTTCTACTTTTTCTTCTAGGTTCTCAATGTTGAATCAAGGATGTTATGGTGATTCTGTTGTCACCTAAAGCAGACCTTTTGCATGTTTATAGCTAGTAATCTCTTCTTGACCCGTGTGGTTTAAAATCTCCAGGCCATAACCGCTGTTCTCTACCAAAAGAACAGAACAGAAAAGCCAACCTGCAGGAGAACTAGTGATTTTTCCATCTCCCTCCTATAACCTGGGCCTTGTTTGTAACCTTTTAGTGTTAGAGCAGAAGTCCTCTCTCCTGTCTAAGGAAATGCCTTTTCTTTAGACCTGGCCCACCTTATCTGTTACTCTAAAGATATCTTTCATTTCTTACTCGTTGGCATTTTTAACTTCTCCCTTCTGATGGTTTTCCAGCCTCAAAAAAAGGAAAGAAAACCCTGTCAATATCTGTCCTCTTGTAGACTATTTGCCTCTGAGCTACTCTGCACAGTCAAGACCTGAAAGTATTACCTAAATTTTCCTCTTTCAGCCTCATTCCCACTCTTCAACCCATTTCTTCCATTATTGAAACTGTTCTGGCAGATGTCACCAAGAATCTCCCAATTGGCAGTAAGGATGCACTTTTCAGTTCTCACCTTACTTGACCTCTAAGACAGTTGACATTTGATCATACTTCCTGAAATTCTCTACACCCTTGATTTGTTACCAGTCTCACCTGTTTCTTTTCCTACTTGTCCAACTGCTCCTCTCTAGTCTCTTTTGTGGACTCTTCTTTAGCCTCTTCTTATGGGTAGATGTTTGCGAAGATGTTGCCTCAGTTTGCTTCTAGTTCTGTTCATCTTCTCTGAGTAATCTTACTCCATGGCTCTAAGCTTCTCAAATGTGTATCTTTACAGAGAGTTCAGAAGACTCTCCTGAACTAAACTTGCTACTAAATATTACTACTTGGATAATCCTCAGACACTTCAACAAGTTCAAGATTGATGCAATCTGTGTATGCTAGATCTTCTGTATTATCCTGGCTAATTATAGTTATTCAGTCACAAAGCCTGGACTCTGGGATCCCATATTTAATTCTTTTTCCACAGCTTTATATCCACTAGGCTTATTATTTTGCCTCTAGAGTATTTACTGAATCACATTCTGTCATAGACCCATCACCTGAGCTACCTCAACATTTTCCTGATTTCTCTATCTCTAAAGCTGTACTCTCCAATACAGTGACCACTAGGCACATGTTACTACTTAAATTAATATTAAATCCCTCACTTTCTTGGTTGCACTAGCCGCATTCCAAGTTCTTGTTAGTCACATGTGCCTAGTGGCTGTCATATTGGAGAGCAGAAATGATAGAACATTTCCATCATTGCAGAAAGGTCTCTTGAACAGTGTTGCTTTAGGTTTTCTTTTCTGCCTCTGCCACAATACTTCCAGGAGTGAGGTTTCCAAAATACAGCTCTGGCCACATGCTACTGTTTAAACCCTGTATTAATTCCTTATTGCTAGTGTGATGAAGTCCAAATGCCTATGCTTACCAGAAAGTTCTTTCTTTTTTTTTTTTAATTTATTTTTGAGAGACAAAGTGAGAGCAGGGGAGGGTCAGAGAGAGAGGGAGATACAGAATCTGAAACAGGCTCCAGGCTCTGAGCTAGCTGTCACCACAGAGCCTGATGCGGGGCTTGAACCCACAAACCACGAGATCATGACCTGAGCTGAAGCTGGATGCTTAACTGACTCCACCCAGAGCCCCCAGAAAGGTCTTTCTACTTCACCAGCTTTGTGTCTAGCCACTTCCCTGTGGGCCCTATACTCCAGCCGTAATGAACTGTTCCCCAGACAAACCGTTCTGTTTTATGTCTCTATATTTGACACATAGTGCTCTCTTCTCCAATCCATCTAAGCCCCAAATCCATCATCTGAAAAGCGTACTCTTGCCTCCCAAATTGAGCTGATTGCTCATTCTTTGGTGTCCCTTGCTCTTATGATTTTACCTTTCGTAGTGAATAGCATTTATGTGATTACATGATTCTTTCCCTTACTAGGCTTTGATCTTGAAGACGGAGACCTTTGTATTCTTTTTAAAAAATATCCGCAGCTCTTGGCCCAGCAACGGCCAATATGAGATGCTCACAAAGTGAGCAAATGTGGAATGTTTCTTGAATGTGTGACTTAGATAAGATTGTAATGTACATGTTTACAGGGCATCATTCATAGTATTGGGGAAATAATCATAGTAATATGTAATAATTGCTGTCAAGTTCATAATTTAGACGTTGGAATGGTGTGAGGAAAGACAGAAGCAGAACAGCCAGGTCATTTTCACAGAGAGCAGTATGGTCCAATCTGGCCAGAATAGTATATAAGAATATATAAGATATAAGAGGTAGAGCTAGAGGAGAGAAGACTGGAAGATACATATATTTGAGACAGTACTGTAAAGGATTTCCGGTACCATTAAGTTTGGAACAGGTGGGGAGTCACTGAAAGTTTTTAAGTAATGACTTGATCAATATTATGTCATGAGGTAAGAACTCTATATTCCCAGTGGCTAGTACTGCACCTGATAATAAACACCAAATATGAAGGTCAGGGATTGAAAGGAGATGAGACCAGTGATAGCTCACATTTATTGAGTACTTAAAATATGGTAAGTAATTCTATATGTGTGTTCACCCTTAATTCATATAACCTAATAAAGTAGATACTATTATTATCACCCCCATTTAGCAACAGATGTTAGATGATTTACTTGTGGTCACACTTTTACTAAGTGATCAGAGCTTGGAATTCAACCCAGGCAGTCTGCCTGTGAATGGGAAAAGGTCTATTTTTCTGGTTCCTAGACACAGCGGGTAGTTTAAAATCTAGGATTGAAGTTAGAGAAAAAAAGATTAGGAAAGGTAGATTTGGGAGTCATCTTTGAATTGATGTTTGAATCAGTCATGCAGGTAGGTGAGATTTATAAGGAAGGAAGTATAAAACATAATTAGATGTGAGCAAAGATTGAGCTTTGGGTCAGATCCTCATGCAGGGAACAGAATAAGAGGAGGAACCAATGGGAGAGCATCAAACAAGGAGGAAATGCAGAACAACAGAATATGAAGATGCCGGAACGAGACGGTTCCAGTAAGTACTGCATGTTTGTTGAATGAATGACTAATCAGGGATTGCTATGCTTATTTGTGCCATGAATGTTTTTGGAAGTGAGGTGGGTGGAGCCTTTGGACCTTGTCTGACAATACTCTTTGTAAATGCATAAACAAAATACACAGTTATCAATGTTTAAAGAAATGTGTGATGATCCAGTAATATTTGCTTCCATATTAACATAATACATGTAGTTCTTAACTAACAAAATGATTTATTGGCAGGTCTAACAGCTCATATTTTAAGATGTCTGTATATGTGATATGAAAATATTAATTGATGATTTCTATTGATAACAACATTATAGGTACTGCTAGTACTACAAAAATTTACTTTCTACATTCATAAAATTAAGTTTCAATGAGATGTTATTGAAAATAGAAAAATTGCATCCAAGTTCATGGACCCCTGAATTTTGTGGCATGTGGATCATAGGTTAAGAACCTCGTTCTGATTGAATAAATGAGTGAGATTCTGCCAATAGGTGTATGGGAACAAAGGGGGAAAACTCACTGGGTTGGTAACTGCGGGCCGTTACTAATAATGGAGAGCAGTTTCTGTAGTCTGGGAATACAATGAAGAGTATGGGGGACCTGAAAAACCAGACCAAGTAATCCAGACTAAAATATAGTAGAAAGGAGGGAGTTACTTAAGTTTCCGAGAGGGGAAGTGAGAGCTACCTTTATTGGAAGATTTATTTGGCAACAGTGTACACCATGGATCCGCTTCTGAGAGACTGGAGGTACATCAGCTAGAAATCATAGCATGCATTCATGCGTAAGATGAGAAGGAATAAAGCAGTCACAGTCTCAGGACTAACTTTGCTTAGAAGAGGGCCCAAGCCTCCCTGTGGTCCACAAGGAGTTTCTGCCTGCCTCTGGCTTCATCTAATGTCTCCTCTTACTCGCTGATTATGCTCCGGCCACACTGGTCTTCCTTCACATTTTTGAACGAGCCAGTCTCTTGCCTGTCTTAGGGCCTTATACATGCTCCACGGCAACATTCTTCCCACTCTGCCTAACTCCTGCTCAGTATCAGTGGGTTCCTCACTCCAGTTAGTCTTATGGCTCTGAGCTCTTTTTCTTCATAGTACCTTTTTGGATTTGTTTTTATGGTTCGTTTACTTGACCAGTGTCTCTATTTTTACTGGAATTTATAAGTTTGCTGATGGTAGATGTCTGGTGTCCAGCATACTGCCAGGCATAGAGAGGGTAGTCCATACATATTTGCTAAATAAATAAATGAACCTATTTGAGCCCTGGTTTTCTTATTTATATATGGAATAATAAAGTCCAACCTTGTAGAGTAGTTAACCAAATTGCTACATCCTAATAAGGCGGCTAAAACAAAGAATGAATATGGATATGAAGAGATACATTGAGCTAGGAATGAGGGTAAATGAGAACTGGATGGCTAGGTTCACTCTCTGAAATAGGAGATGGAAGGGAGTAGGAAGAAAGTGACAATTGGCAAGGAGTTTGGGAAGGACCTTGAGTGGAATGGGAAGAGTGGGGAGCGAGGGGGGATGCACAGGGAAAGCAGTTGGTGGGGGCAGGGAGTATTTGCAGTGTAGTCCATAGGCATGCCAGACCTACTGTTGAAGTATCTGTACTGGACGGGATTATCTATCATTCATCTAATGCTTGAAGGCTCTTCAGACTCGGTTTCACCATCCTTAGTAACAGCTCATTCATCCAGTGAGTAGTTACTTATTGGTAGGCCTTCTTGGTAGTTGTTAAGAATGTAAAAAGAAAGAATAGGACATGATTCCTTAAGGATCCTGCAGTGAGGGTGAGGTGATTGTGAAGCAAATATGCAAATATAATAATACAATAAAAATGATGGTAATGGCAGGCACAGGGTGCTGAGGGAGCATGCTGAGGAGGCTCCTAATCTCCACTCTGTGTTCCAGTGCTTCCTGAAGAAGGTGAGATTTCATCTCAAAGGACATATAGAAGTAGGCTAAATAGGATCCAGGTCTTTAAGGATCATACTAAGGAAAGCAGATTACAGAGGTTTTTTATATAAAAGTATGATATGATCAAATATGTATAATAAAAAGATTCCTTTGGCAGCATTGGAAAATAAGACAAGAGACAGAGCAAGAATAAGTAATCCAGGAAAAAGCAACCAAATCAATGAAGGCTTGACCCACTGGGAATGGGAAGAAAAGAGAGGACAAATTCAAGAGATATTAACAAGGTCAAATTGCTCACTTACACTCTCTTTCTCTCACAATAAACAAACTTAAAAAAGAAATTTAAGTTAGCCAGAATTGGTCTCTACTGTCTACATCTCAAAGAACTTTGTTAAATATAATAAATGATTGCACAATAAAATTATTATGTCAATGTATTCAGTGTCTTATTACCTCTGTGTTGAAATACATTTAAAAATACAAAAAAAAATTGCCACTATCTAATTTACATTTGAAAAAAATTTTTGAGGGACACTTTTGTGGAGAATACAGTTTGAGAACTGCTGTGGAGTTCAAGCAGAAATGCCTACAAAGCTAAAAGTTAGCTATCTGGGTAACATGGAACTCAGGGCGAGATCTGAGCTCAAGGGGTAAATTTGAAAGCTATCAGAAAATAGGTGGCTACTAAAGGCATGCCATCCAGGACAAATGTAACATAAGAAGAGAAAAGGTTGAGGATAAAACTCCAGGGAACAGCAAGTCTTAAGAAAGGAGTCCACAAAGAAGATGGAAAAGAGGATGCCAGCGAAGTGGGAGGAAAAACTAGGAGAGAGTGCCATTCAGGATGCCAAAAAATAGACCATTTGAGGAAGGAGGGCATGGCCAACAGTGTCAAGTGTTACAAGGAGTCCATTTGATTTAGCAACACAAAAATATTGGTGAACAATCTGATTGTTGAAGGTTACAGATTAAATGGCAAGTATTAAAGTTGAAAGATGGTAACCCACGCCTTTTTCTGGAAGTTCGGCATTGCCAGGAAAAATAAATGGGGCAGTACTAGAAAGTGATGGGAGAGTTGTTAGACAGCCATGGCCTGCTGGATTTACAGGTGCCATTATTTTCAGGGACATTCCTATCCGATGACCAAAACGAGCAGTGAGTTACTAGGATACAGAACTGACTACCTGCCTCTTCTCACCCTTAATTACCACTTCCGAACTAATTAGAGACTCTTTCTGAAATATCTGTTATGGAACTTGTTGGAGTCCTGACAGGAAGGATTACATAGAGGGAAGGGTGGTCGTCACTGTTTGAACTTGGTACTATTTATACAGGGAGAGAAAGGAGTTAACCACACCTCACCAGAGTCTTGATGATGGGTGGTTATATTTCTGCTCATCCTGATCTTGTCCACACTCCAGTCTGTGGAGAGCTTGGTCCCTGTCGCTCGTTTCCTCCCACCCAGAGTCATTGCAGTGTCTTCTGTCCCTGCTCCTAGCCCTCCCACCCAGACGCCTTCCTCCTGTCTCCCCTCAAATCTTCCAAACAATCTGTTGTACCTGGGCCACGATGTATTCATTAACCAATTGCCACCCCTAAGGGGGAATGGAGATCTTCTTTGGCTTATTTTGAGTCCCCCATCCCAATTCTGACCACACACATAGAGCAGTGTTCAGAGTTCTGTGGCATGGAGCAAAATCCAGCCTGCCATCTTTTACATGGTCCAAGATCTAAGAACAATTATTACATTTTTAAATGGTTGGGGGGGAAAAGCAAAAGAAGAATCGTGTCATGAAAATTATGTGAAATTTAAATTTTCGTGTACATAGTCAAAAAGAAAGTTAAGAACAAAACTCCAGGGAATGCCAATGTTTAAAAAGTAACTGGGATAAAGTAGTCTATGAAGGAGACTGAGAAGGAGATGCCCAGGAAGTGGGAGGAAAAGCTGGGAGGAGACCAGGAGCTCTTTCATTTACACGTTGTCTGTGGCTGTTTTCATGCTGCAGCTGAGCACATAAGACAGAGATGAGTGGCCCACAGAGCCTAAAATATTTACTTTCTGGTCCTTTATGGAAAAAGTTTGCAGTCCCCTGGTTTTCACTCTAGGTGGCTGTGTGCTACATGTCTCCCCCTATAGTCCTGGTGATATTACAAACCTCTTTTCTGCTTCCCCAAGGGCCTGACTCTTCCCGCAGCGGGAATTGCTGATGTGTTAGCCCATAGAGAGTGGGACACTGGGAAAAAGGTCTGTTTTTTTGGAGTGTAACACAATGATTTCCAAACCCTATGCCAAGCCTGGCACTCCACCCTCCCCTACCACACACATTCACACGTGTACTCACATACCATATACACATAAATGTTTCAGGATATCCAGGAGGTCATACATAGGGTTGTTTTTTATTTGGGCTATTATTGGTGCTGTCATTTATTTTTCAAAAGGGAGGATGGATTTTGAAAGTCTGAGAACTACTGATAGACCATATCCACATAGATTAATTTCTAAGATTACTTAATTGCCACATTAGATATTTCTCACTGTGTCTTCCCCCACCCCTTCTGTCTTTCTCTCCTTTTCTTCTCTATTAGACTTCCAGCATATACAGTGACAGTTTCTTCCTCACCTCCCACTTACTTCTTAGCCCACCACAATCTGGAATCAACTCCTACTACAACACTGAAACTGCTCTCAATACATTTGTCAACCGTTTCATAATTACCAAATCTAAGGACACTTCAGTCCTTCCTTGACTTCTGGGTAGCATTTTATTATGCTGACCTTGTCCTGCTTCATGGAACAGCTCTGCTTTTCTGAATCTGATTCTTCCTTGCTCTTCTTTTTGCTCTTGTAACTCCCTGGATGCTCCTGGTGTCACTAGATTCCTACAAACAAATCCATTTCAGTATCCTGGTTATTTTCTGGTGTCAGTGCCACTCCCTTCTATACTGTGTTCTGGATGTTTCATCCTAGGCGTCTGCAAGGTATGTACTTCCCAAGGTATGGCCTAGCCAATTGGCTTCCTGTTAGATCTCTCCATAGGAGGCACTGGTGGGAGATAAGAAGGCAAGAGAAACTGAGAAGCTTCCTGCTTTAGTTACTAATAGAGTGACCGTTGTTGGTAGATATGGCTGCAGCAAGAATGGGTGATTCTGGGCTCCAGCCTTCGAGGTAGAGGAAGTACCTTCTCAATGATCCAGTCTTGATGAAAATGGGACCTTTCCAGTAGATCCAGAACCAACTATGACAATGTCTGTCCCAGGGCAACAGCAGATGTAGACATGGATTCCATGTCAGGGACAGTAGTAGCTTCTGATTTCTAGGTATTCCTCTTTCCTATTTGTGCCTCCAGACAGTGCTTTTTTCTTTTGCACTTTTTGCCCTTTTAACGTGTTTGGGACCAATTCTCTGAATTAAATTCTATCGGTCTGAAATACCTAGAGTGGCTGCATGTTCCTGACTAGATCCTGGATGGTAACTGGTAAGAGGGTTGGAGTTGGAATCCATGCAGACTTATGTCCTTGTGTCACTTCCCAACCCATCTGCATAGTCTACTTGCATGATCTTATCCACTGCTTCTGCTTCAACCTTTGTGCTGATGACTCCCAACCGGAGGGTTTTCAGCCCATACCTGAGATTTATACTGATATACCACAGGCCTCCTGCATGGCTCTACCACTGGGATCTCGGATTCAACATGTACAACACTGAACCCAATCTTTTTCTTTTTAAAATATTTTTAATGTTTATTTATTTTGAGAGAGCGTGTGTGTGAGCGTGTGTGTGGATTCATGCAAGCATGCAGGGGAGGGACAGAGAGAGAGGGAGAGAGAAGCCCAAGCAGGCTTCCATGCTCTCACTGTGGAGCTGACACTTGACCCCACCACCTGTGAGAGAGTGACCTGAGCTGAAGTCAAGAGTCAGACACTTAACCAACAGAGCCACCCAGTGTTTCTGAACTCATTCTCTTCTTCATCAAACCTGCTTCTAAGGCGTTCTTTTCTATTTCACTGTAGTCCATCACCGACCACCCAGCCAGCCACCCAATCTAGACACCCGTAGTGTTATCCTTAATCCTTCTACTTGGTTCATCAGTTGCCAGGCCCTTTGGATTCTGCCTCCTAATTGTCTCAATATTATATTCCCTCCAACTCCTCTATTCATGATTTAATTCAGGCTCTTATCATTTCTCACCTAAATTATTGTTATATTGCTAAAAAAGGGGTGTGTGTGGGTGTGTAACTTTTAATTTTGATGTAATATACTATAGACTCTAACCAAAAGTTTTGCCTCAATTTTTTTCCAAGCTCCAGTCCATCCTTTGAAATGTCAGACCAATTTTTCTATAAGTTAAAATAAGTGCATCACTTCTCAGTTTTAATGTCTCTAAAAGCCAGCCCCTCTTTGTGGTTTAACATGGTTTGTGTGATCTGACTCCTGCTTGAATTTCTAGCTCATCTTGACACACCCCCACACCCCACTACCAAACAGGGACACAATGAGTAGCCTCTACAAAACTTATATCCAACCAAAGGAAGGAGCTCTGAATGCCTTTGACCTCCACAGACTTGCCTACCCCGTGCCCTGGGATGCTTTCTCTTCCCTCATGTTCTGCTGATAAAATTGTCTTTCCTTTAAGATTCTTAGAAGCCTTGATTATGTTTCACCTATGCCTCCATCCTCATAAAGTTACTACTTTCAAAACACTTGACACATTCTTATTTGAATACATTACTTGTTGTGTACTTATTTATTCATTGATCCCACCACTCAACTTTAAGCTCTTCGAAGTTGGGAATACCCTTTATTCATCTTTGTATTTTTAGCACTGGGCCCAATACCAGCATTTATTAAATTTTTCATGTATTTCTCTTTTTTTGATGTTTATTTATTTGAGGTGGGGGAGAGACACTAGTGAGGGAGAGGCAGAGAGAGGTGGAGAATGAGAATCCCAAGCAGGCTCCATGCTCAGTGCTGAGCACAACAGGGGACTAGATCTCACCACTGTGAGCTCATGACCTGAGCTGAAATCAAGAGCCAAATGCTCAGCCAACTGAGCCACCCAGACACCTATCCGTATATTTCTGCAGAATGAATTATAACTAATGCCTGAAGAATACCTCTCTGAGAAACAGGAAGGAGGGCTAGAAGGAGGAGGAGGCGGGGTCCGAAGAGCCCTGAGAGTTTGCTTGGTAAAGAGGAGCTTCCCCACCACAGCATTCTGCCAGGAGGTGGTGCTGCTCTGAACAGTCCGTTGCTTAGGTTTCTTGGCTGAGGTTGAAAATTTGATCCTAAAGAGGGATCCCCAGCAGGAGGCAGACCTTCCTCTATTGTCCTCCCAGTCCAGTCACACCCCCCTCTCTGGCCTGGTGAAAGAGCCAAGTTTTCAGGAGGTTGCTGGCACCACGTCTCTTCCCAGCAACTGATGATGTTAAGCCCTATGCTTCTGTGATTGGTTTGGCCAAATGACAAGGGCAACTATTGGAAGTAGCTGGCGGAACATGATCTGGGGGAGTCTGGGACCTGGGTCCGCTGGTTGGTAGCTCCTAGTACACTGTGTGGTGTGAAGATATGGATCATGAGCAGCGGCAGGGAGCTGCACTGTTAAGGCTGTTACACCTCCTGTGGCTGCTGCCCCGCTCCTGGACCGCCCCTGAAGGTATGACAGTACCTCTCATTTACTTCAGTCCTGACGGGCTAGAGCCCAGGGAGCCACCCAGAGCATTTGAAGTCTTCTTTGCACTTGAAACCCTGTGCTTTGTAAGTGGTGGGAAGTATTATGGAGCAATAGAGACAATACCAGAGTTAGGAAAGAGATCGACTATGGATGGATGGCAAACAATGCCAGGTGCTTTATATATTCCACTGAAGACACTTGAAGCAGAGATTACAATATCCATTTTACAGATGGAGAAAAATGAGACTTAGAGAGTTTAAGTAACTTGTGCAAATTCACACACTTGGAAAGTGGCACAGCTGGGATTTGAACAAAGCAAGTATTACCTCACGGTTCTATTTAGGCATCTATTCTATATTCTGTCATCAACTCATCTTGTGATTCTTGAAAATTCTCTTAACTTTATTGGTCCTAGTTTCCTGCTCTGTAAAGGACGGGGCAGAATGGCAGGATAATCTGGGATATCCCTCTTACTCTAAATGTCTGTTATTCTCAGTATTAGGTACTGGATAGAAAGTTTCCTGCTAGCGCGCGCGTGTGTGTGTGTGTGTGTGTGTGTGTGTGTGTGTGTGTGTGTAGGAATTCTAGCTGGGAGCTTCAGAGAACAGGGATTATTTTCTGCAGCTCTCCGGTCCCCCAGTCCTGTCTCCGCAGGGGGTGGAGGGTTGAGGGAGGTGAGGACGTTCTCAGCAGAGACGTCTGGTGCTGATGAAGTGGCGGAAGACAAGTCTGCAGAGATCGGTTTTTCACTTTCCCGTGTTGTCTGGGGTAGGACGGGGCAGTGTCATGTGTGGCTTGGGGAGGCCGTGGCCTCAAAGATTAGGAACCCATCAGGACCCTTCACAAGTCAATCTTGGTGGCCTTGTGTGAATTAGGTGAAGGTATCTTTTTTGGGCGGATGCATGCCTGTGGCAAGATGCAGGGCACAGTGAGCAGAGTGCGGGCTATAGATTTCAGCTTCCAGTTACTTCCTTGGCCAGATGCCTCTGTGTAGTACACAAGCACACAACTGACACTGTGCCTCTGAGTCTGTCACCTAATTTTTTTAAAAAAATTTAATGTTTATTTATTTTTAACATATATAGAGTGTGGAGGGAGGGAGGGAATAGTGAGAGGGAGATGCAGAATCCAAAGCAGGCTCCAGGCTCTGAGCTGTCAGCACAGAGCCGGACGTGGTGCTCGAACCCACAAACCATGAGATCATGACCTAAGCCAAAGTCAGATACTTAACTGACTGAGCCACCCAGGTGCCCCAAATGAATCTGTCACTTTAGAAAATACACCAATTTACTTTTCACAGCATTAGACAGTTGTCCTTTTTATGGGCAGGGGAAATTTTGGAGAGGTCCTGTAATTTCTTCTTTACACCCATTGAAAATGAGACACAGAAGGGGCTGTACCCCAACTCCTCTGTCTGAAGCATGCCTTGCTGTTTCCTAAGCTGGAGAGGAGAAGGAGACTCTCGCCTCCCTGACTTGCTCTGTCTCCCTTGCAGCTCCCACTCCAGCGTGGCGGGATGAACTGCAAAACCACACGTTCCTGCACACGATGTACTGCCAGGACTGGAGTCCCAACCTCGGACTCTCTGAAACCTATGATGGAGACCAGCTTTTCTCCTTCGACTTTTCCCAGAATGCCCGAGTGCCTCGCCTGCCTGAATTTGCTGACTGGACTCAGAAGCCTGGAGATACTTCTGCCATTTTCTTTGACAAAGCATTCTGCCAGGCTATGATCCAAGAAATAGGACCAAAACTTGAAGGGCAAATCCCTGTGTCTAGAGGTCAGGGGTGTCTCTGGGGGTGGAGAGAGGGGCTACATTCTTATCCTCCTCAATGTATACAATTATTCACAATTATTCATAGTTGTTCATAATTCATAACTATTCATAATTATTTCACACCAGCTCACCCATCTAATGCCTTCTGGGTCTCCCCTTACCAACTATGGTCTGCACTCTGTTTTTGTTTTGGGGGAAAGTCATGTGCCTAGGACATAGTAGGAGTTAAAAACTGTTGAACTTGATGAATGCAAGAGGGACCAATTGATGCTTACTGAATATTAGAGCTTGTATTGCTATGCTCAGTAGGATCGAAGGGGAGAAAGAAAGTATCTGATGAGGTGCCTGTGTTTCAGTGAGAAGACAGCATGTGATTAGATGCCCATGTGAGGTCTAGGCAGGAAGTGCTGCAGGAAATCAGGGTGGAGGGTCCCAGGGTGGCCTGGGTCTGGCTCTGCCTCTAGGTTCAGGTCTGGGTCTTGCCTGGAAGAAGATCTCCCTGAGAGCCCCAGCTCCTCCCCCATCTCTTCCCCCAGAGCCCGCCCCCCACTCTGTCTCTGCCCTCCCCTCTTTATGCCACCTCCCTTCCAAACTCCGGGGTACCCTCTAAACTAGTTACTTCCTCCTCTCACACCTCAATCCTCCCACCAGGGTTTCCTATTGTCGAGGTGTTCACGCTGAAGCCCCTGGAGTTTGGCAAGCCCAACACGCTGGTCTGTTTTATCAGTAATCTCTTCCCTCCCACGTTGACGGTGAACTGGCAGCATCATTTGGAACCTGTGGAAGGAGTCAGGCCCACTTTTGTATCAGCTGTTGACGGATTCAGCTTCCAGGCCTTTTCTTACTTAAACTTCACACCAGCACCCTCTGACCTTTACTCCTGCATGGTAACTCATGAGATTGACGGCTACACCGCGATTGACTTTTGGGGTGAGAACCTTCTCCCTGGAAGCCTGGTTCCTTTTGGGGGCAAAAAAGGATGGACCCATGGGAGGGCCTTCTTTCTCTACTAGGATCTTGTTTAAATCCACTCTCAATCTGAGCAATCTCAACTTTTCCGTGCCTCGTTTCCTCCTTTTTTTAATCCTAGATGCCCGAGTAATTTGCCCAGGTGGGGGCCTCACCGAGCAAGGCTCCAGGCTGACGTGTTCCCCTTTTTCCCTAGTGCCCCATAATGCACTGCCTTCTGATCTTCTGGAGAATGTGCTGTGTGGTGTGGCCTTTGGCCTGGGTGTGCTGGGCATCATTGTTGGCTTAATCCTCTTCATCTACTTCCGAAAGCCTTGCTCAGGTGGTACGTCAGGGTGTCTGGAGTGGGTGGGCAAGCCGTGGGAGCCACAAACAGTGGTGCGTGTGAAGGCATGCCAAGGTCATCTTGTGGTTAGGTGGGAAGATGTATCGGGCACCATGGGCATTCTCCTGGGTGGGGTCCCGGTCACACACACACACAGTTACAAGTCACAGGCAGGACTGAGTGGGAGACGGGTGATATGGGGAGTGGTACAAGGGGTGCTTGGAGATGACTTGGGGCCAAAGAGAGATCAACTTCTGTGGGATACGTGGCATGCAGGGAGGGGCTTTTGGGGAAGGGAGGGGGAATCCCCTGATGGCTTCCCTCCATCCTTGTCTCTCCTCAGATTGATTCTTCCTGACTGGAGTCTGGTGCCAACAGCGTCAACCGAGCACGCAGGGGGAGGTCAGGTTTCCCACATCCTGCCCAGGATCTCTCTTCCTCAGAGCAGGAGTCCCGGGGATGCCCCTGGGGGATGTGTGGGCAGGTACATGCTTCCCAGCTGGGGGCTCTGTTGTCCCTGGGCTCACGCCCAGGGGAACCCAAAGTGGCTCTCCTGTTACAACCACAGTCCTTCCCACTTCAGGGCAATAAATCTCATTTCTTAATATCGAGTGGGTTGTCATTTCAAAATCAACATGCCTTAACGTCAACGCAGCTTGCCCTCATTAGGGAGGGGAATGGGAAAACCCCTGACTCCTCAGCCAACTCCTGTTCCCTGGTCTCAGCACCACATGATGGCTTTTGTCCTATTGATTTGTGCAAAATATGGGACAAATGAAGGCAGAGCTGCTCTCTGACAATCTACACACAACATTGTGGAGAAAGCTGATTGCAGATTTTTTTTCTTTTTCATTTTACCATTTATGAAAATGCTTATGGCCAGTATTGGCTGCCTTGAGAAATATGTAACTCCCTTCGACCTTCACCGTAGCTGGGCAGACAGGAGCCCAGGAGTGGGAGAAATCAGCTTTTAGATGCTATTCTAACTCAGTCATGTCGGTTCTGTGACAACGTATATTCAAGCTCCTGAAGGGAAGTGTGAACTGTGGCCGGGCCCGCAGTTCATGTAACCCTCCAGCGATTTGGTCTTTGGCTTGAGCGGGTCGTCCAAGGAGGACTGTGGCAGCGCTGGCCTGTGCAGACCGTGGGGGTGAGGGGCACGTGACACTGGTGGAAAAATCCTTTGCATACACTTTCTTCGTATTACTTTACATCTTGCTTTCCTTAGGGCCTGGGAGTTGCTTTGGAGGACCAGGTGGCATTAAAGTCAAGAGTGAAATTATTTTGGTGTTGGTGAGAGAGGCTGTTCTTCACATTGTACCGGCATCTGATCTAAGAAGAAATATCCAATTCCCCGGAATTGGCACCTCCTCTAAACCATCTCATTTCTTTCTTTTCTTTTTTCCTTTTTAAAAAAGTTTGTTTGTTTTGAGAGGGTGTGTGTATGAGCAGGGGAGGAGGGGGGAGCGAGGGATAGAGAGAGAATCTCAAGCAGGCTCAGTGCTGTCAGCGCAGAGCTTGACAAGGGGCTTGAACTCACAAACCTGAGCCAAAATTTAGAGTCAGATGCTTAACTGACTGAGCCACCCAGGCGCCCCTGAACCATCTCATTTCTTTAAAAAAATTAAAAAATTGTTCTTAATGTTTTATTCATTTTTGAGAGACAGAGAGAGAGGTGGGGGGGAGAGTGCGAGCAGGGGAGGGTCAGAAAGAGAGGGAAACACAGAATCTGAAGCAGGCTCCAGGCTCTGAGCTAGCTGTCAGCACAGAGCCTGATGTGGGGATCGAACCCACAAACTGTAAGATCATGTCCTGAGCCAAAGCCAGGCACTCAACCAACTGAGCCACCCAGGCGCCCCTAAAAATTTTAATATTAATTTGATTTTTGAGAGAGAAAGAGAAACAGAGTATGAGCAGAGGAGAGTCAGAGAGGGAGGGAGGCACAGAACCTGAAGAAGGCTCCAGGCTCTGAACTGTCAGCACAGAGCACGACATGGGGCTCGAATCCATGAAACATGAGATCATGACCTGAGCCAAAGTCAGACGCTCAACTGACTGAGCCACCCAGGTGCTCCTAAACCATCTCATTTCTAATAGCAGCATGCTTACTGCTTAAGTGTATGCTCTCAGGAACCAGACTGCTGGGAATTCATTTGTGAATGTAAAAATTTTACCTGTGTGCCCTTGGGCAAGTTACTTGACCTCTCAGTGCCTTGATATTATTTTCTGTGAAAGGATAATAACTGGGCTGTTGTGAAGCCTAAATAAGTTAGTATCTGTAGAAGGCTTTGGACAGTGTTTGGCACATGGAAAAGTTGCTAAATAATTGAGCAAGGATTTCCACAGGGAATTTTGTATCATCATTGACTTCTTTCTCTTTTCTGGAACCTACATTCAAGTATTGTATTTTCTCCCTTTGAGATATTTTTCTTTTTCTTTTCTCTTTACCATTCTACATCTGTCTCTTACAGCTTTATAGTTCTTCCTACAAACGACTTCTGTTTTCCACCTTGTCCAGAAGTTTATTGCCAGTCAAGTCTTCAAACTGCTTTTATTATGCTGTGTGACTTTAGACAAATCACATCCCCTCTCTGGACCTCAAATTCCTCATCTGTGAAATGATGGGCTTGTGTTAGATGCTGACTGATTAAACATTTTATGATACTGTCATTTGCAACCCTTGAGAAGCATAGAAGACCCTCTCCCAGGTCTCTGGTGTCCCCTTTCCCAGCAGGAATCCTGTTTTTGAAGGAGTCCAGTTTCACCGCTCTTTGTGGACAGTATCGTGTCTGTGTTCACCTTAGGGCACTTGTCCAGCCTTTTCCTCTCCCTGGAATACCTTCTGCATTCTGCTTCCCTTGTTCCCATTTTAACCAATTCTATGGATCCAACCCAAGTTCCACTCCTTCCACGAACTTATCCCTAATCCTGCAGCCTCTTTTTTTTTTTTTTTAAGTTTATTTACTAACCGCACCCAGCTTCCGTCTCAGTCACATGCTCTTCCCACTGAGCCAGCCTGGCACCGGGACTGCAGCCTTAACTGATCTTTACTGAGCTTTTCTAAGACTTAATGCACTTCACCCCAGACTATGCTCTCAAGGACATGCTGCCTTGTTTCACGTGTAAATATTTTTCACGCAACTAGCTTGTAATTTGTATCATTCAAGGATTACAAACAGTTTATCCTCCCATCAGCAGGCAAGGTGGTTCTAATTTTTCTTTATCATCATGAACACTTGAAATTATGTGACTTTCAAATGTTGGCAATAGGGTTGATGTAAAGTGGTATTTCCGTTTAATTTACCTTTCTTGTGTTACTACTGAGGTTGGTCATCTTTTCATAGGTTTCTCTCTATGTGAATTGCTGATTCATATCTTTTGTCTATTTTTAAAGCTGCATTTTCTTGTCTTCTTGTGAATTTGTGGGGATTTCTTATATAGTCCACGTAACAATTTAATGTCAGTATAAATATTGCAAATGTCTTCTAGTTTGCTTGCTCTACAGTTAAATTTGTACATATTCCTTCCCTGGATAAAAATATTTACTTATTACTATTATTTTATTTTATTTCTTTTTTGAATTTACATCCAAGTTAGTTAGCATATACTGCAACAATGAATTCAGGAGTAGGTTCCTTAATGCCCTTTACCCATTTAGCCCCTCCCCCCGCCACAGCCCCTCCAGCAACCCTCTCTTTGTTCTCCATATTTAAGAGTCTCTTATGTTTTTCTCCCTCTCCCTGTTGTTATTTTATTTTTGTTTCTCTTCCCTTATGTTTTGTATCTTAAAGTCCTCATGTGAGTGAAGTCATATGATATTTGTCTTTCTCTGACTAATTTCACTTAGCATAATACCCTCTAGTTCCATCCACGTAGTTGCAAATGGCAAGTTTTCATTCTTTTGATTGCTGAGTAATACTCCATTGTATATATATATACCACATCTTCTTTATCCACCCGTATAGAATTTAAATTTGACAGTCAGAACCTTATGGTTTGTGTTTTGTGATCTTAAGAAATTCTTTCCAACCCCAAGGCAGTAAAGTTACAATTTTTGCTGGAATATAAAGTGATAAAATGATACTTAATTTTCTTCATTAGAATATTTTATAAGTTTTTTGACCAATGTCAATATATAAGGCTTGAGGGTATAGAAGTCATAGGGAAATTGTCAAATGTCTGTTAGCTACCTTTATTTAGTTACTAACTCACAAAATTAAAATCACATATTTTATAACATATTAAGGTAGGGATACTGCTGTTTCCACTCATATTTGATAAAACAATTTTAATTTTATTCTTTTAATGTAGTTTTTGATCATGTGAATGATTTCCAAATTATTTTATGTATTTTAAAAAATAATCTATTTAAACTAAAATGGAATCCATGAATTTTTCCCTCCAGTCCCACGAACACCAATCTGTTCTCTGTATCTATAAACTCTTATTTTTTATTTTTTAGATTCTGCATATAAGACAGATTATTTGTTATCTGTCTTTCTCTGTCTGACTTTCTTCACTTTGCATATTCCCAGGGATTTTATCCCAAGCTTCCCTATGTGCATGGATTTGTCTCTGAATTATTCAGTGTATTGGTTTGTCAGTTCCTATGTCAGCATCATATTGTTTTAGTGATTATGGCTTTTCATATGTCTTAATATTCGGCAGGGCTGTTTTCCACTTCTTTATCACTTCACCTCCCCAAAACCCCAGTTTGCTCTTCTTTATCAAAATCATCTAAAATACTCATGGGTTTGATTTCCGTGTACATTTTAGAATCACTTTATCAGATTCTCCCCAAATCTTGCAATGATTTGGTTAGGACAGCATTTAGGTGAGTGATATGGGGAGAGATTTGCTTCTTCATTATATTAGGATGCCCCATCTGTGAATATGTCTCTTAGCTTTCTGAGGTGTTCGTTTATGTATTTTAATAAAGTTTTCCTTTTTATCCATAAAGTTCTCATACTTTTTAATAGTAACTGCAACACATTATGGTTTTTATTACTATTGTAAATGATTAGCAATGTTCAATCATTTTCTAACTGATAGGAGGAGTATAGGATTTAGAATCATAAATCCTCAGTTCAAGTCATGGTTCTGGGTAAATCTGGACAGCTGCCAGCCTCCCTCTGCCTCCATTTTCTTATCGTTAAGATGGAGATAATAACATTATTCAAGAGCTATGGTGCTGATTGAGGGAGAATATCCCCTAGCCGTTGAAGCAATTTGGCTGAAGGACGGAAGGATGACGGGCTAGTTACAGCAACTGTAACCCCAAGGTTAGGGTCTGGAGCAGGGAATTTTGGGTAGAAGAAGGAGTGGGAGGCAGAGGTGAGGTGGGGCTGGATAGAGGCGAGGTTGGACAGACTGGGAAGTAATATCAGCAATCCCGGCAGGGTGCAAGTGTGTGTAGTTTTGAGAAGATGAAGGATGTCACAAATGTGATCTCACGCAATTGGTTTTCAATTGCAAATGATTGCTGGGTTGAAAAATTTTTGAGTTTATAAAATTGAGGCTTGAGTTAAAACATCTGTCCAGAAGAGGAAGCCGAGAGTTTGCAGGGAGCAACATAAGGAAGTACCTAGAAGTGATTTATTATTATGGCCATACTCTCAGGAAGAGCGTGAGACCACATTTGTGACTTCCTCCAGTGTGTAAGGCCAGCGATGTTATTGTGGCCTGTTTTTGTTTTAGCCTAGTTGGGCTCCCGATAGACCACCCGATAGCACCTCGTATCATTGTCAAGCTTGTGGAGTTATATGGCAGGACTATGGTGCTAACTGCCTTGCTCTTCTGAACATGACTGCAGCCCAGTATTCAGTGCTCACCTCCAGGAACCCTCAAATGGGGAGGACTCCCTGTCTGCCATGCCTTCAGTGATTCCTTTTTTCTCTTTGAAGTACAATGGTCTTATTGCTTACTTGCTTTAACATAAATTCTACTCTTTACAGGTATTTGTTCCTACTCCCTAACTAACCCAAAACCAAATGACTTGAGGGCTGAATCCCTATCTCCTAGCTGGGTGTTGTCTGTAATAGTCTGCATGGAAACACTGCGGTCAGTCCACTTGCGGTGCATGGTGGCCGGCCTAGAGGGAGAGGCAGGGTAACAGGAGAGGACTCACTATCCAGGCTTGGGCAGTGGCAGTAAGAAAAGGGACAGCATGTAGGTATGTGGGTGTGGCTCCCTTACTCCTTCAGTCCTGGTGCTACTGAAAGAGTTATCCAGTCACAATGGACAGGGCACTTGAAATGTTCTTTTGGGTTGATGGGAGGTGGGGGACACAACTATGTCTGTGAAATTAGGAGGAGAGGGGAAGGAAGAAGCCGCTTTGCTGAGCACAGGTCTCTGGGCTTTCCGTCCTGCTTCATTCTAAAAAGCACCTTCAGTTTTCTCATTAACAGAGAAGTGAAATCTTCTACGTTTCCTTCTGCTGCCTCACAGAGGGTTTCACATCTCCTTTGGCTGCCAGAGCAGAGACCCAGACAGGAGAGGGAACTCCGTGGGGGCCTCAGCGTCCTGGGTGCCACGCCCACACAGGCACGGGACCACACCACCACATTCCTGTGCCAGGGCAGGGTTTGCAGACATTGAAGAGCATCCCCAGCCTGGTGCCTACAAGGTTAGGCTCACTGCCTATGTAGTGGGAAGGGGAAGGATGTAAGGGGGGGAGGCGCGCAGAGAGTTTACAGTTTTGAAACCATCAAAAGAGAAAGCAAGGAGACAGGTTCTAAGAACAGAAGGCATTCTGAGAACAGGGAAGCTAAGACTTGGGTGGATAGATTGGCTCTTCCCTTTATCTTTTTTCAGCAAAGGCCACCACTAGCTACCTTTCTGTGGGTCATATCAGCTCCAGGAAGTAGCGAGTGTGCAGGTAGGCTCACGTGTGCATGTGCACACTTGTGTGTGTGTGTGTGTGTGTGTGTGTATGTGTGTGTGTGCACCTTTAGACCTTGGATGTGAACCTTTGGACCTGTTTTCAAAACGGTGAAATGAGGACACTTAACAGGTCTTTTGAGATTATATGAGATACCACAGAAAGGGCCTGCCTAGTACAGTATCTGTTCCAAAGTAGAAGATCAACAAATTTTGGACTCACCGCCCCATTTTCTGCCCATTCCGGTTCACCTGATGGCCCATTAGAGGAGGTCAAGTATAGAAACATCTTACAATCAAGGTGGGGTTGAGGGGAGGGGTGGCTGGGAAGCCATGGGCAGAACCTCAGTTAACCTTAATTAGTTACATGAAACAAGTCTTTTGTTTCTAATATTCATCTTTGTATTTATTTTTGGTACACGCTTCTTTTTTCTTCATAAATATTGACAGATAAGTGTGGTGTCAGGGGGGCTGTCTCCTAATCCTCTCTCACTTAGCTCATTAGTAAATCAAAGAGCTTGCCGAAACACAGAGGTGAGAAGACATAGTCCTGAAGCCCCACGGGGAGCAGAGAAAAGCTAATTTAGAGTTTTAAATTTGTGATGGAAAAAGCCACCAATTGTATAGTTCACAATGGGATAAGAGAACGAACTGCCATTTAAAATCTGCCTTTTCCAGGGGAAGAAGAGGAGGGAAGCTTTATCATACTTTCCTAGTGGCTTCATAACGCAGGGACCTGCCAGACAGGACCAGTGGGAGAAACACAGGAGAAGTTGTGACTGGGGGAGGCAGGTGAGCTTTGGGACCGGGTCCACCACCAGCTGTTTATCAGGGTGTAAGGGGAGTTGTCCCGTGGTCTGCCCGGAGATGGCTTGGAGCGGAGGAGGAAGGGTTTCCCGGCTCCAAAAAGCAGAAAGCATGAGCGGAAGCTTTGCTGACTAGAACAAAAGAAGCAATGGGATCCCAGGGAGGGGTTTTCCAGGCTCTGTGTCTGACCTCTAAGGTGGCACCGCAGCCTCGCTCTGGTGCCAGGTAACACGGCACTCCTCCTGTGCTTCCTCCATCACAGCGGCCCTGCCGCTGCCACTTGCTCTAGAAGGGCCTTCCATCCTCCCTACACATGACAGGACAGGCCAAGGCTTTGTAATATCTAAGTAACCTTCCTCTAAGGGACACGGGAAGTTATCTAGTGTCAGTCTTTTGGAAGGATTTTGAAAGGAAACTGTTAAGCCAATGGGCACTCCAGGCTACATATGTTTTGGGAATATTGAGATTATTCTCTCCACTGATCTAGGGAAATCCACTTACAGACTGGTCTTTCCCACAGGCAGAGAGTTAAGAGATGGAGTTGTTGCGAGCCTAGGTCAGGATAAGATTTACCTGGTAACTGATGATGCTAGGCTGAAGCACTCAGCCATTTGTCTCTACATTTGTCCCGCCTCCTTCAGCAATCTGACAACTCTTGGTTTGGAACTCTGACTTAGAAGAGCTGGTAGGAACAGGTTTAGTATCTAGGGGCTGGGTGGCTCCAAATCACTAATTTAGTGGGGATCAAGGAACTGGGGCAATACCGTATTCTACACAGGGTCTGGAGATCATCTATCCAGGCTGGGGCTTCTGGAGCAGGTGAGGACCCAGGGCCCCTGGAGGAACTGGTCCAGGGGACTGAATTCCTGGTGTGTTCCCAGAGCAGAGCATGAACACACTCCTGCCATTGCTGCTGGGCCTCAGCCTGGGCTCCGCCAGAGCAGGTAAGGACATTCCTTCCTTGGACCATCCTTTCCTCTGCTCCTTTGAGGCAAGGGGGTTCAGCTGGATTTGGACACCCCACACTAGTTTGTCTCCCTGGTATTTATTCTGATAGCACTTTGTACTTTTGTATCTTTATGACAATTTTAATATAATTAAGCTGTAAAATTATTTGTGTAATATGTATCTCTTGCTGGAGGGGAGGCAAGGGCGACATCTGTCCTGTTTCCTGCTGTATCCTCAGCTCTTAGCGCAGTGCCTGGCATAATACGTGTGTGCTTCATAATATATATGGAGTTATATATGGAATATTTAATAATATGTCCAGCATACAACAAAGCTGACTCTTTCCCTTGACCATTTTTCTCACTCAATAGTTTGCCTTAGTGAAGGTCTTGTCCTGGGTAAGTTGTTGCGTTTAAACTTGCAAATAATTTGGGGCAATTCCTGTTCCCATACTTAGTCTCGCGTAAAGAGGAAATTGCAGCTAGAACTTTCTCTGCTACTACCATTTATTCCCTGACTCGGTGTTCTCAGACACTCCAGTCAGGACCCTGGTCTGTAGATGCTGCCGGAGGCGGGGAAAGCTTCGCCCCTCTCCCTGGATGTAACTGGAGTCTGGACTCCCTGCAGAGGTCTCTGAGCTGCCCCCCTTTTCTTCACCTGCAGACGGTGGCTTTGTAGCCCATGTGGAAAGCACCTGTGTGTTGGATGATGATGGGACTCCAAAGGATTTTGAGTATTGTGTCACCTTCAACAAGGTTTTGCTGACCTGCTGGGATCCCCAAATGGCCAAAATGACCCCTCAAGAATTTAGGGTACTGAATGTCTTGGCCAATTACCTCTCAGATTACCTCAACAGACAGGAAAGTCTGCTCCAGCGCTTGTCTAATGGGCTCCAGGACTGTGCAGCACATACCCAGTCCTTCTGGGGATCACTGACCCACAGGACACGTAAGAAGAGAGGGGTATAAGAGGGCTATTTTAGGAAGCACGGTTAGGCAAGGGGTTTGGGATTGGGGCAGGAAAGAAGCAGAAAATGTGTGGAGCTGAAATGTAGAAAGAGTGAGTGTTGACCTTAAAGGGTTGCTGATGGGGGTGGAGCAGGGATAAAGAAGGGGAGGTGATGTCTGAGCCCGTGGGGGGCTACTGAGGAGAGTGAGCATGCTTTCCTCTGGTGCAGGGGGTCTCAGGATGCAGAGCCACGTTCAGCCAGGAGGGTGTCAGCATAACTAGAATGCCTTTCCCCAAAATGCCCCTGCCTCTTTCTGCTAGGCTCTGACGTTCTAGGTGTGGGATGGGCCTGGGCAGGGGATATTTAGAAAGCCTCCCAGGGGGTATCGATATGCTTTCTTGCCCCCAAAGCCCTTGCACTGAGAATGACTTGAGATTGGTAAAAGAAAATATGAAGATCTTCATAGGAGAGAGTCATATGTCTTAAGATGTGATCTCTGGACCACTTTTTTTTCATAATTGCCCGGGGAAGGTGCTTGTTACAAATACAAGCCCTTGAGTGCCACCACACATCCTCTCAGTGAAAATATCTGGGGATGCAACCTAGGGAATCTGAATTTAAACACAGATTCTTGCATATTTCTTTAAGATTTTGTTTGAAAAGCACCAAAGTGGAGGCAAGCAGGGGAGTTGCCTAGGACAATAAACTAGGAGAGAATGGCAATATTAATAATCTCATTAATTTGGATTAGACTAATTCAAACTTAAGAGAATTAGACCTGAGTTAGGCTTGTTTCCTTAAACTCTCCAAGGAAATATGTTGCTTAATTTAGCCACTTAGTTTGTTAAATGAGATTTGAGGGCAGATGTCTTTTCCTACCTTTACAACCCCCAACCTACAACTCTCAAAAACCGTTAGCTTATATGCTGAAATAGATACGGCGACTTCTGAGACAGCATGCAGCTCAGACCCGGCTTCTGTTTAATGTGACCAAACATAATTTTGGGGGAGGGAAGGAAGGAAGGGGCAGTGAAGGAACGGGAGAAGAGAAAGAGCAAAGGGGTATGTGGTGGTGGGGAGCGGGGGCGGGGAGAGTAGGTTGGCAAAACCCTGAGGAATTGAAGGAGGAAAGAAACCAGGTTGGAGAAGAAGCCAGACTGCGGCCCTCTTTCACGACCACATTTTCTTCCGATGCAGGGCCGCCAACCGTGCAGGTAGCCAAAGCCACTCCTTTCAACACGAGGGAGCGCGTGATGCTGGCCTGCTACGTGTGGGGCTTCTATCCCGCTGATGTGACCATCTCGTGGAGGAAGAATGGGCAGCCTGTCCTCCCTCACAGAAGTGCCCCTAAGCCGGCTCAGCCCAATGGAGACTGGACGTACCAGACCGTCTCCCATTTAGCCACAACCCCCTCTTTCGGGGACACCTACACCTGTGTGGTGGAGCACATCGGGGCTCCTGAGCCCATCCGTGAGGACTGGAGTAAGTGCGTGGTGGGTGACAGGAATTAGGGCTGAAGCAGACAGCTATTGGGAGCCGGTGGTTGAAAAAGGAGCAGCAACACTTTGGCACAGGGAGTGACATGTGGGTGGGTCCGTGGTATAGGACAGGGAGGGAGATGCTGAGAATGAGAAGGGAATCTGGAGGAATTGGTGGAGGATTGACTGCCAGAGAGGGGGCAATGGCAGACAGGAATGGAAAGAGTGGCTTTAACCGTCGCCATGGGGTTGATGTTGTGGCGCAAGTGTCTGAGCAGGGAAGGGAGCAGCGTGACTGTCCTGCGAAGGGGATGTGGATGTGGTAATCATGTTGGACCCCAAATTGTGATACAATATTTTAGTACCCTAAGATTTCAACTATTCTGTTGCCGAGTCAGGAATGGGAATTGAGGAAATCAAAAAGGTTTCAGGAGAAAGAGGACTTTCTGATGGTTTGGGGGCAGTCCTGAATTTGGGCTGCTCTGACAGGGAAGAAAAAGCCATTGACTGGCTGGCACTTTGGTTTACACGCTTGGGGCCTAATGAGCAGGAACCAGTCACCACTGTTTGAAGCCCAGGATTGGAAGTAGTTAAAGGTACCAAGAGATTTGGCACACAGATTTGGGGAAAGAGAAGAGGAAGAAATGAGGACGAAGAAGAGGAAGAGGAAGAGGAAGGGTGTAGACAAAGGGCAAGAGATGGGGCAGGGATAGGCTCCCAGATTGGCTGTTGAGACTGGGCTCCCCCTTGGGGGAGTGCTGTCTTGCTGGGCAGCTGAGAGGGGCGTGAGGAGCAAAGGGGGGACCCCTGGGTACACCTGAGCACCCGAATTTCCTTTGGGGATTGAAAGTTCATTCTAGCATGGGGAAGGAAACTGGGTGGGACAAAATTCAGAGTGTGATGGGTTCCAGGAGGTAGGAGCTATGAAGTGGGATGAAGACAGGTTCCGGAAATCTGGATGTGGGCAGGAGGAGACACATCAGTATGCGGGTAACTCATGGAATGGGATCACTGAGAGTTAAGCAAGGTGGAAAGACATTTTAATAGACAAATATTCAGGTAGAGCACGTAAGGGAGCAAACGTTGTCACTATGGGGTAAATGGAGAAGGCATTGAGGAACCTTTATTCTTTGGCGACACGGCCTTTGGGGGTGCGGCCTTGAGAGGCACCGCTGTGTTAGAGAGGACCGAGTAGGCAGGGTGCTAGCTCCGGTGACAGGAGTCCCCCAGGGCTACTCTAGGGGTTGAGAGCTACAGGATGGGGATTTTGAGGAAAGTCCGTTTCCTTTGGAGTGGGTTGTTGTGAGCTAGATCCCTGGTATTGAGATAAAGCACCTTTGAACCTGCTAGGTCGAGGTCGCACTAAATTATGTTGCTCTGGAATGAGCAGCAGACTGGTTCTAGTAAGTTCCTATTTTTGCAGCACCTGGGCTGTCCCCAGTGCAAACAGTGAAGGTTTCAGTGGCTGCGGTGACTCTGGGCCTGGGCCTCATCATTTTCTCTCTTGGTCTGTTCAGCTGGCGGAGAGCCAGATCCTCTGGTGAGTGCTCCCCCCACTTCCTGTTGCTGGTCTTGCTCCCAATTTCTGCTCCCTCTCTGTGACTGGTTCTCCCATCGCTACCCCATTTGGCGTGAGTATCTCCAGATACTTTTATCCACAGACTGACCTCTAATCAGATATTTTCCTTTCCTAGGCTACATTTTCCTCCCTGGGTCCAGTTATCCAGAAGGTAACATCTCTGTTGGTCTGTTTGCCTACTGGTCCTCTGGAGGGGTGAGAGTTCACAGGGATCAGCTTTTGGGCTGAGATTCCACCAGCATGTTGCCAAGAGCATAATTTAAACTGCCAAAACTGCCATCGTCAGGATTGGGAGCAGGAAAGAGGAGCACCTATGCCCCCTTCTTCTATCCAATGGAGCATCTTTGGGGAAATGAATCGAAAGTGGTTTTGTAGTATTAGTCCTTGGTGATCTAGATTTTTCAATATCATTGTATTAAGGGCTCTGGCGTGGATGGTTATAGAGACAGACGATGGGGTCAAGTTGGTTTAAACTTATTATCGTATTTTTATTTCTTCTGCAGGTCAACGCATCTCCTAGAGGCAGGGTCCTACAACCTCCACTCCAAGGGAGGAGGAGATTCAAAGTCTTAGTGATGCTGCTGTACCCCCTCAACGTCCTCAGAGCCTCCGCATTTTCTTGGATTCTAGGTCTTCTCCATCCAGATCTTTGAGCTTCCCAGCCAACCCCATGGAAGCCTTAGGGAGCTGGGGGACTCGTTCCTGGGAATATTCTGTAACCCAGGTATCGTCCAAGGCTATACTTCTGGGGCGAATATAGTCTGGGGAGGAAGGGTAAAGGCCCTTGTGGGGGCCACACTCTGCCACAGGGGCAGTGAGTCATTGGTGATCATCTTGAGGAATAAACTTTGGTGGAAATATCGTTTTTCTGCGCTTTTTCCTGAGGCCCTGGGGAGGCACCACAAGCAGTTATGGACTGGGTGATTCTCGCCTACTTGAGTGGAGGAGTCAGTGCCTCCTTCTAATTATTCTCTTTAGACACGACAGAATGGGAGGCAGTGTTCTGATACTTAATTCATAAGAAGAAATTAAACTGTGCCTGAATGGAGTCACAGAATAAGGGAAAGGCAGGGAGCTGACGTTGACTGACCTCACAAGGGGTCTTAGGAGGATTAAGTGACTTAATACTTGCAGACAGCTAAGAACATTGCTGGCACATGCTGAGCCCCTGGTAGTGATGTTGGTTATTACCTGTTACTCACCTTTCTGGCCCAGGCATTGTACCAAGTGCTTTACGTGCATCATTTCATTTTATCCTCATCACAGCCCTGATGCAGATCCTCAGATAGGACTCAGAGGGCAGAGCTTAACTCCAGATGGGGGTTCTGGGCAGTTATTTCTTCCATACCCTAAGCAGAGAAGGCCCATAGCTCAAGTGCTTGTCATGACCTAGGTGCTGGGCTAAGTGCTTTGTGGTTTTCTCCTTCACTTCTCACAATAGCCCTAGAAGGAAAAGATTGTCTCCTTCTATGTCACAGGTGAAGAAAGCAAGATTCAGAGGTTAAATAGGGTGTCTAAGATCAAAGAACAAATTTTGTTTGTCTACCTTAGTTGAAAGTAAGTAGTTTGCTGTTGGGGCCCAGTAGGCAATAATAACCCTCAAACAATATTTGGCCTCTTGGGCCGCTCACATGGCTTCTGTTCATCCTATGATTTTCTCATTGCTTTGCAAAGAGGCATATACTTTTAGGCTTTGAATCAACTTGGGTCAGTCAGTGACCTTCCCTTACTTTATTTTCTGGCTCTTTGTCTGCTGTTGGGAGTGAACATAATCCTCTCCCAAAAGATTTGCTTAAGGATAAGCATCCCACCCTTGAATAACTAATGAAGGGCCTTAAGGAATGTACATCTCCTCATAGAATTCTTCAGGCTTATCATATGTTTAAAACCAGACGATTATTAGGGGATTCTTCTTTTTGCAATGACTTAAACCTATTACTTACTGATAAGAATAATCTTCCCCAGAGCATGTCTTTACTTCAGGGACCTTGAACTACGTAATCCTTAAAGAAATGATATAATCACCCATGGTATATAAGACCCTGGCTATCTTAATAAACGTGACTTCTACCAACCACCATCCATGCTCGTCTGTCTTGTCTGTCTTGTCTGTCTTGTCTGTCTTGTCTGTCTTGTCTGTCTTGTTCATCTTCTTTTCTAGAGATATTTTCGCCGACACCAACCCCCTACTTGGGACCTTTCGGCTGCGGTGTGTGGGTTGGTCTCCCACAGTTTGCTTTATTGAGGATCCTCATGCTGGTGAGCACACCACTCTTCAGAGCCACACTTTCATTTCCTTCTACCTCAAACCCAAGGGACTTCCACTACTGAGGTGCAGGTTTCACACTGTGAAAGAGAGGAGCAGTTTGTTTCCAGCGAAGGGCGCCACCTGCTGGACAGAGAAAACTGGGCAGTGGAATTGTTTTGGGAATTAGAGTTGGATACTGCGGTCAGGGAAACAAAACCAGATGGGAAGGTGAGTACTGAAGCAGCTGAGCCTAAGAGAATGTTGTGGTAGGAGAACAAGGGGTTATGGGTGCACGTGTGCATGTGAGTGTCTATGTATCAATACATAAGATCAGAATCTGATGAGCTGGGGGAAGAGGCAGAAGACAGCCTACATTACTCTGGGCTGCTATCCATGAATGTGTGTGTGTGTGTGTGTGTGTGTGTGTGTGTGTGTGTGTGTGAGAGGTGGTCATGGGGACTCGAACCCTTCATCTCTGGACTGTTTCTACACTGATGGGAGCCTGCAGAAGAAGGGGTGAAGCACTGTTTTTACAGACTTGATGTCCAAAGTAGGTGCCTCAGGACCAATGAATGGATCCCCTCCACATTCACACTTTCCCCAGAAGGATCCTTGAGATCAGGACATTTGTCTTGGAAGGAGTTTATAAATGCAAAAAAAAAAAAAAATCTGTTATTTTTTTGCATTTATATATAGCATTTAACAAATGTGTATATTTAACAAATATGTATGTATCATCTAAATAATCTCTTTCCTCTACTTGGCTTTATTTTTTAATTAAAAATTTTTTTGTTTATTTTTGAGAGAAGACAGAGCATGAGTGGGGGAGGGGCAGAGAGAGAGAGGCACAGAATCTGAAGCAGGCTCCAGGCTTTGAGCTGTCAGTGCAGAGCCCAATGTGGGGCTTGAACTCACAAACCCAAAGACCATGACCTGAGCTGAAGTCGAAGGCTTAACTGACTGAGCCAAGGCACTGCTACTTGACTTTCTTTAAAAACTTGCTATTTAAAGTCTTGTATTGTTTCATTTTCATTTTTCCGTTCAGTGTTTTTGTTCTTGTTTGCTTGACAAAGCAAATTCCTTTTGAAATGCTGGTCTGGTCTGGGGGTGGGGCTCTGGGTCATGTCAATGCCAGGCTGATTTTGAAGAAGCTGTGCATCCAAAGGGTTTGGGTCTGTCCCAGCAGAGGGGGTCAAAGTGACAGGACCCCCAATGGAAGGAAGGAGAGAGTCAGCTAACTGAAGGCTTCTAGTCCCCTTCTGGAAATTCTCCTTCTGGTGGCTTCTATCTCCCCTAAATTTGTATGGTTTTGTTTTATAGGCAAGGCTGTCTTTTTCTGACGAGGAGTAGGAAAAAGTGCCCTGTAGGTCTCCTCGGATCCAGGACACCAGATTAGGGAGAAAAGAGAGGAACTACCTGTCCTTATATAGGGGTGCCTGGATGGAAAGTAAAACTGGGGTAACAGTGGGCCAGCTCCCAGACTGTGTAAGGAGAGTAGGATGTTCAACATAATCAAATGCTGAAAGGTGTGTGTGTGTGTGTGTGTGTGTGTGAGAGAGAGAGAGAGAGAGGGAGTTGCACTGTTGCGTTATATCTAATCCAAGTGGTACAACAGATGGTTCTCTCCCTTCAATGCTGTGTCCATTTTAAAAGCAGAACTTGCAGCTGGAATTGACATTAAAGGTCATCTAGTCCAACCGTGTACTCATAATGGAGCTGGATCTCTGGTCGTGAGGGCACGCACCACGCAGGGAGTCCCTTCAACCCTTGGGGCAGATATCAATACTTTAGGGAACCATGTTGACCTCAAGTTTGAGGTTCTTCTTTTGATATGATTTCAATCATAATGTGGAATCTAAAAAAACCCTCAACAAATGAAAGAACACACAAAAAGCAGAATCAGACCTGTAAACACAAAGGAACAGATTGGGGCTGCCTGGGTGATTCAGTTAGTTAAGTGAATCTCAATTTCAGGTCAGATCATGATCTCACAGTTCATAAGTTCGAGACCTGTGAGCATGAAACCTGCTTGGGATTCTCTCTCTTCTTCTCTGTCTGCTCCCTCCCTGCTCATGCGTTTTTCCTCCCTCTCAAAATAAATAAACATTAGAAAACCCCAAGAGAGAAAACTGATGATTGCCAGAGGTGAGGGGACAGAGAGATGGGCAAAATGAATGAAGGGGAGTGGGAGACACAACCTTCCTGTTCTGTAATCAATGAACCACAGGAATAAACGGCACAGTTAAGGAATATAGTCAATGGTACTGTGATAGCGCTGTGTGGCGATGGATGGTAGCTACACTTGTGGTGAGTACAGTATCACTCCTAGAGAAGTTGAATCACTGTGTTACATACTTGAAACAAATGTAACATTGTGTGCAACTATACTCAGATTAAAAGGAATAAAGACGATGGGAATGAAACCCAAGTATGCAATGGGAGGGTGTGTCCTCAGTGCCCCCCGCCCCCCACGACAGCATGCTCCTGTGCTCCAGCTTGTCTTTGTTTCCTTACTCCTGCACATATTCACGTGAAAAAACAGAAGAAGATTGGTGTTTAATTTCAATGTTTATTTAGGAAAATTATTTTCTCCAGGCCAATCCCCATGGGCTGCAGAGAATGAAAAGGCTCCAAAACCTAAAAGATGGTCCCAGACATGGGACTCACCTACTCTCCTGACCCTTCTCCCAATTTTCCATTGTAAATGAGGTTTTCAGGAGCTCAAGGCCAGACTGGTCAGAGGCAAGCAATGAAGAAATGACTTTCATTGTCCTAGGGCCTCAAGAGAAAACAGATGGTACATTCAAAATAAGATAGTTGATGAGAATCTATGTACAAGGAAGTATTTACAAAGAGGTGGGTGGAGGCTAGTACAGTGTCACCTGAGGTAGCAGCCCATGAGGTGTCACTAACCCGAGGTCCAAAGAGGCAAGGGACTGAAGGAGTCATCAGAGTTCAGAGGGAGAGCAAGCCCTACAGTGTCGCTACCTTGCTGGCAACAGTGCCCTTCAGTCAAGGGACATAGAGAGTCCAAGGTGACCTTGGACCTACTCCCAGGAAGCCAATGGAGTGACAACTCTAACCTCACTGTCCTCCTCCCCCTGGTCTCAGGGCAAGGCTCAGAGTACGGGGAAGCTATGGAGCTTGGGAGCCTGCACAGCATTCAGGACAGACACTGGGCAGGAGAAATGTGCTTGCAGGAGAAATATAGGGCACTTGGCACATTTACAATATGAAGGAAAGAAGCCAAAGTTGTGGTAGTGTGGTGGGGGTGGGGGTGGGGGTGGGCAGATGCAAAGCTTGGGCTTCCTCTGGTCTTGGGCAGGGACCAGCCCTTAGTCATAAGAGAAGACCGTAATTTCCTGCTCAGAGACCTGAGAGAATATTCATTTCTAGTCTTCCCTACCCTTGTGCACGGCTTATGTAACTCTTTGGGGATCTTTAGTTTTTCAGACATATTTTACTGTCAGTTTTTTTGTTTGGTTGGTTTTGTTTTGGAGAGAGTGCGAGCAGGAGAGAGGGGCAGAGGGAGAGAAAGAATCTTTTTTTAATGATATTAAAAACACTTTTTTTACGTTTTGTTTTATTTTTGAGAGACAGAGAGACAGAGTACAAGAGGGGGAGGGGCAGAGAGAGAAGGAGACACAGAATCTGAAGCAGGTTCCAGGCTCTGAGCTAGCTGTCAGCACAGAGCCCGAGGCGGGGCTCAAACTCACAAACCCTGAGATCATGACCTGAGCTGAGATCGGATGCTTAGCAGACTGAGCCACCCAGGTGCCCCGAGAGAGAAAGAATCTTAAGCAGGATTCATGCCCAGGGCAGAGCTCAACATGGCGATCAATACCATGACCCTTAGATCAAGACCTGAGCCAAAATCAGGAGTAGGATACTCAACTGACTGAGTTACCCAGGCATCTGCATTATGCTTTCTAAAATACACTTTTTCATAGTGGTCCCGTGTATGCCCAGTTAATTCTGACATTTTATAGACTTTGTTGTAATTAAGATTTGTTATCTTATTGTAATTTTATTTTCAAATCCGTTATTTCTGGTGTAGAGAAGTGTAACCAACATTTTAAAAAGTGCGGTAAAAAATAACATAAAATTTGCCATCTTAGCCATTTTGAAGTGTACATTTCAGTAGTGAGAGGTGCATTCACATTGCTGTGCAGCAAATCTCCTAAACTTTCTCATTATGCAAAACTGTACTTCTCAACCTCTCTCGTGGCCCTTGTTACCACCATACTACTTTCTGTTTCTATGAATTTGACTACTTTAGATACTTCACCTAAGTGCAATCATACAATGGTTGTCTTTTTGTGACTGGCTTATTTAAAGACTTAGCATAGTGTCCTTAAAGTTCATCTATGTTATAGCAAGTGATGGGATTTCCTTCCCTTTTTAAGGCCAGATAATATTCCATTGTATAGATATCCCACATCTTGTTTATGCATTTACAAGTCAATGGACACTTGGTTGTTTCCACCTCTTGGCTATTGTGAATCATGCTGCTATGAACATGGGTGTAAAAATATCTGTTCAGGTGCCTGTTTTTTTTTCTTTTTAATAGTAGCTAACCTAATGGCTGTGAAGTGATATTTCATTGGGTTTTGATTTGCATTTCTCTAATGATTAGTGATGTCAAACACCTTTCTATATGCTTGTCAGCCATTTGCATATCACTGTCAGAGAAATACCTATTCACATCATTTACCCATTTTTGAATCATTTTTCTGCGTGGTCTTATATGTTGTTGCTGTTGAGTTGTAGGAATTCTTTATATATTCTGGATATTAACACCTTATCATCTATGTAATTTACAAATATTAGAAGTTAATCACTTTTTGCAGTTTGGTCCTATATGGGATTCTCTTGCTGGTTTCAGCGGTTTGTTTGTTGTTGTTACTCTCTTTCCTTTTTCCAGGTAGATAATAGTATCCTCAGCAAACTCTGAGAGTATCTTGTCAAATCCTGAAACTCTTAGTTTTCTTTTTCACAGGATTGACCAGGACCTCTGGGGCTATGTTAAATAGTAGCAGTGACAAAGAGCATTATTGTTAAAAGAAATGAAACTAAATGTTCTCCATTTACAATGTTTGCTGCAGGTTTAAAAAAAAGTAAACGTGTTATTTGAGATAATTATAGATTCCCATACAGTTGTAAAAACAATAGTACAAACAGGTCCCATGTGCTTCACCGAGTTTTCCCTGATGGTACAATATGGCCACCAGGATACGCTGACACTTAGCCGCCCCCACTTCCCTGTTGACTCACAATTTCCTCAACCTCTGGCAGTTGCTCATCTGTTCTCCATTTCTGTATTTTCTCATCTCAAAAATGTTTTATAAATGGAAACATACAGTACATAACTTTTGGGGATCAGTTTTTTTCTCTTGGCATATTTCTCCGTAGGTAGTTCCACACATACAGTTTCTTATTGCTGAGTTGCCGTGGTGTGGATAGAGCACAGCTGGCTGAAGGATATTTGGGTTATTTCCAGTATTTAGATAATATGAATAAATCTGCTTTAAACATTTATGTACAGGTTTCTGTGTGGACGTAAATCTTCATTTCTCCAAGATTAATCCCCAATAGTGTAGTTGCTGAACTGTGCAGTAGTTGCATGCTTAGTATGTATGTATGTATGTGTATATATATATATATATATATATATATATGTGCGTATGTATGTATGTATGTATGTATTTGAAGTTTATTTATTTATTTTGGGGTGGGGCATGAGTGGTGGAGGGGCAGAGAGTAGGAGAGAGAATCCCAAGCAGGCTCCGCACCACCACAGAGTCCAACGTGGGTTTGAACTCACAAACCTTGAGATCATGACTCAGCTGAAGTCAGAAGAAGCTCAACTGACTGAGCCCCCAGGTGCCCCCACATGTTTAGTTTTTAAAGATGAAACTGCTAAACTGTTTTCCAGAGTGGCTGTACCAGAAATGTATGAGTGATCCAGTTTTTCTGCATCCTCGTCAGCATTTGGTATTGTCATTATTTTTTTATTTTAACCATTTTAACAGGTTTATGGTGATATCTCATTGTTGTTCTATTTTGTATTTCCCTAATGGCTATTGTTGAGAATCATTTCATATGCTTACTTGCCATCTGTGTATCCTAGCCTGGGAAATGTCTCTTCATTTCTTTTTCCTGCTTTCTTTCCCCTGCTCCCCCTATATTCTAATTAGGGTGTTTATTTTTTACTGTTGAGTTTTCAGAATTTTTTGTATATTCTTCTCTCTCTCTCTCTCAAAGTTGATTTATTTAAGCAATCTCTACACCCAATGTAGGGCTCAAACTCACAACTGGGAGATCAAGAGCCACATGCTCCAGCGACTAAGCCAGCCAGGTGCTCCTGGTTCTCTTCTGGACACGTGGCTTGGAAATAATTTCTCCCGTTGTGTATCTTGTCTTTTCAACCTCCTCATAGGTCTTTCACAGAACACATGTTTCTAATTTTGATGAGATCCAATTTATTAATATTTCCTTTTATGAATCATGCTTTTGTTGTCAACTCTGAGAATTTTTTGCTTAGGTCTACATCCTAAAGATTTCCCCTTAGTTTTTAAAAAAAAATTATATTTTACATTCAAGTCTATAATCCATTTTAGGTTGAGCTGCTGCTGCCGCCTCTCCTTCTCCAATCTGTTTGCCTTTTCTTTTCTTTTCTTGCATTATTTACTGGCTAGAAATTCTAATACCAAGTTGAATTAGAGTGTCAAGAGCCAGTATCTTGCCTTGTCCCTGGTCTTACAGGAAAAGCATTCAGTATTCACCATTAAGTATAACATTAGCTCTAGGGGCTTTTTCTTTCTTTTTTGTTTTCTTTTTTCTAGCAGGTTGAGACTGTTCCCTTTATTCCTATTTTTTTCTGAGCTTAAAAAAATTATGAATGGGCATTACATTTAATGAAGTGCCTCTCCTCCATTGGTTGATATAACAATGTTGAAATGATCATTTTTATTTTTTGGCCTGATAATATGGTAAATTACACAGATTGATTTTTGAATTCTGAACCAGCTTTGCCTCCCTGGAAAAAACCTCAATGATTGTAGTGTTTACTGGTTTTTTAAATATACTGTTGAATCCTATTGACTAATAATTTGTTAAGGATTTTTTGTGCCTACGTTAATGATATAGGTATATAGTTTTCTTTTTCGTTGGGTTTTGGTATGAGAGTAATGTTAGTTCCATAAAATGAATTGGGAAGTGTTTTCTCCTCTTCTATTTTCTGCAAGAGATTGTGTAGAATTAGTGTTAATTCCTTTTTATTTATTAAAGAAATTTTTTAATGTTTATTTTTGAGAGAGAGAGAGAGAGAGAGAGAGAGAGAGCACAAGCGGGGGAGGGGCAGAGAAAGCCAGAGAAGCAGAATTTGAAGCAGGGTCCAGGCTCTGAGCTGTCAACATCGAGCCCAATGCAGGGCTTGAACCCACAGACTGGGAGGTCAATGACCTGAGCCGAAGTCTGCTGCCTAACTGACTGAGGCGCTCAGGTGCCCTGATATCAATTCTTCTTTAAATGGTTGAGTTCTCCAGTGAAACCATCTGGGCTCAGAAATTTCCCTTTTAGGAATTTCAATTTCAAATTCCAAATTCAACACTTTAAAAGTTATGTAGGGCTATTCAAGTTATCTGTTTCATATTGGGTGTGTTGTAGTAGCTTCCTTTTTTGAGGAACTAGTCCGTTTTGTCTAAATTCTCAAATTTATGCTTGTAGAGTTGTTTGTAGTATTCCTTTATTGTCCTTTTGATATCCACAGGGTCTGTAGTGATATTACCTGTTTCATCACTGATACTGGTAATTTGTGTTTTCTTTCTTTTTTTTCTTTGTCAGTCTTGCTAGAGTTTGGTCAGTTTATTGTTCTTTCAAAGAATCTGTTCTTTGTTTCATTGATTTTTCTTACTGTTTTTCTGTCTTCAATTTTATTGAATTATGATTTTATTTTTATTATTTCCTTTCTTCTGCTTGCTTTGGGTTTGATCTTTTCCTAGGTTCTTGAGGTACAAGCTTTAGATTATTGGTTTGAGATTTTCCATTTTTAAAAGTTTTAAAAAATGTTTATTTACTTTTGATAGAGTGTGTGAACAGGGTAGGGGCGTACTCTTAGAGGGAGAGGGAGATGGAGAATCTGAAGCGGGCTCTGTGCTAACAGCAGAGAGCCCAATGCGGGGCTCGAACTCATGAACTGTGAGATCATGACCTGAGCCAAAGTCGGATGTTTAACTGATTGAGTCACCCAGGAGCCCTGACACTTTTCATTCTTTTAAATGCATACATTTAATGCTATAAATTTCCCTCTAAGTATTGCTCTACCTGGGTTCCATAAGCTTAGTATTGCATTTTTGTTGTTATTCAATTCAGTGTATCTTTTATTTCCCATGAAATGTACTCTTTGATCCATGGATTATTTAGAATGATTGTTTATTTTCCAAGTGTTTGGAGATTTTCCTGTCATCTTTCTGTTACTGATTTCTAGTTTAATTTTATTGTGGTCAGAGAACATACTTTGTATGATTTCAATTTGTTTAAATTTATTGACATTTGTTTTATGGCCCCAGATATGTCCATCTTGATGTATGTTCCTTGGGCACACGAAAAGAATGTGTTTTCTGATGTTGTTAGAAGGAGTGTTTTATAAATGTGAATTAGACCCTATTGGTTGATGATATTGCTAAGTTATGTATCCTTGGTGATTTTCTATTTATTCATTCTGTTACTTTTGGAGAGAGTTATTTTGAAGTCTCCAACTATAATTGTGGATTTCATCAATTTTTGCTTCACATATTTTGCAGCTTGAACAGTTGTTTTGTGCATAAGTGTTTATGTTTGTTATGTCTTCTTGGTAGATTGACCCTTTTATCATTATAAAATGTCCCAACCTGTCTATGATAATTTTCTCTACTCTGAAGTTTATTTTATCTGATAGTAGTATACTCACTCATGTTTCCCTTTGATTAGTGATTGAATAATATCTTTTTCCAACCTTTACTTTTAACTTGCCTATATATGAACTGAACTGGATTTTTTTAGATGTATCTTTGGTTCACTTAAAAAATCCACCAATTTTTGCCTTTAATTGATGAATTTAGACTACTTACATTTAATATAATTATTGATATATTAATTATTGATATATATCTATATCTATATGCATATTGGGATGCCATAACAAAATACCCTAGACTGGGTGGTTTAAACAACAAAGCAACAGAAACTTATTTTCTTATATTTCTGGAAGCTGGAAGTCTGAGATTGGAGTACCAGCATGATTGGTGAGAGCTCCCTCTCTAGCTTTTAGTTGGCCGCCTTCTGGTTCTATCTCACATGAAGGATGGAGGGTGGCAGAGAGAATAGGAACAAGCTGTCTGGGGGGCACCTGGGTGGCTCAGTCAGTTAAGTGTCTGACTTCAGCTCAGGTCATCATCTCACAATCCATGGGTTCGAGCCCCATGTCGGGCTCTGTGCTGACAGCTCAGAGCCTGGAGGCTGCTTCAGATTCTGTGTCTCCCTCTCTCTCTGCCCCTCCCCCACTCACTCTCTGTCTTTGTCTCTCAAAATAAAGACATTAAAAAAAAAAAAAGAACAAGCTGTCTGGTGTTTCTTCTTAAAAGGACACATCCTATCATATCAGGACCCTACCCTTACAACTTCATTTATCTTTAATTACTTCCATAAAGGCCCTATCTCCAAATACATTAGGGGTTAGGGATTCAGTATGTGAATTTAGGGACACAATTCAATTCATAGCAATATGCTAGAGCTTAATTCTGCCATTTAATTTTTTGTTTTCTCTTTGTTCTCTCTGTTTCTCATTTCTCCATTTACTTTTCCTGCCTTTCTGTGGCTTATTTGAACATTTTTTATAATTCCATTTTTACTTATCTCTAGAGGTTTTGAAGGGCACCTGGATGGCTCTGTCGGTTGACTGTCTGACTTTGGCTCAGGACATGATCTCATGGTTCATGGATTCCAGTCCCAGGTCGGGCTCTGTGCTAATGGCTCAGAGCCTGGAGCCTGCTTTGGATTCTGTGTCTTCCTCTCTCTCTCTCTCCCTCTCTCTCTCTCTTTCTCTCAGAAATAAACATTAAAAAATTTATAGTGGTTTTGAATGTATCTCTTTGTATAGCATTTCTCAGTGGCTGCTGTAGGTATTACATTATACATACATAACTATCATGGTCTACTGGTGTCATCGTTTACCAGTTTGAGTGGAGTATAGAAGCCTCACCTCTCTTTATGTCCCTTTCCCTCCCTTATATGTCGCTTACTTGTTTTAAATATTTTCTCTACACACATTTAGAGCCACATCAGACAGTGTTATAATTTTTTTTAAATGTCTTATTTGTTTTCGATACAGAGAGAGACAGAGCATGAGAGGGGGAGGGGCAGAGAGAGAAGGAGACACAGAACCGGAAGCAGGCTCCAGGCTCTGAGCTGTCAGCACAGAGCCTGATGTGGGGCTTGAACCCACGAACGTGAGATCTGACCTGAACCAAAGTCAGACGCTTAACTGACTGAGCCACCCAGGCACCCCCAGTGTTATAATTTTTGATCCAACCACCTAACATAAATTAGAAAATGCAAGAGAAGAAGAATTTAATGTAGTTACTCATATTTTTTGCTTATCTTGTTCTTCATTCTCAATGTTTCAAGGTTCCTCTTTCATAATTTTCTTTCTATTTAGAGAACTTCTTTTAGTTATTACCATTATTGCTGGGCAGGTGTGAGAGTTCTCTTCTTACATACCATTCCACTAGCATCTTGGGGAGAGGCCCTTATTACTGGTCTGCTGAAATGAAATTATTGGTCTCCTAATTGGTCTTTTGGACACCACTGCAGTGTCATGTTACATTCTTAGGAGGGTGGAAGTCTAGGTGTCCTGTTCTGTCTTTCTGGTGTGAGTAGGAATGGGGCCACAGTTATTCCTATGGTGTTTGCAGAGCAGAGCAGGTATTTTCTAAAGGTTTTTGGCAGGGGCGCCTGGGTGGCTCAGTTGGTTAAGCCTCCGACTTTGGCTCAGGTCAGATCTCATGTTCATGGGTTCGAGCCCCGTGTCAGGCTCTGTGCTGACAGCTCAGAGCCTGGATTCTGCTTCTGGTTCTGTGTCTCCTTCTCTCTCTGCCCCTCCCCCTCTCATGCTCTGTCTCTCTCTGCATCAAAAATAAATAAAACATTAAAAAAATTTTTAAAGTTTTTGGTCTTGACAGTCTGCCTCTGTCCTGGTCTTTTCACTAGTGATACCAGATTTTTGACTAGTGATAATTCGACTGTTGACTAGTGATATCAGCCTTTGAGCTAGTGACATCAGTCTTTTGGGGCTTTTGTTTTTGTTCTTTTGTTTATTTGTTTAGTTGGCCTTTCCAAATTGTCAGTTTCTTCAGGGCCACATTTGGGATGTATCAGGCAGAGCCCAGGAAACTCACCATTGTATTGTGCCTCAGGTCCTGGTGTCTCACATGGTCTGCCTTCTTATCTCCACCTTTCGGAATCTTTTTATGTTTGTTTTCTGTACAATGTCGAGGGTTTTTAGTTGTACGGAGTGGGAGCAATAGGGAGAAGTTGATGTACTCCATCTTCCCAGAAGTCCTTGCTGTAAGTTTCTACATGCAATCTTTGCTAAATTAAATAGGTTTCCTTTTATTCCTAGTTTTCTAAGAGTTTATTTTATAAAAAAAATCACAAGTAGATGTTGAAACTTAAAAAATAATTTCCATCATTATTTAATTATATATATTTCCCTCTTAATATCCTAATACGGGGGATTATGTTGAGAGATATTTTTAATGCAAAACATTTTTACACTCCTATGATAAACCTTTTTTGATTATCTGATAGCTACATATTTACTGTTTGTTTTATTTAGTTACTGAGGGTGTGTTACTTTTATAAAGCATGGACATAAAACTTGCTTTTCTTGTATTTCCTTATTTATTTTATAATAAAAATTCTTTAATACAGTGAGTCGTGCAGCTTTTCTGGAACAACTCATATATGTATCTTTTCAAGGGCCAGCTTTTTTCCTTAACTTGCCTTTAGTTTTCTGTTTTGTTGATCTTTATTCTTATCTTTATTATTTCCTTCCTCTTTTTGGGGGGTTTATTCTGTTTTGCTTTACTAATTTTTGAGTTGAATGCTTAGTTCATTTTACTTACGCATTTATTTTTAGTTTTCTGATAAGTATATTTATAGGTAAAAAATTTTCCTTTAATCATATCTGACAAATTTTGATATATAGTGTTTTAATGTCTAGTCAGTTCTAATTATTCTTTACATTCTTTATAATTTTGTTTTAAGTCAAATGTTATTTATAAAAATGTAAAACTTAAACATTTTTTTTTAATGTTTATTTTGAGAGAGAGACAGAGTGCAAACAAAGGAGGGGCAGAGAGAGAGAGGAAGACACAGAATCGGAAGCAGGCTCCAGGCTCTGAGCTGTCAGCACAAAGCCCAACACGGGGCTCGAACCCAGGAGCTGTGAGATTATGACCTGGGCTGAAGTTGGATGCTTAACCAACTGAGCCACCTAGGCACCCCTGTAAAACTTTTTAGTTTGCAATAATTTCAAATTTACAGAAAAATTATGAGCAGCAAAAAAAAAAAATGCCTATGACACTTCGGTCACTTTTAATATTTTGCTATGTTTGTTTGCTTTCTTTTTCTTGGTTTTTGTCTCTCTAATGCTTTAAGAAATTTTTTTACATTTATTTATTTTTGAGAGACAGAGAGAGACAGAGCACAAGTTGGGGAGGGGCAGAGAGAGGAGACACAGAATCCGAAGCAGGCTCCAGGCTCTGAGCTGTCAGCACAGAGCCCGATGCGGGGCTCAAACTCATAAACTGTGAGGTCATGACTTGAGCTGAAGTCTGATGGCTTAGCAGACTGACCCACCTGGACGCCCCTCTAATGTTTTTTTCTAATCATTTCAAAGTAGGTTGCAGACATCATACTTCTTTCCTGTTAAATATTTTAGTGCATTTTTAAGAACAAGGACATTCTTTAATATAAATACAGGAGAGTGATAATACTCAGGTAATTAAACTTTGGTATAATACTATTATCTCATTCACAATACATAATCAAGTTTTAAGAATTTTCTCAATAAAGATCTTTGTAGTCTCCTCACTCCTTTTATCCTCTGCCCTGTGATCCAGAATCATGCATTTCAGTAAGTTGCCTTGTTTCTTTAGCCATTTCTAATCTGGAAGAGTTCTCAATTTTCCTATTTGTAGAGGCTTGATTAATAAACAAGCTTAAATAATTTTATTTGTTCTGCTCTTTAAGATCTTTGCTTATTTTTCTGTATACCAGTTTTTGATTAAGGGTTTGTTAAATTACCAACTGCAACTTCTACAAATAGTTCTTTCAGTTATTGCTTTAAAAACTGTGAGGCTATATTATTGATTATATGTATATTTATAATTGCTATTTCTTCTTGTTCTGTTGTTTCTTTTTAATTACATAAAAATCTTTTTTTGGTCCTTTATCAAAGCACTTTTTTTTAAACCTTAAAATCTATTTTCTTGTGTACTGAGATTGTTGTCCAACTTTTTGAGGGTCATATTTGCCACCTGGTAAATCTTTTTCTTCTTTTTAGTTTCAGCCTTTATGTATCTTCCTGCTTTATTTGTATTTATTGTAAATAACACATGATTTGATCTTTTTATTTCCTTCATTATCCATGCTTCTGTCTTTTAATTGGTAACTGCTAATATATTAAGACTTATTTTTGCAACTCCTTTCTTATTTTGTATCTAATGTATATTGTTTCTCTTTTTTTCTCACTTTCCATTTGATGGACTGATTTCTTTTCCTGCTGGATTAAAAGTTATATTTACTTATTCTGTTCTTATGAGGGTTGGCTTTATTTTAAAACATACACTCATGTTTACTTACCTTTATGAATTTATTAAATACATTAATATTTATATCTTGACCCCAAATTCTTTAGCAGAATGTATGTCCTTCTGATTTCCTTTTTAAATGCATTTATTTAAATTTTTTTTCATCCAGCTTTATGGAATTTTATGATTAACAAATAAAGATCACATATATTTAAGTTACACAGTGTAACTTTTAAAGTTTTTATTTATTTACTTTGAAAGAGAGAGAGAGAGAGAGAGAGGGAGAGAGAGCGAGCAGGAGAGAGCAGGGAAGGAGCAGACTGAGAGTGATAGAAAGAGAATCCCAAGCAGGCTCAGAGCCCAGATGCAGGGCTTGATGCCATGAACCACAAGGTCATGACCTGAGCCAAAATCAAGAGTTGGATGCTTAACTGACAGAGCCACCCAATTGCCCCACACAGTGTAACTTTTAAAAAGCTGTACAATGTGATGATTTAATATACGTGTACGTTATAAAATAATTACTACGCTCAAGCTGGTTAACACATCCATTACCTGTCCTTTGATGTTTTCCTTCTCTCACACAAATGCCAATCCCCCCACCAAGTGAAGATTTCAAAATGTGGACACACACACACACACACACACACACACACACTTACCCTTTTTCTTAATATGGTCCTGGAACTGTTGTCAAATCACCCTCATTCCCATATTCCTTGTTGCAACCTCCTTAATTTGAGTGTCTTCTTATTTGAGTACTTCTTCCAAGAGTGTTTTATTTAATATACATCTTTGGATTCTAAGGCTCTGTAGGCAAAAAAATATATTTATTATGCCACCTTTTTTGAAATGTATTTAACCTTATTTAGATGTATATAAAGTTCTAGGTTGAAGTTTATATTCCTTCACTAAAATACTGTCTTCATGCATAGAATCGATGCTGTTGAAAAGTGTAATGTCAATCTGATTCTTATTCTGTTGAAGCGATCTGATTTCTTTCTGTGAACTTTTAGCAGATTTCTCTGACCCATTATAGCGATCCTGGGTGTGGAATTTTTCTTACTGCTCCTGTTTGGTGTTCTTTGAGCCCTTTATTCCAAGGCCTTTCATCTTTATGTAATATGGTAAATCGTTAGTCACTATTTCCTCACATATGTACTCTTCGCTTTTACTCTCTCACTCCATGACCTTTATTATCCAGATGTCAAGACTTCTATTTCTACCCTCCATTTTGCTGGGCTCTCTGTTATATTTTCAATATATTTATTCTCTCCTGCCCTCTTCGGGGAGTCTTCTTCCATCTCGGCTTCCACCTCACCGTTTCTGCTTCAGCTTCATCCATCTGCCTGTTCCATCCATAGTGTTTGCCACATAAACTTTTATCATTTAAACCCAATATTATCCATTTGTTTTTATGAATTACCAGTTTTGTTTATATCTTCTACTATTTTGTTAAGTGTATTTACCATCTTAAGTTCTTGTTTCATCTTTTTCTGAATTCTGCAGTAGATACTATAAGGTGTTGGATTTGCAGCAGTTTTAGTCCTCGGCTGTCTAATTCTGTGGGTCTGTGAGCTCATGTCTCCACAGGGGTAACAGCTAGTTTGTGGGTGTGACACATGGGAAAGGGTGAAGGTCTGTCGTTCCGGGTCCAGCCTTGGGGGGACTCAGAAGCACTGTGGAACTCTAGTCGCAGCTATTCTGTCCGTCAGGTCTCAGGAGCAGGCAGGCTCTCTGACAGCTGTGGCGGCGGTGACAGGTAATGGAAACACCTGGTTTCTTCAGTTACTTGACTTAGCGAGGAACAAAGGCTGTCTGATTTCGGTTTGTGTGCGAAGGGGAGGCAGTGACGTCCCAAGGCACACGTGAAGGAGATAAGAGTCTAGTTTGGAAAGGTCCCCCTGCATCGTGTCTTCCCAGGGCTGCTTCCGTCCCTGGATCCAGCCCTCCCCATTCCCGGCACACACAGGCGAGTCTCCGCTGTTTTCACACAGCGGCATCTCGCTCTGCTCCAGGGTTCCTCGTGTTCACATCTGTTGGGAAGACAGGGGAGCCACAAGATGGCCTACCTAATGGATAAAAGGTCAGCCAAGGCCACATGGATGGGCCAGGAGGAGATGAGGCTCAATACTGAGCAGTGCTTTATCAAGTAAATATTACGAAACACGCAGCTGGCACGTGGAGGAGCACAGTTGGTGCTGGGGCGCCAGGCCCACAGTCCCCACCTGGTTCTGAGGGAGCTGAACCGTCTCACTGCTGGCCATGCGATCATCTCTGAGGGAAGCACATGGACTGTCTCTTCACACTTTGATCACAGTTGGCAATAAGGGTGGTAAGGGTAACAGACTGGTAAATGAGTTCTTAGATCTGCTTTTTGCTCAGATTCGCTTGGCTGGTGACAAGGTAGAATACTCTTGTCTAGGACATTTACCTCAGAGTTGTGTTTCAGGTAGCCAGCTTAGAGTCTTCCAGGTTACTTGATGAAAACGCAAATTTCTGGCCCCCCTGACTTGCTGATTCAGAATCCCATGGGTGAAACAGAATTTGCATCTAGCCTACGTCCTAGAAATTCCTGTGTACACTGAGGTTTAAGAAAGCATGGGTAAGCCGGTTAGGTTAATTATGAGTTATTCTTATCAATGAAAAATAGCACCAAATATGCATTAACTGGGGCAACTGGACATCCTTTGGTTTGAGGCCGTTGGCATGGCTTTATCTAATCCTTCCCATTGCCCTGCTTACAATATTACTTCTACATTTACTACTGGAGTTTTTCATTAAGTCTTATTTCTGCTGGTACAAAGGAAAACATCTTTGTTTCACTCTTAGTTTTAATTTTAATTAACATTTTCTAAGCTATCTTTAGCTTTAATGAAAATGCTTCCAAAGCACGTTCAAAGGGTGGCCTCTAGATTGATGGTTTGAAGAAGAGAATTGTGTGTCAGTGGCGGTCAATAAATATTAGCATTTACACAAACAAGATCCCTTGGAAAAGGTAAGAGAAGTAAGACACCGCCACTCCCTGGAAGAACATACACTAAAATTATGTAGTCAAGACAAAACATACATTTGAACTATGGCCCTCATATTTTTTAAAAAAAAGCACAAAGCACTTACCATGGTCTAAATACTTGTGTCTTCCCAAATGCGTGTTGAAATCTTTTTGCCTAATGTGACTGTATTAAGAGGTAGGGCCTTTGGGAGGTGCTTAGGTCATGAGGATGCAGCCCTCCTGAATGGGATTAGTGTCCTTGTAAAAGAGACCTGCCCAGGCCTCTCTTGACCCTTCCTCCATTTCAGGGCAGAGTGAGAAGGCGCTGGCTATGAATCAGGAAGAGGGCTTTCACCAGAATGAAACCATTCTGGTACCCTGACCTTGAACTTCTCAGTCTCCAGAACTATGGGAAATAAATTTGTTGTGTATAGGCTGCCCAGTCTCTGGTATTTTATTACAGTGCCCAACTGGATTAAGACAACATTTGAGAACCTATGTGCATATGTTTATTTATAAATTATCATAAATTATCCATATGTACAAGTACTATGACTTGATTATATGTACCACAACATAGACAAATAGGAGGTTTAAAAGTTGCCAAAAATATATAAATAGGAATCCTAATATTTCCTTCCCATAATACCTTGTGTATGTTCGCTGCAGTGTACACACTACATTTTGGAAACCAGTGTTTTAGAAAACAATTGGTGCCCGTATACCACGAAGCTCTAGGTTTTATATTGTAGACAAAAAGTCCTTTAGAGTAGAGAGAAGAGCAAAACTAGATTGCCAGAATTGGTCGTGAGTTGAATAAAATTCACAAAACAAAATATATTCAATAAATAGATGAAATAGCAGGAAACATTTGCCTTGGGTACATACTATAAGCTATTAAGACATGGAGAACATAAAACAAAAATGAACATATGGAGGGGAAAGACACAAGGCAGAAATTAAAACACCACCTCTTCTGGTAAAATGTTTTCCTGCCCACAGGGTGGGTCTTTGCTGACATCTACGGGCTATAATTTGCCACTGATTTTACGTAAGGATTTTACTATGCTTCTTTTGTTTCCTTTACTTAAAAAAAAAGGTTTAAATTTTAGATCTTTATACATTCATTTCATTTCTCTTTGTCAGTGACTCAATATTTTAAAAAATTCCCTTTACTGATTCATGGGTTAGCTGTGTTCCTGAAAGTCTTGAACCATTTAACCAATATGTATTTAACCATAAGCTTTGTGGGAAAGAGACTGCATCTGTCTTGTTCACTCATGTATCTCTAGCACTTAAATAGCATCAGGTTCATGGTGGATATTCAAAAATGCCTTTAAAAAATATTTATAAAAATGTTTTTCATTTATTTTGAGGTGGGGGGGAGTGGCAGAAAAAAAGAGAGAGAGGATCCCAATTGTATCCCAAGTGGGTCCCACACTCACAACACAGAGCCAGATTATGGGGCTCGGTCTCATGAACCATGAGATCATGACCTGAGCCAAAACCAAGAGTTGAATGTTTAACTGACTGAGCCATCCAGGTGCCCCTGACTCACATTCTTACCTCTCTCTCAACCCCTTCATTTTATTACTCAATACTTAGTGTAAATTCTACCTCCCAGACAACCTTAAGTATATTCTCTCATCTTCATGACTATTTTTAATCCCTTCATTTAGAACTTAGGTAATTTTGTTTGTTTCATAATAAACATCAAATCTCTAACACAGTACAGAAGGCATTCCTTGATATTGCTCACCTCTCCTGGGTCTGCCTGTTTCACCCTTTTCTCCAGTCAGTTAATCTGATTATAGATATAGATCTTTACGAAAACATGCTGATTCATGACTCCCTGCCTTTACTTTCTTGTGGTTTCCTTTGCCTGGAATCTCCCCCTTTTACTGCTTACTTGGAAAATTCCAGATTACACTTATCAAAATTCCATTCAGATGTCTCTTTCTCCAGGAAACTTTTCTTGACCTGCCACATACCAGTAAGAGTTAATCACTTTACTTTTGGGGTTACTTTGTATTTTTTCCTCTCACTGTACTTATCCTGCTGTAATGTGTTGACTTCCTATAAAATTCTTGTTACAGAGTTATCTTTGGGCTTGCTGATACTTACCTATGTTGAACAGTCCCATAAGAACAGGCTGTGAAACCCCCTATTGAGTTTCCTAAGACAGTATTGTTGAGAGGATCATTTTTTAAAAATAGGAACTTAAGAAATATATTTCTGGTCTCAATCAGTTATTCTTTGGGTTTCTTTTATATGATAGCCACTATTAACAGCGTTTTGGGTTGGTTGCTGGAAAGTTTTGAGCCAAAATTGTTGCCTACCCCTAAAATTTGCCATCTAAATTAGCTTCATGTTAGACTCGAGTGAGGTGTCTTGCTTCATGTGAACTGAAGTCTGGCAAAGTCCATTTCTCCGTACTGACAGGGAACTGGGAAGCAATATGGGATCCACCGATATGCAGACATTGCAGCCCGAGGTGGCTGCTTTCCCTGACTTACAGTCCACCTGCTACTTTCTGAAGGGTACAGAGGTGGGTGATGCTTGGTGCTTGAGAAACTTAGGGAAGCCATATGATCACATTTTCTCTTCTAAAATATGCATTATTCCCCCCTTAGAGAGGGGTTGTTGGATAACTTTCAACATTCTCAAGAACCTGGTTATTTCTTCCACTATTTAATATGAGATTTTCCCCCTTCCTGGGTAAAAACATGAGTTAATTGTTAAGTGGAAAGTGAGGTATCCAACAAGATCCAGAACCTCAAACTCCAGCTGTTTCGGCAGAGAAGCTGAAGACTTCTTTTCCTTTTTTCGTTGCTTAAAATTAGATCTGGTTTTTAATACAACCAAACAGGAATGAAAAAAGCACCATAGGATGAATTAGAATTATTGTCTAAGGTCTGGTAAAGAATGAGACATAAACATGGAAACAGTATTTAAAGCTGCTGTGGAAAAAAGGAACACATTGTTTCAGGGTTGGTTTACTATGCTTCCACTGGGTCTGCAACTCATGAAGGTGCAGCATGGATTATTTTTTTATAACCCGGATAATATAACACAATTCTTTTGACTTTCCTCAAAACCTCTTCTTAATATTTATGAGTTTCTGCATTTGAGGCCCCACATTGGCTTATAAAATTTGGAATGTAACTGTTAATTTTACTTTGATGCCTTTTTTGACATACATTATACTATCCACAGGATATTTCTCATCTCTTGCTCCTTCAGTTTTGTGGATGTGTGAAACACGCTATGGTGGACTTGCCTGTTGAATGCCAGCACGTTCATTTGTCCCTCACGCTCATAAAACACATCCTCCAACGGCTCTCCTCCGCTGCCACCACCCACAGCCTCAAACAAAGGCTTGTCCTTTCTGTAGCGGTCCACTACTAGTCTCAGATGCAAGTCTCCTGCTTGAGCCCTCAGGCACAACCCCTCAGGACAGAGCTTGCCACAGGTTGGGTAAAGGGTCTCCTGCTCGTCTTTGCTCAGTTCAGTGCCAAAGGAGTTAAGAGTGATGTTAAAAGCACCTCTGGTAGCTTCACACTCAAGAATGAAACACGTGATTTCTGCCGTGACCTCCCCATGATTCTTACAGAATTTATAGGATGCCTCGGGGTAAGACCTGTACAGTTTATTGTGCAGGAATTCAATATTCAGTTCAACTAGGGTATTTTCAGCCATACTGTCTTGAAAGAACGGAGCTAATGGTGTTTCAACCAGAGCAGCGTTAAAGAGATCGAAAGGGGTCTCTGCGATGTTGATCGCTTGCATTTCTGTGAAACAGTCCAGTAGGTGGCACTTCACCAGAATTTCTTTCATAGGTTTTTTGTGGGTTTCTTTTTTGTTTGTTTGTTTTGCAGTGCACCATTCATCAGTACAATCACATTGTTTGTCATATAACTGCATGCCATGTATGTAAAAAATATGTGCTCAGGAGTTCCAGGGAATGATTGCAGAAATATCCGAATTTTCTGCATAGCTTTTTCTTCATCTTGGTGTCAATTTTGGAAACAGAAACTGTAAGAGAATTTGTTAGATTAGCCAAGAAGTTGCCATGATCAGTGGCCGGGAGACAAACTCTCACATATTCCAGGGTCTCACAGAGGGCCAGGTTGATGTAGTCCTGCTGGGTCAGGAGGCTGGCTTTGAACCCTCGCACCAGGCCTTCCGGGTAGCCAGGGTCCATGCTAACGTACGGCTCGGTGCCCTCAAACATGGGGAAGGAGAGCACAGCCAATCTGGGCTGAAACAGCTCTGGTGCCTGGTCAGCTCCTGGAGATTTGCTCTAGGCTGGAAAAAAAAATGCTAGCAGTGTTGAGGAGTTATCGGGAGAAATCTATCAGTTGATCAGCAGGGTTTTCATGACTGGTTTGCTCTGGTTTCAGTGCCTTTCAACACAGCATGCTCAGCCTTATTTTCAACAGCAACAGTGAATCAGCTAGATAATCCGAGCAAACCAGGAAACCAACCAAGACTGGGAGAAGGTGAGTAGGCTGCACACTTCTTGATTTAAAAACAGGGCCCTGGAAAGTTGACCAAGTATACAGTTTCAATTGGAGAAAACACAGTTGAATTTGTATGTCTTTAGAGTAGGGACTTCAAAGGCCTGGCGTCTGCTGCTTGTGCCTTGAGAACTGGTGTGGCTACACTGTGGGCATCAAGGAACGGAACCCCTTTGGAAGGAGCTTTTAATTTAGGATGAGGTCCTCATCTGGAGGACATTAGAAAATAAAAGCCATTGTCTATCATGGTCAGTGGAGCTCCTTGATTACAAGAGATTATTACTGGGGCGCCTGGGTGGCTCAGTGGGTTAAGCATCTGACTTCAGCTCAGTTCATGATCTCGTGGTTCGTGAGTTCGAGCCCTGAGTTGGGCTCTGTGCTGACAGCTCAGAGCCTGGAGCCTGCTTCGGATTCTGTGTCTCCCTCTTTCTCTGCCCCTCCCCCTGCTCTCACTTTGTCTCCCTCCCTCTCTCTCTCAGAAATAAACATTAAAAAAACTTATAAAAGAGATTATTATTAACTCACATGAATCCAAGACTGGAGTCCCAGATACATAGGGGGAAAAAAAGAAATTAACCAAGGTTCCTAATGCTTTAAATATTCATAACATTTCAGAAGAATTCCCAGCTGGGATAAGGTCAAAGTACAGGATCTATGAACCTAAATTCTGCTGTCACCCTGTTTTTAAGAGACTGCTGAAAAACTTCCAATCTGTAAGTTACACAATTAGGTTAAGTAAGTTAAAGAAATTAGCCTTCAGAAATCTTTTAATGATATTTTAGTTGGCAAAGTTGCCTTCCAAATTAAAAAAGTTGGGGTGCCTGGGTGGCTCAGTTGGTTAAGTGACTCACTCTTGATTTCAGCTCAGATCATGATCTCATGGTTTGTGGGTTCGAGCCCCACATTGGGCTCTGTGGTGACGGCTTGGGACTCTCTCTCTCCTCTCTCTGCCCCTCCCTCCTCAAAATAAATAAACTTAAAAGTATATACTTATTATAAAATTTTAGTTCAAAAGTAAATATTAAAATTTTTTAAATGTTTTAATGTTTTATTTATTTTTGATAGAAAAAGACAGTGTGAGCAGGGGAGGGTCAGAGAGAGAGGGAGACATAGAATCCGAAACAGGCTCCAGGCTCTGAGCTGTCAGCACAGAATCCGATGCGGGGCTCCAACCCGCAAACCATGAGATCATGACCTGAGCCAAAGTCAGATGCTAAACCGACTAAGCCACACAGGCGCCCCTATATTAAAAAATTTTTTAAAAATATTTATTCATTTTTGAGAGACAGAGAGAGACAGGGTGTGAGTGGGGGAGGGGCAGAGAGAGAGAGAGAGAGAGAGAGAGAGAGGGAGATGGAGACACAGAATCTGAAGCAGGCTCCAGGCTCTGAGCTGTCAGATGTGGGGCTCGAATCCACGAACTGTGAGATCATGACCTGAGCTGAAGTTGGATGCTTAACCAACTGTGAGCCACCCAGGTGCCTCAAAAGTAAATATTATACTTCGATAAGGTAAGATGAAAAAGTACAAGTCACATAAAAATAACTAAGTTACAATAAATGCTTAAACAGTGGTCTTGTTTTTTTAATATAAATACTTTCTGTTACTAAAAAGATTTTGTATGAAAAATAGGAAATATAATTCTGGTTTAATATCTTTAGTAAGTTATAAAATACAAATGTGTCTTTAGTAAGTTATAAAATACAAATCAGATATGCAACTTGACCATAGACCAATAATTAGTGATTATAAAAATACATTAAAAATCTCTCTGCACTAAAAATTTAAACTAATACTTACAGGATTATGCAGTAAATTCAAGAGAACTTAATTTTAATCTAAGTTTACTTAATATTTTAAAGTTTATCTATTTATTTTGGAGAGAGTGAGTGAGTGGAGGACAGAGAGAGAGAGAGAGAGAGAGAGAGAGAGAGA
>NC_043706.1:30924006-30937593 GCF_006229205.1 Suricata suricatta | reverse complement strand
TTTTTTTTCCATAATATTTTATTGTCAAATTGTTTTTTTGAAAGAGAGAGAGAGAGAGATCACAAGCACAAGCAGAGGAGGGGCAGAGAGAGAGGGAGACTCAGAATCTGAAGTAGGCTCCAGGCTCTGAGCTGTCAGTATGGGGAAGGAGGAGGCTCAAACCCACAAACTGTGAGATCATGACCTGAGCTGAAGCTGGAGGCTCAACCGACTAAGCCACCCAGGCGCTCCAACATTTCCAACTGTTAAGGAAGGGGTTGTGCATTTAAAAAATTAATGATGGGTGTCAAAACATTACGCTGCTTAGATTCTGGTGGACATGTGACAAGGTGATTTTCACTTAAATGTGTTAATATATATGGTATGTTGGAAATTATATTCTTTGGAACTATTTGGATCCATGCTGAGAATTTCAGGTCCACCTAAGCCTGTGGGAGAAGGTATATATTTTACAACTTTCTTCAGAGAGATGCAAGTGAAGACCACTGAGCTATTCTTCCCCCTCCTTGTATTATCCATTAGGAATATTCTAGTTAGGAAATGGACAAATGGAGGAGAGAGACTGGGTGTCAGCAGAGGTATGGGTGAGTGGACATTTTTATTCAGTTCTATGCCAAATAGCCTTCTCCAACTGAGGAAGGAAACACTAATGAAAAGACACACTAGACGTGAAGCCCTTGGTATTCTGGAAGGGTTGTCCCAAACTCCAAATCACCAAACCCAAAAGTTCCCTTCTGTTCAGTAGGTTCTTGAATTTTTCACAACCCTTCCCCAAGGCGAAGGCCCACCTTTCTCTTCCCTCACAGTTTACGTCCCTCCCCCTTATTTACTTGAAGATGAGGCTATTACCCTCTTTCACTACCTGTGAAGAGAAAATGACTGGTGTGAGGCTAGTGGGAAAGTGGGAGTTATGAGATTATAGAGCAAAATATTAGTCTTATTTTTGAAGTGGTATAAACATTAAATGCCAGACCAAAGGTAGAATCAGGTAGCAATGCAGGACTGGCCTCAGACAACTGCTTTCCTAGAAATCTGTCCTGAAGCAGTGGCTTTCCTCCAATGAACCCTGCATCTGGGGCCCACACCAAGTTTCTCTGACTCCAAAATTGCTCCTGGGGCGGCTATCCCTTTTGATTACCCAATCATACCACCGTGTAGCACCATTTGCACACTTATACATGCTCACTTAGGGTTTTGTTTGTTTGTTTTTGATCTAGTCAGGTGCCGGGTGCCCTTCCCGTCATTCGCCAAGCTCCTGGGTCAGCTTCCCCAGCCTGTGTGAAGAAGTAGGGGAGATGGTAATGCAGACTGGGCATGCGGAGCTCAGCCCACAGGGGCTGGCCATCCCTGTGGGGCCTGGCATTGGGCACCGGGGCTCCCAGAAGACCAGTACTGCTGATTTTGTAGTTCTCCATCTTGACTGCTTCACAGACTGACCATCAAGATGAGTTTTCACTAGCCTCTTGCCTCAGCTCCTCCCATCCAAGCGGCAGCAGGAACTCACTAGCGTGTGCTGGCCGGCAATTGTGGCTTCTTGGCCACCCCCTCTGCTTGCCAGGCTGACTTCCCTTGCTGAAAAGTACACAGCCTTCAGCTGTGTAGACAGCTGTGAGTTACCCTGGGCTAAGAGTGGTGGGATAGTGTGAACCTCACCTATTAGTGTGGGAAACCCATAAGTCAAGATGATGAGATCTGGTATCCTAACTCTATTTTACTCAAGTTTTTCATTTATATTATTCGAGTTCCACTCTAACAACCAGAGCACCAAGAAAGAGAAGGCCAGCATTTAGTCTACGATGATTAGAAGGAGTTAGGAAGAGGCTTTGAGAAAGGAAGAGGAAAGGGTTTATAATTCTCTCTAGGCTGGAACACGGGTCCTGCTAAAGACACCCTGCAAAGCCCCTGATTTCCCTGGTCTGAGAAAAGATTTCCTTCCCCACGAACCTCTCCGTACCTCATCTCAGTCTTTGGGACACGGTGTGAGGCCCAGAGGGTTGTCTGAGACAGAAGACGGCTGTGGCTCAAAGGGAGGCCACTTTAGGTTAAGGGGAACGAATTCTATATCCAAACAAACGAGGTGAGAACTGAAAGGATAAACACACGACTCCAAGTATTCTCCAGGGCGCCTCGCCAGAGGCCGGGATTCCTGTAACCGATGGCAGGAGAACGAGAGCACTCCGAGTACACCTAAAGCGGGGGAGTCTAAAGATCTAGGCAGACCAGTTCCCCCCTCCGGTCAGGAACTAGACCCAGTCTCCCCCACCTCACCCCAGGCGCCACGGGGAGAACGAGAGAAATCTAGAGGTCCGTACCCCTTTCCGCGCTACCCCAGCTGGGTGATCCCTGGGGGACACGATTACTTTTCCAAATCTCACCCTGCATTAGGGTCCCCTGCACGTTTTTCAGGTATTTGCAGAGCCACTGGATGCCCTCTTCCTCCAGGCCGGCGCTCAGGGACTTTGCACAATAAGGGACCTCCCACTGAGCCTCGGATTTCCAGCCGTGGCGACCGCTTCTGTCCAAGTCTTAAGTCCGAGTGCAGGCGTTTCAGCAAGGGCCGTCGGAAGCGCGACGAAGTGGGACTCATCAGGCGCCCCTGGCGGCGGCGGCAGCACCTGGTCCTGGGGAAGCGCCCCCCGCCCCGGCTCCGCCGGAGGGCTCTGGCCCCACCCACCTCAGGCCCTGGCCATGATTGGTTCCGCTGAGCGCCAATCAGAGACTGGCGCCGCGGGGGCTGGAGGAACGCTGCGGGACCCTCCAGATTAAACCTGGGCGGGGGTGTTAGCAAGCTCTCGGGAGAAGCGCGGTGTCTGGGTTCCCTAGGGCAGTACGGAGATAACCTGAAACGTCCAGCTCTCCGTCGCTGTCCCCGAAGTTCTCTCAGCTTGTCTGCGCTGTTCCTGCTCCCAGTGCCGTGATCCTGGTACTCCGCTTCGCCCCGCTCCAGGCTCCGCCCTCCAACCCCCAAGGCCCGGCCCGGAGCCACGGTGCCCCGCGACTTGACTGCCACCTCCCCAGGACCGTGGGCCAAGTCTCTTCTAAACTTCCCGCCCCTAGGCCCTAGAGCCGCTGCGGCGCGGCGAATTAGTCCCAGCCTGGAGGAAGGAGGGTATCCAGGGCGTGAGAGGGAGAGAGCTGGACCAGAGGAGGAAGAGGGGGCGGAACGGAGAGGGGGGCAGAAGGGCAGAACGCGAAGAAGGTCGCGGAGAAGGTGGCGGGGGAGGGGGAGTGTTAGCTTTCTCTCCCACGGTCGGACTCCGACGGCTTCTCCCCTCAATTCCACACTCACCCGCTCACCTCTGTTCAGGGCCATGGGAGAACAGGACGGGGATTTCTAGGAGCATTCTCGGGTTCTTCACGTGCTGCAGCGTGAAACAGGAACTTGGAATCGAAGTCCACTTAAGCTGGATTGACAAATGCCAATCTTGACTAATGCTGGCTTCTTTCCCATTGGCAGGTGGAAAAGAGGGAGAATATCTGTCCCCAAGTAGAATAACTTGAAACTGCTGGTACCATGGATGTGGAAATGTAAGGTCTTGGGAATCCCTAGTACTCTGGTCACACTCCTAAGCCCACTTCCAAACCTCGTTCACGACCCTGAATGGAATAAGAAATACACACACACACACACACACACACACACACACACATAATATTATATATAATAAAACATTATATATAATAAATACATATAAAATAAACATGTATATATTTGTATTAAAACATTTTTATTTATAAATGTAAAATACATAGTAATATAAAATTTTAAATTATGTATATATTTAGCAGAATGGAATAGAATAAAATAGGCCAATATTCAATACTGATTACCATGGTAAATCACATTAGATTTGAGATGGAAGAGAATAAAATAGAACAGAAAATGCCAGCCTGTATCACAGGCAGTGACATATATACATAAATTCTTATGTATAAGAATATATATACATTCTTATATATAGCATTACAAAAAAGTTTGAAAGACACTGATTCTTCTCTTAGATTATTATCTATTGTCTTTTTATTTGAGAGAGAGAGAGACAGAGAGAGAGAGAGAGAGAGAGAGAGAGAATCTCAAGCAGACCCCATGCTTAGCACTGAGCCTGACATGGGGCTCCATCCCACCATCCTGGGATCATGACCTAAGCCAAAATCAAGAATCAGAAGCTCAACAGATGGAGCCACACAGGTGCCCCTGAACCATCTCTTAGGATTGAACTCCTGGTGCCCTTGCTCCCAAAGTAACCCAAGACGTTCTCCCTGAACCTGGTGCTCCACCCACTCCTTAGACTCATCTATAAGGAAAGGAGCCCTAAGCCAAAGGGCATGGTCTTCAGGACATGGTAGGTGATAGAAAGGAGCTTTGCTCTTTCTGAAAATAGCTGCTGGTTGCAGGTGCCATACAAGGATCTACTTATCATTTATCAGTTACACTGAATCCCTTTTCCTGCAGAAAAAAGTTGACTGTTGAATATTTTACTGCAAAAGAAATGTGGCCCTGATGACTATTCCAGTAAGTTGCACCAAGCAATCAAAGAAAAAAAATAATTCTAATCCTATAAAAATTCTTACAGAATACAAAAAGAGGATATATCCTCTACTCATTTTATGAGGTGAGTGTAACCCTTATACTTAAAACTTGACAGATGCACCTGGGTGGCTCAGTCGGTTAAGTGTCCAACTTCAGCTTAGGTCATGATCTTGCAGTTTGGGGGTTCAGCCCCACACTGGGCTCTGTGCTGACAGCTCAGAGTCTGGAGCCTGCTTTGGATTCTCTGTGTGTGAGTGTGTATGTCTGTGCCCCTCCCCTGCTCACACTCTGTCTCTGTCTCTGTCTCTGTCTCTCTCTCTCAAAAATAACCATTAAAAATTTTTTTTAAAACTTGACAGAGACACTACAAGAAAGGATGAATATAAGTCAGCCTCACCCATGAATACAGATAAAAAAAATGAAAGCACACAGTTCACATGGGCTTTCAAACAAGGAAAATAAATCTCACACTCAAATAAAAGAGGATATAATTAAATTCTTGGGAAAGCTTTATGATAGCACTTGGGAAGGTTGTACAGTAGCACTTTCCTTCCAAGGAAAATAAAAGAGAAATTGCATACCTCTAGAAGACAAAAAAAAAAAAAATCACACAGCTTCCATATGTTTCTTATAAAAAACTTGGTGTTGGGGTGGGTTGTGGATCTCTGTTACTGCAAAAAGCAACCCATTGCAACCTCTATGTTCTGCATTGAGTATTTAAACCCAGGCTGGGTTATTCTTAGTGCTCTCCATGGAGATTGTCTCCATCTCAGCCTCATTTTTCTGAATCACTTACTTCAAATCAGATGAAATTATAACTCAATCAACTTAGAAAAACGAATGATAGAATATGTACTGGACATACAATCATTCTAATCCAGCAGCTCTTAAAATGTTGTCTCTGGACCAGCAGCTATAGAAATCACCTGGAAATGTATTAAAATGCAAAATTTCAGGTCTGAACCCAGGCCTAGCCCTGAATTAGAAACTCTGGATGGGGGTCTGAGGAATCTGCATTGTAACAAGACTTCCAGGCAGTCCGGATACACTCAACTTTGGGAATGCCTGCTCTGATTCAACTGCTAGAACGCGCACAGATAATCCTCCATGTGAACCTATACCACCAGTGACTTCTGACAAGAGCATTAGACAAAAACCAACTACAAAATAAAATACCATAATTTTCTTACTTTCAAATAGCTCTGGATTTTCAGTAAAAATTAACAACAAAGTTTGGAACTATCTAGAGAAAGATCCCAGAGGCAAGCAGTCTCCCACTGAGGTCCCAATACAGATTTATCTTACTTGCTTTTTTAAAATAAAAAAATCTTTAAAAATTTTTTGTGTGCTCATTTTTTAAGCTCAGCATGCAGTCACCCTCTTTATATCTCCACTCTCTGCGTGGTTTATCCAGTCTCTCACACTTTCTTTAATAAAAATTCCAGTAGAACCATTTTAGTGTGTGTGTGTGTGTGTGTGTACAGGGAAATGCCAAGGCTTCTTTTTTGGTTTGACAGAAAAAATTCACAAGTAATTTTACCTTCCTGTAGATGGAGACGTTAACTCAGCATTATCACAAGAACACTAAATTATTAACAAAGATGAGTAATCAAAATTACAGATGTTTTACAGGTTAAGGATCCTTTTGTCAGGTCTCACCCCAAATCTTTGAAGACTAAGAGTTTGAAAAATAATCCTTGTTAGAAATACCATTTATAAGAAAGTTTTTTATGTTAAAAATACATTGTTCTCCCCAGCTTTGTGGGCAGGAAAGAACATTTTTTTTGCTTTTTATCTTGTTGAGAATGTTGTCCTCAACATTTTAAGGTTAAGAGCTGAAATTTCAGTATTGGCACTGGGTTAAAAAAGAGGCAGACACTGTTAGAGAGTAAAATTTTATAATGTGAAATGGAAAATGGCACATTAGGGTTACTTAGGCAGGGAATAGGGGACTTTTAACAACAGCTGAAAAGAAAAGAAAGTAAGGAAGAGGAAGAAAAGTTAGAAAGGGAAGAAAGCAAGCTTTCTTTATTCACAGGTGATATGATTGTCTACAGAGAAAATACAAAAGAATTTAAGAGTTTAGCAAGGTGGTTGGAGAGATACACAATATGTTAGTTGCATTTTTCTATTAAAAAAGTAGGAAATGTGCTAACATGGTCCCTTTTGATAGTAATTCTTAAAGTCATCAGGAATAAATTCTCATAAAGAAAGGACATGCAAAATCCTAATGGGAAAAATTAAAAACACTGAAAGGCAGTGATGAGGCCCTGTATAAATGGAGAGATATTCCATAATCACAGTTAAGAAGACTCAATATTATAAACATGTTACTCTTCCCAAATATGTTTTATAGCTTCAATATAATTCCTAGAAGAATCACTACAGGGTATTTTATGGAGTTTAAACAAACTGATATTAAAATGAAATGAAGTAGTTTGAGGTTAAGAGGCAAGATACTACTGAAGACTGTTATTATACTGTTATCAAGACCATGCACTATTGACGGCGGCAGGGTGTGAGGATGGAATAGAATAGAAATATGGCATCAGGCATTCTTGTATGTAAAGAGTGGGCATTAGAGATAAATGGGTAAAAGATATACTATTCAATAAATAACACTGGAGTATTGGATATATACATTAACCATACCTAAAAGTAAATTCCAAATGAACAAAGTACTAAAATATTAAAAACAGAACATTAAAACATTTAAGTGAAGTAGAAAAGAAATAACTATATGACTTTAAGATAGGGCAGTATTTATTAAATACAACACACACATTTTTTAAAAAGCATATAAATCCATAAAGCAGATAATTACAAACATAAAGGAAATAATTGACAGTAACACAGTAATAGTAGGGGATTTGATCACCCAGATTATATCAATGGACAGACCATCCAAAGAGAAAATCAACAGGGAAACAGTGGCTTTGAGTGACACATTGGACCAGATGGATCTAACAGATATATTCAGAACATTCCATCTTAAAACAGCAGAATACACATTCTTTTCAAGTGCACATGGAACATTCTCCAGAATACATCACTTTAGGCCACAAAACAAGTCTCAACAAATTAAGAAAGATTGAAGTCATACCATACATCTTTTCCAAACACTATGCTATGAAACTAGGAATTCACCACAAGAACAAGTCTGGAAAGAACATAAATACATGGAAATTACATAACATGCTACTAAACAAATGAATGAGTCAACCAAAAAAATCAAATAAATTAAAAATACACAGAGACAAATGAAAATGAAAACACAATGGCCCAAAATCTTTGGGATGCAGTAAAATCTGTTCTAAGAGGGAAATGATAACAATACAGGTTTATATCAAGGAGCAAGAGACGTACCTGGGGGGCTCAGTTGGTTAAGCATCCGACTTCTGCTCAGGTCATGATTTCACAGTTCAGGAATTCAAGCCCTGCACCGTGCTCTATGCTGACAGCTCAGAGCCTGGGGTCTGCTTCTGCTTCTGTTTCTCCCTCTCTTTCTGCCCCTCCCTCACTCATGCTCTGTCTTGCTCTCTCTGTCTCTTCCTCTCTCTCAAATTAAAAAAAGGAAATACAAATCAAAACCACACTGAGATACCACCTCACGCCAGTCAGAGAGGCTAAAATGAACAAATCAGGAGATTATAGATGCTGGCGAGGATGTGGAGAAACGGGCACCCTCCTGCACTGTTGGTGGAAATGTAAACTGGTGCAGCCGCTCCAGAAAACAGTGTGGAGGTTCCTCAAAATACTATCAGTAGAACTCCCCTATGACCTAGCAATAGCACTGCTAGGGATTTACCCAAGGGATACAGAAGTGCTGATGCATAGGAGCACATGTACCCCAATGTTCATAGCAGCACTGTCAACAATAGCCAAAACATGGAAAGAGCCCAATTGTCCATCACCTGGATCAAGAAGATGTGGTATATATACACCATGGAGTACTACATGGCAATGAGAAGGAATGAAATCTGGCCATTTGTAGGAAAGTGGATGGACCTCGAGGGTGTCATGCTAAGTGAAATAAGTCAGGTCGAAAAGGACAGATATCATATGTTTTGACTCATAGGTCTAACAGGAGAAACCTAACAGGGGACTGTGGGAAGGGGAAGGGGGGAAAGAGTTAGGGGGGAGGGAGGCAAATCATGAGAGACTCTTGAATACTGAAAACAAACTGAAGGCTGAAGGGGAGGGGGAAAGAGGAAGGGGGGTGGTGGACATGGAGGAGGGCACTTGTGGGGAAGAGCACTGGGTGTTATATGAAAACCAACTTGACAATAAACTATAAAAAATGCAACACATGATTAGAGAACCACTTTAATAATAAAAATGATTTTTAAATTTGTTTATGTAAAAATATGAAATGCAAAAATTATGAAATACTTATTTCAGCATAATAAAATATTTTATGGAGAAGTTAAATACTTTTATTGTAATTTAATAAAAGGTTTATGGCTCTCAAAAAATAAAAAAATTAAAAAGATTAAAAAAGAAGCAGGAAAAATCTCTAATAAACAATCTAACGTTACAGCTAAAAGAGCTACAAAAAGAACAACAAACAAAACCCAAAACCAGTAGAAAGAAGGAAATAATAACAAAGCAGAAATAAATGGAATATAAAGTTAAAAAACCAATAGAATAGATCAATAAAACCAAGGGCTAGTTATTTTAAAAGACCAACAAAATTGATAAAAGTTCAAACAGATTCATTAAAAACAGAGAGAGAGAGAGAGAGAGAGAGAGAGAGAGAGAGAGGACTCAAATAAGCAAAATCAGAAATGAAAGAGAAGAAATGACAACCAACACCACAGAAACACATAGGATTATAAGAGAATATTATGAAAAATTATATGCTAATACAATGCTAGAAGAAATGGATAAATTTCTAGAAACATATACACTACCAAAACTGAATCAGGAGGAAATAGAAAATTTAAACAGACTAATTATCAGAAATGAAATTGAATCAGTAATCAAAAGACTTGAAACAAACAAATGTCTTGGACCAGATGGCTTTACAGGGGCCAAACATTTCAAGAAGAGCTTCCCAAACCATTCCAAAACATAGAAGAAGGAAAACTTCCAAATTTATTCAGGGAAGCCAGCATTACCCTGATACCAAAACCAGGAGAGACACTACAAGAAAAAAAAAAAAAAAAAAAAAGCACAGGCCAATATTTCTAATGAACATAGATGCAAAATTTCTTAATAAAATCTTAGCAAACTGAATCCAACAGTTCATTAAAAGAATCCTTCACCACAATCAAGTGGGTTTTATTCCTGGGTTGCAAGTGTGGTTCAATACTTGCATATCAATCAATGTGATACATTATATCAGCAAGAAAAAGGATAAAAACCACATGATCACTTCAATAGATACAGAAAAAGCATTTGACAAAGTACAGCATCCGTTCATGATAAACACCCTCCACAAAGTTGGGATAGAGAGAACATAGCTCTACATAATAAAGGCCATATATGAAAACCCCACAGCTAACGTCATATTCAATGGTGAGAAACAGAGCTTTCCTCCTAAGATCAGGACCAAGGATGTCCACTGTTACCACTGTTATTCAATACAGTACTGGAAGTTCTAGCCACAGCACTCAGACAAGATAAAGAAATAAAAGGCATCCACATTGGTAAGGAAGAACTAAAATGGTCACTATTTGCAGATGACAAGATGCTATATATATATAAAACCCTAAAGACCCCACCAAAAAACTGCTAGAACTGATAAATAAATTTAGTAAGGTCACAGGACACAAAACCAATTCACAGAAATTGCATTTCTATACACCAATAATGAAGTAACAGAAAGAGAATAATAAAAAATAATAAAATACTTAAGGCTAAATTTATATATTTATTTTTTAGAAAAATATTTTAAGGTTTATTTGTATGTGTGTGTGTGAGAGAGAGAGAGAGAAAGAGAGAGAGAGAGAGAAAGAGAGAGAGAGAGAGAGAGAGAGAGCTCGCTCACATTAGTGGAGGAGGCACAGAGAGACAGGGAAACAGAATTTGAAGCAGGCTTCAGGCTCCAACTTGTCAGCACAGAGCCGGACATGGGGCTTGAACTCATGAACTATGAGATCATGACCTGAGCCGAAGTCAGACACCTAACTGACTGAGCCACCCAGGTGCCCAACCTAGGAATAAATTTAAACAAAGAGGTGAGAGGCCTGTACTTTGAAAACTATAAAACAGTGGTAAAAAAAATTTAGATGACACAAACAAATGGAAAGGTATTCCATGTCATAGTTTGGAAGAACAAATATTGTTAAGATGTCCATACTACCCAGACACAAGGCATCTACAGATTTAATGCAATCTCTATCAATATGCCAATAGCATTAAAAATTTTTTAATGTTTTTATTTACTTTTGAGAGAAAGAGAGAGACAGCGTGAGCAGGGGAGGGTCAGAAAGAGAAGGAGTCGCAGAATCTGAAGACAGGCTCCAGGCTTGGAGTAGTGGTCAGCACAGATCCTGATGCGGGGCTCGAACCCACGAACTGTGAGATTATGACGTGAACTGAAGTTGGACACTTAACTGACTGAGCCACCCAGGCGCCCCGCCAATAGCATTTTTCACAGAACTAGAACCAATAATTCTAAAATTTGTATGGAACCATACAAGACCCTGAATAAATAGTCAAGGCAATCTTGAAAAAGAAGAGCAAAATCGGATCTATCATAATCCCAGGTATCAAGACATACTATAAAACTGTACTAATCAAAACAGTATAGTACTATCACAAAAATAGACATAGAGGTCAGTGGGACAGAATAGAAAGCTCAGAAATAAACCCACAATTATAATCAATTACTCTTCAACAAAGGAAGATAGAATATGCAATGGGAAAAAATGGTCTCTTCAACAGTGGTGTTGGGAGAACTGGACAGTTGCATGCAAAAGAATGAGCATGGATCACTTTCTTACATCATACCTAAAAACAAACTTGAAATGGATTTAAACCTAAATGTGAAAGCTGAAACCATAAAAATTCTAGAAGAGAGCACAGACAGTAATTTCTCTGACATTGGCCAGAGCAACATTTTCTAGACATGTCTCCTGAGGCAAGGGAAACAAAAGCAAAAATAAACTATTGGGACTACACCGAAATAAAAGGCTTTTGCACAGCAAAGAAAACAACAAAACTAAAAGGAAGCCTGTGGAATGGGAAAAGATATTTGCATATGACATATCCAATAAAGGATTAGTATCCAAGATATATAAAGACATTCTACAACTCAGCACCAATAAACCAAATAATCCAATTAAAAAATGGGCAGAAGACATGAACAAACATTTTTCCAAAAAAGACATCCAGATAGCCAATAGATACATGGAAGGATGCTCAGCATCACTCATCACCAGGGAAATGCAAATCAAAACCACACTGAGATATCACCTCACACCTGTCAGAGCGGCTAAAATAAAAAATACAGAAAACAACAAATGTTGTCTAGGATGTGGAGAAAGGGGAACCCTTTTACACTGTTGGTAGAAGTGCAAACTTGTGCAGCCACTGTGGAAAACAGTACAGTGTTTCCTCAAAAAATTAGAAATAGAATTACCCTATGATCCATTGGGTATTTACAGAAAGAAAATTAAAACACTATTTCAAAATGACATATGCACCTCTATGTTTATTGCAGCATTTTTTACAATGACCAAACGATGGAAGCAACTCATGTATCCATCAATAGATGAATATATGAAGAAGATATGGTGTGTGTGTGTGTGTGTGTGTGTATATATATATATATATATATATAATGGAAATATTCTGCAGTCATAAAAAACAATGAAATCTTGTCTTTTGCAACAATATTGATGGATCTAGATGGTCTAATGCTAAGTGAAGTCAGTCCAAGAAAGACAGATACCATGATTCCATCCATATGTGGAATTTAAGAAAAAAAAACAAAAACAAAAACAAGTGAACAAAGGAAAAAAGAGAGAGAGAGAGACAAACCAAGAAAACAGGTTCTTAACTATAGAGAAGAAACTGAGGGTTATCAGAGGGGAAGGTGGTCAAGGGATGGGTGAAGGAGGGGAAAGGGATGGAAAGTACACCTATCATGTGAACACTGAGTAAGGGATAGAACTGTTGAATCCCTATGTTGTACATCTAAAACTAATATAACACTGTATGCTAACTATATAGAATTTAAAAAGAAATATAAAAATAAAAGATCAATAAATCTGACCGCATTAAAATTAGAAACTTTTTTCAGAGTACACTCTAAGAAAAAAAACCTAAAAGCCACAAACTAGATTTATTTGCATCACATGTAATTTATAAAGGATTATATCCAGAAAAATAGTCAAAGACATGGATATGCATTATGGAAAAGGAAATACAAATGAGCAATAACTGCATTAAAAAGTATATCCATCATAGTTATCAAAGAATGGTGAATTAAAAGTGCCTTTGAAATCACATTTAAAAATCACTAGATAGACAAAAATCAAAGTACCTAACATTATCAAGTTTACTTGGCCAGGGATGCAAGGTGCCAAAGTGAGAGAAATTTGCTTTGACTTCGTGCCAAAACAGAAAGAAGGTGCCAGGTTCAAGGACTGAAAAAAAGAGCACGAGAACAAGCAGGGCACCGAATGTGAAAGTAAACAGTAAGGAAAATACTTTGGTCATTGAAGTGAAATAACCAAACACTTAAGATTAAGTGGCCCAGACACCCTCCTCCATTGTTGGTGGGAATGTAAACTGGTGTAGCTGCTCTGGAAAACAGTGTGGAGGTTCCTCAAAAAACTATCGATAGAACTCCCTTATGACCCAGCAATAGCACTGCTAGGGATTTACCCAAGGGATACAGAAGTGCTGATGCATAGGAGCACATGTACCCCAATGTTCATAGCAGCATTGTCAACAATAGCCAAAACATGGAAGGAGCCTAAATGTCCATCACCTGATGAGTGGATCAAGAAGATGTGGTATATATACACAATGGAGTACTACATGGCAATGAGAAAGAATGAAATCTGGCCATTTGTAGGAAAGTGGATGGACCTCGAGGGTGT
>NC_043706.1:30902334-30923906 GCF_006229205.1 Suricata suricatta | reverse complement strand
GCACTTGTGGGGAAGAGCAATGGGTGTTGTATGGAAACCAAGTTGACAATAAACTACTTAAAAAAAAAAAAAGATTAAGTGGCCCAGAGGCAGAGACTTTTGAAGTCAGAAATAGACCTGGTTTGCCCATTAGTCATGGAGCAGTTATTCCACTGTTAAAATGCCAAGGGTTTCCAGCACAATTTGCTGGGAATCTGACCAATGAGGAGGAGACTATGTCTCTCCTGGAATTGGCATGAGTTAGAATCAAAGAAAATTAAATAAGGCACAGCTGGGGAGGGGGTGAAGGAAGATGAGAAGCAAGAGCCATGAATCAGGGTCTAATAGGACACATTCAAGGATTAAACTGCAGCTTTCATAACCCAAAGGAAATAAGTGTGGCTGGTGGCACCCCGCCATAATGAGGTTTCTGAACCCATTTCAAAGGATCCCTGTGAGATGATACAGGTGGTTGTTAGAACCAAATCTAGCCTCTAGGGAAAAGAAACAGCGCATCACAAGTGAGATCCCGATCTCACACGTATTGGGGCAGATGGGAGCTAGGGGTGACCTAGAATTTAAAAAAAAATGGGTGAAAAAAAGCAGGGCAGAGACCCAAGGGTCAAAGATGCAGCCTGGTCAGACGTGTTGGAAATTACCTAAGGATGCTGCACCCCACCTGTGGTTACTCCTTCAGAATGCACTTGCCTCACTTTATCCAGGGAGACTTAAGGAGAGGAATGTGTGCAGATCCGATGTATATTACTATAATTTTATCTCACCTAAGGAAAAAGAGTATGTATTTTTATTACCAGTGTGTATCTCCTCTCCAAATTCTATCATTCCAACCCTAATGGACTCCAATTGTTCAGTTTCAGTAGTCCTGTATAAATGGACACAGGTCGGTTTATAGAAAAACAGGTTATAGGAGACCATAAGTAGACAAACATCACTCTAAAGAGCATGATATATATCATCTGGTGAAGGAATTAAACCTTAGTCTGAACTAGTGAATAAATATTTGTTGGGCTACAGCATTTGATTCTCAGCTTCAGGAACATTTCCTGTTACCCTTCAGGGTCAGATTGATAATGATTGTGATTCTCTACTACCACCTAGTGGAAATTCCTTCATTAAAAAAAGTCCTATTTCTTATGATTTAAAAACTTCCACAGAACCCGAAGTTGTTCTTTTAATTTTTATTTTTTTAAGTTTATTTATTTATTTTGAGAGGAGAGAGCATAAGCTGAGGAGGGGCAGAGAGAAGGAGAGACAGAATCCTGAGCAGGCTCCTCATCATTAGCACAGAGCTCAATGTGGGGCTTGAACTCACAAACCATGAAATCATGACCTGAGCTGAGATCAAGAGTTGGTTGTTCAACTGACCGCACCATCCAGACACCCCTGAACTTGTTCTTGTTATAAAAGGTTCAAACCGTATAGGAGAGTGTGCGGTAAAAGGTCCCCTTCTGTCACTCTCCTGCCATTTTACTGCTTCCCACTGGAAACAGGAATAGCACTCCTAGGAATTTACCCAAGGGATACAGAAGTGCTGATGCATAGGAGCACATGCACCCCAATGTTCATAGCGGCACTTTCAACGATAGCCAATTTGTGGAAAGAGCCTAAATGTCCATCAACTGAAAAATGGATAAAGAAGATGTGGTTTATATATACAATGGAGTACTACATGGCAGTGAGAAAGAATGAAATCATGCCATTTGGAGCAACATGGATAGAACTGGAAGGTATTATGCTGAGTGAAATAAGTCAGTCAGAGAAGGACAGATATCATACGTTTTCACTCATACGTGGATCTTGAGAAACTTAACAGAAGTCCATGGGGGAAGGGAAGGGAAAAATAGTTACAAACAGAGAGGGAGGGAGGCAAACCACACGAGACTTTTAAATACAGAGAACAAACTGAAGGTTGAGGGGGGTGTGGGAGGGGAAAATGGGTGATGGGCATGGAGGAGGGCACTTGTTGAGATGAGCACTAGGTGTTGTATGTAAGCCAATTTGACAATAAATTATATTAAAAAAAAAAAAGAAAACCGTTTCCTGGCATATGCATCCCCGTCCCTTCTAGCTCACTGTGAGTAGGACAGTGGCCGCCACAGCTTTGGAGAAAGCCTTCAGGAAAGAGATGCAGATTTAGGAGTAGGAGCCCAGCCAGTGTGCATCGCAAGGGGATGGCCTAAGAAATCTGGGCAGGCAATGGTAGCGTTGGCAACCTGTGTTCTGTTTCTAGTTGGAAAACCCTAAGAAGGGCCTGTGGTCTCTAACACAGGCATTCTCTGCCATCAGAACTGAAGAGTTTCCAATTTCCATTTTCTTCCATTGGGCCCAAGTCTTCGGCCCAATTGTGTTAGATGTTATGGTCTCACCTTAGAAGTTCCTTCCTTAATAAGGACTACGCCTTGGGCCAAACATAGGACCTAATTTGCTTGCGCTGCCATAACAAAGTACCACAGACTGGGAAGCTTAAGCCACAGAAAATTATTGTCTCACAGTTCTGAAAGCTGCAAGTCCAATATCCAAGTGTCGGTGGGGTTGATTTCTTCTGCAGCCTCTCTCCTCGGCTTGGAGATGGGTATCTTCTCGCTGTGTCTTCACATGGCTTTCCCTCTGGTGTATGCCTGTGTCCTAGTCTCTTCTCTTTATAATGGGATACCAGTCATATGACTTTAGGTCTTACCCTCTTGACCTCATTTTAACTTAATTATCTCTTTACAGACACTATCTCCAAATACAGTCACTTTCTGAGCTACTAGGAGTTAGGACTTTAACATGGGAATTTTTGAAAGATGGGGGGGGGGCAGGGATACAGTTCAGCCCTAAATAGAGGACAATAGGGCAAAGGGAAAGTCATCCTCTCCATCTCCATTCCTTTTCTCTCCCAAAGGCCAAGGAGAGGAAACAAATTGGATCATGGGATTTTGGCGGTCCTGCAACTCAAGACATATCTGGCTTCCCCATGAGCAGTGAGCAGTAGCAGAACTGAGGACAATGGTTTAGAATGGGAGCATGCAAGAGTTGGGCTAAAATTTCCAGGCTTATTTGCAACTAGAATTCTAGGTATAATTTTGGTTCACTCAAACTTTCTGTTGATGCACTTCCTAAAAATATCTTGAAAAACCATATAGATCTTCATTTTTATTTTTAAAATTAAACCCTTTTATTTTGAGATAGTTGTAAGTTCACATGCAGTTGTAAGAAATAATATATACAGACCCCCTTCTCTTCTTTCTCCTCCTTCTCCCTCTCCTTTTTAAGAGAGAGGTTGGGGAGGGTCAAAAAGAGAGGGAGAGAGAGAATCCCAAGCAGGCTCCATGTTCAGCGCAGAGTTTGACACAGGGCTCAATCCCATGGCCTTGAAATCATGACCTGAGCCAAAATCAAGAGTCTGATGCTTAACTGACTGAACTTCCCAGGTGCCCCCAAAACTTTTTAGTCTTTACTCAGTTTTCTCCAGTGGTAAACATTTTGCAAAACTGTAGGCAATGTCACAACCAGAATATTGACATTGATACAGTCCACATACAGAAAATTTTTTTCCCTCCAAGTGTTCTTCATCCTGCCCTTTTAGGATTCATCCCAGCTCCTCCCACATTCACCTCTTTAACCACAGACAACCACCAATCTTCTTTTTACTGCTATACTTTTGCCAATTCATGTTGGTTATACAAGTGGGATCATCCGGTAGGTATGGCTTCTTCGGACATCACTCCAACAAGGGTAGGCGGGTGAACTCCCTTACTGCCAGGTAGGGGTAGAAGTGCAGGTTCCCCATTCAGCCTTTTTGACACCCCAGTGGGGTTCTTACTACTGGAATGGGAATTCAGATTCCCCATTCAGTGTTCACTGATACCCTCTTGACTGGCTGGGGTAGGAGTGCATTTTACTATTCCCTTCCCACTCGGGTATTACCGACACCAAGAAGAGGATGGCGGTGGTTGCCTTGTGAGCTCTGGATGGTGACAGGAATCCTGACCCTGCACTAGGCATTGTGTGACACCACCCCAGAGGGGCTGGGAAGAGGCAGTTCATTATTGATGAGGGATAGAAGTCTAGGTCTCCATTGACATCAGGACGGTTGGGGGCAGGGGCCCATTTCCACCAGGAAGGGATGAGCATTCAGGTTCCCTCCTCACGTTCACTGATGCCACCCTGATGTGTATGTGTTATGTTGGAGGGTTGGACATCTAAGCTTTTCAGTTGGCCTTTGCTTGTGGGGATGGAGTCAGATTTTCTGTGGGGTTTGGCTGGAGTAGAGCAGTTGTCTAGAATTTTCAGCCGTGCCTGGCTGCCCCCACCTCCTTTTTTCCCCTCTTGGCTTTTGGAATTTCTGGGTTGCTGACTTTTTGAGCTGTAAGTCTGAGATACAGAAGGCAAAGGGGAATCTCGGGTAAGTCACCATTACGTGACTCCTTGGGTCCTGAAGCCGCCAGCCTGGTTCCTCTTCACCTCTCAGAGTCTTCTTATATTTGTTTTATAATAATGTCCATGGCCTTTCGTTGTCCCCTTAGCGAGAGGAATGGGGAAAGTACATCCACTCCGTCTCTTGGAAGTGGAATATTCTCCCTGTACATTTTGAAGCTGACAAGAAAATTCTCATTTTTAAATTTAAATACATGTAATTTTATGGTCAATATTGGCATTTAAAAAATAAAACTGTTATGTCATTTAAAAATCTATCCAAGAGTTTATATCTGGCATCTGTTTCATAAATATAAACATTCAGATGTTTTGATTGTTTTCCTTTCTTCCAATTTCATTCTCAACTTGCCTAAATATTATCCCAAATTTAAACATGAAAAATATTTTGGTTGATCACTATATTTTACTTCCCTGCAAAAACAAAATCTATAAGGATGCCTGGCTGGCTCAGTCTGTGGAGCACATGACTCGTGATCTCTGGGTTGTGAGATCAACCTCACGTTGGGTACAGAGATTACTTAAAAATAAAATCTTAAAAAAAAAAGCCTGACAAAAATTTACATATAAAGTTTCTCTAGCCATAAATTTCTAAGAGTTAAAATGTTTCTTTTGTTTGACTTGTTGCAATTGGGTATGTACACAACAGATGAAAACAGTATAATTTTATTACACATTTTTAGAATTATCAACCATAAAAAGTAAAATTACCTTGGCAATGAATCCCTTAATGGGCTTTTTCCAATTAAGACTTAATTTATCTGTGGATAAATCGTATCTCTTTCTATATGAATTTTCCTTTTATATACATAAGCACTTGGAAACTTTGTGCACATAGGTAAGTATGTGGTAATGGATGGAATTTTGTTGTAGCAATTTCGCTTAATTGTTTGAATTTCTGCAACATTTTATTTTTTAAATCACATAATGAAATATCCTCAAAAATTATTTAAAATAATGTAACAACTGACAACTTGGTAAGATCCTCTTTCTATTTTATTGGGAGCAAATTATAAACCACCTGACATACAGAAAGAATTTGTGGGGGTGAGGGCTGGGAGAAATGGGTGAACTGGTTTTGTTTTTTAGTTTAAACAAACTGAATTTTAAAAATTGAAAAGGGAAAGGGTATGTTTGTGCTGTCCATAATGACCTCTTCGGTTCCCTGTTGCTGAAGCTCACAAACTTCACAGCTGAACCTTTTGATCTCATTTTATGGTTTTGAATCAACTTTGTTGAGGTGTACTTTACATAAAACAAACAAAACATTTGAAATATTCCGTTTCATGGGTTTGGGAAAATGTATATACCATATAATCACTACCTCAAACAATGTATAGAATAGTTTTGTTGCTCTCAAAAGTTCCCCTTTGCCCTTTTTTTAGTCAGTCCACTATCTCTTTGTGCTCTCTACTGTAGGTAGCTATTAGTTTAATATTTACTTATTTTTAGTTTGATTTTTATCACTGTAAATTGGTTTTTGGGGGGGAAGGATTTGTTCCTTGTCCCTTGATTCATTTGTTGTCTCAGTTTCTGGGAAGCAAACATAAATGTAAACATATGCAGCTAATCTAATTAAATGATCACAAGACATGCTTCTATTTTTTTAAATGATTGGTTCTTGTGAACCTTAGACAATGCTGCAGATCATTTGACTTAGTTCCTCCACTTACTTTCTTTGTAAAATTTAAAAATTAGAAAAATTTGTAAAATCACTAGTGTTTATGTGACACTATAGTCTCAACTTAAATGATTTTGTGACTTTGGATTAAGTTGAGTTAATTAATAAGTGACTTTTGATTACTCGCAAAATTCTGAAAAGAAATAACTCATAGAGACAGAGAGAAAGAGTACTGAGTCATTAAGCAACTTTATGTATACACTTTTATCTGTATCTACTTTTGCACAACTCAAATTAAGGTGGTAAATCCAATGGGACATACACATTAGTGTATTGTATTCATGGTTAGTTATATCTTAAAGTCAACTAATATCATCACCTAGCTACATACATATTTCTGTATGTTTAAAACACATACATAATGATGAATTAAAATGAACAAGCAAAAAAAGGAGCTTGGGGCACCTGGATGGCACAGTCGGTTAAGCATCCACTTTGGCTCAGGTCATGATCTCACGGTAGTGCACTCAAGCCCCATGTCAGACTCTGTGCTGACAGCTCGGAACCTGGAGCCTGCTTCAGATTCTGTGTCTCCCTCTCTCTCTCCCTTCCTCCCCTGATTATAAACCACCTGAGAGAGAGCGTGCGTGCTCTCTCTTTCTCAAATAAATAAACATTAAAAAATGTATCTTTTTTTTTTTAAAAAGGAGAGAGCTTGTAGTTCAAAATTGGTCTTGGAATATTCATTGTACTCGTAAAAAGGGGTAGAACAGTTCTTTTTTCCTTTAGTGTAATCTTCCCAGCTAGCAGAAATTTATCTTAGACTACTCCCACTCAGAATCCTGATAACTTTGAGTGCTCCGTGCTGATAGTGTCATTTTCTTAAATTATTCTTAAAACAAATAAAATTCCTTTGCTTCTGAGAGGCCTAAAGCTTATAATTATCATGTTACCATTTTTTATATTTAGTTTTAAATATTTTATTCTCACTCGGGTTATTGGGATAGCAAAAGGTAAAACAATTGCTCACAGGTACATGTGCACTTAACTAAGTAGTCGATTTCTGCCTAAAATTCTTTTTTGTGGCTGCTTTCTTGAAACCCAGATCCCGGATTTAGAATATTAAAACTGTCAATATCTTTTACTCTAACAACAACAACAATAAAAACAGAACAATAACAACTTTGGTTTTTCCCATTAGGTAGTCATTACCCACTTGACCACTAGGTGGCACAATGGCTTAATCTTTTACCTTATAAAATGCAGAAGGATAGAAGTAATTAAATGCATTTGGCATGCTCTACATATTTTAAATTAATTCTGTACCGTCAAAAGAGCTACCCTGTCTAACAAACCCATAATGTGGAAAAAAAAAACAGGAGTTCAGCCTTCCTTGATTAATTCTGTTCAGGTAGAAAACAAGAAATGTTTTAATAACTGTGTATGTTTCAGAAAGGGTAAAAGCATATCTATTCTTGTTCATATTCCAAATTAGGCATGGTGACTTTAATATATTTGTCTTTAAGAAAATTTTGTTTCTGGGTTTAAAATACTCAGGTTATTGGTAGGAATCCTATTATGCATTTTACAGGATGGATTAGAAGACTGTTGAAAATTATTAATGCCCTCACTGTCTACAACATGCTCTTACCTTCTGAGTAATGACAAATAAGTCTTTGTGAAATTGTGATATATAGAAGATTCTATATCTTCTACAGAACCCAGAAACCCAGAACCCAGAAATGGACCACAAACATATGGCCAACTAATCTTGACAAAGCAGGAAAGAATAACTAACAGAACAAAGACATTATTTTCAGCAAGTGGTGTTGGGAAAACTGGACAGTAACAGGCAGAAAAGTGAGCCTGAATCACTTTATTACACCACTCACAAAAGTAAACTCAAAATGGATGAAAGACCTAACTGTAAGACAAGAAGCCATCAAAGTCTTCGAGGAGAAAGCAGGCAAAAATCTCTTTGACTTCGGCCACAGCAACTTCTCACTCAACACATCTCCAGACACAAGGGAAACAAAAGCAAAAATGAACTATCAGTACCTCATCGAAATAAAAATCATCTGTACAACAAAGGAACAATCAGCAAAACTAAAAGGCAACCAATGAAATGGGAGAAGATGTTTGCAAATGATGGATTGGATAAAGGGTTAGTATCCAAAATCTATAAAGAACTTATCAAAATCAGCACCCAAAAAACAAGTAATCCAGTGAAGAAATAGGCAAAAGACATGAATAAACACTTCTCCAAAAAAGACATCCAGATGGCCAACTGACACATGAAAAAAATGTTCAACATCACTCATCATCAGGGAAATACAAATCAAAACCACAGCGAGATACCATCTCACACCTGTCAGAATGGCTAACATTAACAACTCAGGCAACAACAGACGTTGGTGAGGATGTGGAGAAAGAGGATCTCTTTTGCACTGCTGGTGGGAGTGCAAACTGGTGCGGCCACTCTAGAAAAAAGTATGGAGTTTCCTCAAAAAGTTACAAATAGAACTACACTATGACCCAGCAACTGCACTATTAGGTATTTATCCAATGGATACAGGTGTGCTGTTTCAAAGGGGCACATGCACCCCAATGTGTATAGCAGTGCTATCAACAATAACCAAAGTACAGAAATAGCCTAAATGTCCATGGATGAATGGATAAAGAAGATGTGGTATATATATATACAACGGAGTATTACTTGGCAATCAAAAAGAATGAAATCTTCATTTGCACATATGTGGATGGGATGAGAGAGTATTACACTAAGCAAAATTAGTCAGTCAGAGAAAGACAAATATCATATGACTTGACTTATATAAGGACTTTAAGATACAAAACAGATGAAATAAGGGAAGGGAAGCAAAAATAATATAAAAACAGTGAGGGGGACAAAACATAAGAGACTCTTAAATATGGAGACAAACAGAGGGTTACTGGAGGGGTTGTGGCAAGGGGGAGGGGCTAAATGGATAAGGGGCATTAAGGAATCTACTCCTGAAATCACTGTTGCACTGTATGCTAACTAAATGGAATGTAAATTTTAAAAAATTGGTCTTCTGGGTAGAAGCTAAGACAGCGGAGGACTAGGAGCATCTTAGGTATCTAGTCCCATGAAAACAGCCAGATAACTGTCAAATCATTCTAAACATCCCAGAAATCAACCTGAAGACTGACAGAAAAAACTCCACGACTAAAGGGAGAGAAGAAGCCCGTTGAAAAAGGCAGGAAGTGTGGTGGCAGGGTGCAGGGGAGAGATAAGGGTTGTGAGTACTGCAGAGGGAAGGAGCCCTGGCTGCGGCCAAGGCAACAGAGAGAGCAGTGCACAGGGACAGGCACAAGGAGGATGTTTCCCCAAAGCCACTGGCTGGGACAAAGGAGGGAGACTGATTTTCATGAGTCCTTGCAGCCCGCAGGGCTTAAGGACTGGGGTTTTAAAGGTCAGAGGGCTTGGCTGGGAAAGAGCCCTGAGGGTGTGGCCCTATTCCTGGAGAGAAGGCGGGCAAACTACCCAGGGGTAGAGGCCTGGAAATAGCAATCTGAAGAATGCCTGGAGCACACAAGGGGGAGATTATTCCCTCTTCTTGGAGTGCGACTCCGAAAGGCAGCTTGCACGGAGACACCTCTCCAGGAGCAGAGGGGCTGGCCGGCGCCACTTCCCTCCCCTGCCTCAGCATAAACACAGAGCCACCTGCTGGAATCAGCACAGCGCCCACACTGGTTGCCTAAGCTGCTCACACCAAATCCCACAGCCTTGCTCTCTGGTGCGACTGCCCTTCTCTGTGAAGCTTGCCTCAGTCGCCGCAGGGCAGGCCTCTTCCCTACAAGACCAGCAGAAACCCCAACCCACACCACGTCTCCCAGCCGGAGAGTTCTGCAAGGCTTCAGTTCTCACGGAAGAAGTTCTCATGGGAGTAGTATCGGGTCTCATTTAACAAGTAGACCAGAGCACCCCTAGTTAAGACTTGATACGCTCTGGCCAACGACCAAACACTGCCAACAGCAGGCAAAGAGAGGCTCTGAAGACTAATGGCCTGAAGGGTAGAGCAGCCATTACAGCAGCAGAGCAGTGAAGCACACGCCAAAGACACTGCACGGAGTGCCAGGTCCTGGACACTCCGACCTCTTCTTCGTAAAACCATCACTCTCAGGAAAAGGAAACACAACGGGCTTTTCTAACACAGAGACAGCCCAGACTTAGACAGAATTCCAAGATGGAGGAATTCATCCCAAATGAAAGAACAGGATTAAGGCAAGGCCAGAGATCTAGGCGAAACAGATATAAGTAACATGACTGATGGGGAATTTAAAGCAACAGTCACAAGGATACTACTGGGCCTGAGAAAATAATGGAAGACTTCGGAAAGACCCTTACTATAGAGATAAAAGAGTTAAAAAAGAATCAATCAGAAATGAAATATGCAATAACCGAGATTGGAAACAGGTTTGGTACAATGAACACAAAGCTTTAAGAAACAGAGGAATGAGGGGAGCCTGGGTGGCTCAGTCAGTTGGGCATCTGACTTTGGCTCAGGTCATGATCTTGCACTCTGTGAGCTCAGTCTCTGCATCAGGCTCTGCACTGACAGCTCAGAGCCTGGAGCCTGTCTCAGATTCTGTATCCCTCTCTCTCCCTCTGCTCCTCCCCTGCTCACACTCTGTCTCTGTCTCTCTCTCTCTCTCTCAAAAAAAAAAAAAAAAAAAAAGAAACAGAGGAATGAATAAGTGCTAGAGCAGAGAAAATAATGGAAAATAAGCAGAACAAAAGAAAGAAAGGAGAATTATGGATCACGAGAATAGACTTAGGGGACTCAGTGATTCCATCAAATGTAATATCTTTCATATTATAGGGATCTCAGAAGAAGAAGTGAGAAAAGGGATCAGAAAGTTTATTTGAGGAAATAGCCCTAAACTGCCCTACTCTGGGGGAGGAAACAGATACTCAGCTCCAGGAGACACAGAGAACTCCCATCCAAATTAACACAAGCAGGCCAACACCAAGACATATTGCAATTAAATTTGCAAAATATAGTGATTTAAAAAAATCTTAAAAACAGCAAGACAAAAGAGGTCCTTAACTTACGAGGAAACACCCACAAGTCTAGCTGGAGATTTCTCAACACAAACTTGACAAGCTAGAAGGGAGCCATGATCTATTCCAGTGCAGAATGAGGACAATCTGCAGCCAAGAATACTCTATCCAGCAAAGCTATCATTCAAAATAGAAGGAAGGATAAACAGCTTCCCAGACAAATGAAAACTAAAGGAGTTTGTGACTGCTAAACCAGCCCTGTAGGCAATATTGAAGGGAACTTTTTGAATGGAAAGGAAAGGAAAGACCAAAAGTGACAAAGACAAGAAAGGAACAGAGAAAATTTTCAGAAGCAATGACAAATCAAATAATAAAATTGCAATGAATACATATCTATTAATAATTAACCTGAATATAATTGGGCTAAACATTTCAATCAAAAGACATAGGATGTCAGAATGAATAAAGAAAAATTTTTGTATGTCTGTATGCTGCTTACAAGAGACTCATTTTAGACCTAAAGACACCTGCAGATTGAAAGTGAGGGGATGGAGAAGCATCTGTCATACAAATGGATGTCAAAAGAAAGCTGGAGTAGCAGTACTTATATTGGACAAAGTAGACTTTAAAACATTATTTTATTTACTTTATTTTAGAGAGGGAGAGAGAGAGAACATGTGAATGGGTGAGAGGGACAGAGGGAGGGAGGAAGAGAGAGAGACAGAGAGAAGATTGAGAGAGAATTTTAAGCAGGCTCCACTCTCAGTGTGGATCCCAATGCAGGGCTCAATCCCATGACCCTGGGATCATGACCTGAGCTGAATTCAAGAGTCAGATGCTAGGGGTGCCTGGGTGGCTCAGTTGGCTGAGTCTGACTCTTGATTTTTGGTTCAGGTTATGATCTCATGGTTTGTGAGTTCAGTGCAGAGCCTGCTTGGGTCTCTCTCTCTCTCTCTCTCTCTCTCTCTCTCTCTCTCTCTCTCTTTCTTTCTCTCTCTCTCTCTCTCTTTCTCTCTGGTCCTCTCCCACTCACATGTATGCACTCTCCAACTCTCTCAAAATAAATAAATAAATAAACCTAAAAAAGAGACAGCTGCTCAACCAACTGAGCCACCCAGGTGCCCCAGGACTAACTAGATTTTAAAACAAAGATGGTAATAGAAGATAAAGAAGAGCACTATATTATAATAAAAGGGACAATCTAACAAGATAATCTAGCAACAGTAAATATTTATTTATGCACCCAACATGGAAACATCCAAATTTATAAGATAATAACAAACATAAAGGAAATAACTGAGGGTCCAGTCTGGTGTACAGTCTGGTGGTGCCCCAGGACAAACATCCTGTCATATCCATGGTATATACATGTATACTCTTTTCCTCAATATATTATGACAATATATATTTTAAAATTCTGTTATAGACAAAAAATAAAAAAAACAGAAGACACCCCTTACAAAAACACAACGAAGACCAAGCATGTGAGTCCCAGACGGACAGGCCAATGGCCGCCTGCACGGGGCGCACCCCGGCTACTGCTCAGGAAGATGTGCCAGTGTTCCTTCCTTGGGTGCAGCGCCTCCACATCCTTCAAGGCACTGTGGGCGGCGGTGGTGAAGTTGGCATCCCCAGTGGTGAGCAGATCGAAGACACAGGACTGGAAATAGATGTCCTTCACTGGCATCTTCTCGTGGCACTGGGCACTGGTGGCCTCCAGTGTGTAGCCAGGCCAGGCCCAAGCCAGAGAGGTGCGAGGCAGGCTGTGGCCCAGGATAGCAGACCCCTGGCCCTGCCCACCATCAATGCGCTCGCCCAGGGGGCTGCCGTTCACGCACAGCTGCAGGCCCTGGCTTTCCTCGTAGGACATGGCCAGGTCTTCGGGCATGCGGATGGCGAGGGTCAGGTAGCGACCCAGCTGCGCACAAACACCGTGGTCCCTATGTAGCGGGCGTGCATCTCCAGTAGCAGCCACTCTCCCTCTCCACGATAAGCAGGTTCTTGATGTCTCCATCCCCGCCGCCCTACCATAAGTAGGACACTTAATACTCCACTTACATCAATGGACAGATCATCTAAGTAGAAAACCAACAAGGAAGCAATAGCTTTGAATGACACACTGGACAAGATGGACTTATATACTCAGAGCATTTCAACCTAAAACAGCAGAATACACATTTTTTGGAAAGCAGGTTGGATATTCTCCAGAATAGATCATATAGTAGGTCACAAATCAGGCCTCAAAAAGTACAAAAAGATTGAGATCATACCGTGCATATTTTCTCACCGTACATAATCTCACCATACATAATGCTATGTAACTTGAAGTGGCCATAAGAAGAAAATTGGAAAGACCACAAATACATGGAGGTCAAACAACATGCTACTAAACAATGAATGGGTCATCTAGAAAATAAAAGGAGAAAAAATATGGAAATAAATGAAAATTAAAACAAAATGTACCTAAATCTGCAATGCAGCAAAAGTGATCCTAAGAGGAAAGTATATAGCAATCCAGGTCTACCGCAAGAAGCAAGAAAAGTCTCTAGTAAACAATCTAACACTTAAAGGAGCTAGAAAAGAACAACAAACTAAGCTTAAAGCCAGTGGAAGGAAGGAAATAATAAAGATTAGAACAGAAATAAATGATATAGGAACTAACAAAAGATAGAACAGATCAATGAAACCAGAAGCTGGTTCTTTGAAAGAATTAATAAAATTAATAACCTCCTAGCCAGAATTCTCAGAGAAAAGTGAAATGACCCAAATAAATAAAATCACAAGTGAGAGAGGATAAATGACAACCAACACGGCAGAAATATAAACAAGTAGAAGAGAATATTATGAAAAATTGTATGCCAACAAATTGGACAACCTAGGAGAAATGGATAAATTCCTAGAAACATATAAACTACCAAAAGTGAAACAGGAAGAAATATAAAACTTGAAAAAGACTGATAACCAAAAAAGAAATTGAATCAGTAATAAAAAATCTCCCAACAAACAAGAGTCCAGGGCCAGATGGCTTCACAGAATTCTACCAAACATTTAAAGAAAAGTTAATACTCATTGTTCTCAAACTCTTGCAAAAAACAGAAAAGGAAGGAAAATTTCCAAGTTCATTTTATGAGGCTGGCATTACCCTGACACCAAAAAGCAGATAAAGACTCCACTGAACAAGAGAATTATAGGCCAATTATAGGCCTTGATGAACTGGATGCAAAAATTCTCAGTAATATACTAGCAAACAGAATCCAACAGTACATTAAAATAATCATTTACCACAATCAAGTGAGACTTATTTTTGTGCTGCAACGTGGTTCAATATTGGCAGATCAATCAATGTGATACATCACGTTAATAAAAGAAAAGGTAAGAACCATATGATCCTGTCAATAGATGCAGGAAAAGTATTTATAAAGTAAAGCATCCATTCATGATTAAAAAAAAAACCAACAAAGTGGGGCTAGAGGGAACATACCTCAACATAACAAAGGACATATATGAAAAACCCACAGCAAATATCATCCTCAATGGGGAACAACTGAGAATTTTTCCTTTAGAGTCAGTAACAACACAGGGATATCCACTCTCATCACTGTTATTTAATATACTATTGGAAATCCTAGCCACAGCAATCAGACAGCAAATAAATAAATAAATAAATAAATAAATAAATAAAAGCAATCAAAATGGCAAGGAAGAAATAAAATTTTCACCATTTGTAGATGGCATGATGCTCTATATAGAAAACCCCAAAACTCCATAAAAACAAACAAACTGCTAAAACTGATAAATAAATTCAGTAAAGTTGCAGGATATAAATTTAATGTACAGATGGAGCGCCTGGGTGGCTCAGTCAGTTGAGCGTCTGACTTTGGCTCAGGTCGTGATCTCGCGGTTCATGGGTTTGAGCCCTGAGTCGGGCTCTGTGCTGACAGTTCAGAGCCTGGAGTCTGCTTAGGATTCTGTGTCTCCCTCTCTCTCTCTCTTTGTCTGCCCCTCCCTCGTTCGCTTTCTGTCTATGTCTCTCAAAATAAAGACAAGCACAGAAATCTGTAATAAGATATCTGGAAATAAACTTATCCAAAAATGTGAAAGACATGTACTCTCAAAACTGTAAAACACTAATGAAAGAAATTGAAGATGACACAAAGAAATGGAAAGACATTCCATGCTCATGGATTGGAAGAGCAAATATTGTTAAAATGTCTACATTCCCCTAAGGAGTCTACACATTTAATGCAATCCCTACCAAAATACCAATAGCATTTTCCACAAAGCTAGAACAAAGACTCCGAATAGCCAAAACAACCTTGAAAAAGCAAAGCAAAGCTAAAGTCACAATTCTGGACTTCAAGTTACATGACAAAGTTGTAGTGATCAAGACTATACTGGCACAAAAATCAACACAAAGATGAATGGAGCAGAATAGAAAACCCAGAAATGAATCCACCAATATGTGGTCAATTAACCTTTGACAAAGCAGGAAAGACTATCCAATGAAAAAAAGACGGTTTCTTCAACAAATTGTGTTGGGAAAACTGGACAGCAACATGCAAAAGAAAGACTTCTTTTTTATACCATACACAAAAATAAATTCAAAATGGATTAAAAACCTAAAAGTGAGAAAGGAAGCCATTAAAATACTGGAGGAGAACACAGGCATTAAACTCTTTGACATTGACTATGGCAACTGTTATTTGATATGTCTCCTGAAACAAGAGAAACAAAAGCAAAAATAAAAACAAAATAAAACAAAAGCAAAAAACCATCTCAAACAAATTATCCAACTAAAAAAAGGGCAGAAGATAAGAATAGATATTTTTCTAAAGAAGACTTACAGATGACCAAAAGACACATGAAAAGATGTTTGACATCACTAATCATTAGGAAAATGCAAATCAAAACTACAGTGAGATATCACTTCAACAGCAGTCAGAATGGCTAAAATTAACTACATAAGAAACAACAAGTATTGACAAGGACGTGGAGAAAGGGAAACCCTCTTGCGCTTTTGGTGAGAATGCAAACTGGTGCAGACACTCGGGAAAACAGTTTGGAGTTTCCTCAAAAAGTTAAAGACAGAACTACCCTGGGATCCAGCAATTGCTCTACTAGGTATTTATTCAAAGGATACATGACTGATGATTCAAAGGGGCACATGCACCCCAATGTTTATAGCAGTGTCATTAACAATAGCCAAATTATGGAAAGAGCCCAAACATCCATCGATTGATGAATGGATAAGAAAGATGTGGTAATGTGGTATACACACACACACACACACACACACACACACACACACACTGGAATATTACTCAGTGATCACAAAGAATAAAACCTTGCCATTTGCAACAACATAGATGGAGCTAGAGGGTATTATGCTAAGCAAGGTAAGTCTGTCAGATAAAGACAAATATCATATGATTTCATTCATATATGGGATTTAAGAAACATAACAGATGAAAATAGAGGAAGGTAAGGTGAATAGACACGTCTCAAAAGAAGACATCCAGATAGCCAACCAACACATGAAAAAATGCTCAACATCACTCATCATCAGGGAAATACAAATCAAAACCACAGCAAGATACCACCTCACAGAATGTCAGAATGGCTAACATTAACAACTCAGGCAACAACAGATGTTGGTGAGGATGTGGAGAAAGCGGATCTCTTTTGCATGCTGGTGGGAGTGCAAACTGGTCCAGCCACTCTGGAAAAAAGTATGGAGTTTCCTCAAAAAATTAAAAAGAACTACACTATGACCCAGCAATTCCACTACTAGGTATTTATCCAATGGATACAGGTGTGCTGTTTCAGAGGGGTACATGCACCCCAATGTTTATGGCAACACTATCAACAATAACCAGTCCATGGATGGATGAATGGATAAAGAAGATGAGGTATATATATATATACAACAGAGTATTACTTGGCAATCAAAAAGAATGAAATCTTCATTTGCACATATGTAGATGGAACGAGAGAGTATTATGCTAAACAAAATTAGTCAGAGAAAGACAAATGTCATATGACTTCACTTATGTAAGGACTTTAAGATACAAAACAGATGAAATAAGGGAAGGGAAGCAAAAAATAATATAAAAACAGTGAGGGGGACAAAACATAAGACTCTTAAATATGGAGAATAAACAGAAGGTTACTGGAGAGGCTGTGGCAGGGGGAATGGGCTAAATGGATAAGGGGCATTGAGAAATCTAGTACTGAAATCATTATTGCATTACATGGTAACTAACATGGATGTAAATTAAAAATAAAAACTAAAATAAAGGAAAAAATAAAATCAGATAAAAACAGAGAGGTAGGCAAACCATATGAGACTCTTAAATATAGAGAACAAACTGTGTCGCTGTGGGGGAAGGTGGGTGAGGAACTGGCTCAATGGGTGACGGGCATTAAAGAGGGCAGTTGCTCGGATGAGCACTGGGTGTAATAGTGAGTGATGAATCACTAAGTTCTGCTCCTGAAACCAATAGTACACTGTGTGTTATCCAACTTGAATTTAAGTAAAACAACAACAACAACAACGACAACAACAACAACCTCAAAACAAACAAAAAAACCCAATTACACTGCTAGGTATTTAAGAAAGTATACAAAAAATACTAATTCAATGGGATACATGCACCTTGATGTTTATAGTAGCATTATCTACAATAGCCAAATTACGGAAACAGCCAAAATGTTCCTAGACTGATGAATGATAAAGAAGATGTTCTACATGTATGAAAAATGGAATATTACTGTATACACAAACGGAAATCTTGCCATTTGTAGAGATGCGGATGGAGCTACAAAGTATTATGCTAGGTGAAATAAGTCAGTTAGAGAAAGACAAATATCATATGATTTCACCCATGTGTGGAATTTAGGAAACAAAACAAATAATCATGAGGGGAATAGAGAGGCAAGAAACAGACTCTTAACTATAGAGAACAAACTGATGAGGGTTACCAGAGGGGAAGTGAGTGAGTGAATGAAATAGATGACGAGGATTAAGGCGCGCACTTGTGATGACCACTGGGTGTTATATGAAGTGTTGAATCACTGAACTGTACACCTAATATTACACTATATATTAACTAGCTGGAATTTGAATCAAAACTTAAAACATTTCTTTGGTCTTGGGACATCTGAGTGGCTCAGTCAGTTTAACGTCCGTCTTTGGCTCAGGTCATGATCTTGTGGTTCATGCATTCAAGCCCCATATTGAGTTCTGTGCTGACAGCTCAGAGCCAGGAGCCTGCTTTGGATTCTGTGTCTCCCTCTCTCTCTGCCTTTTCCCCACTCGCACTCTTTCTCTGTCTCTCAAAAATAAACATTAAGAAGAATTTTTTTTTGTCTTCTGACAGAAACAATAGAAAATAATCTCAAGGCTCACTGGAAATGACTCTAGTAAGTATTGTTGATTCTTAAGATTGCAGAGATTAGAATGATGAGAACAAACTTACTGGCTTATGCATTGGACTTATAGGACTGCTTTAGTACACAGCACAAATACATGTGCTAAACAGAGGCTACTAATCAACCAATGGGTCAATTAAAAAATCAGATATAACAAAGATTAGAGTGAACATAAATATAAAGAGACCAAACACTCAATAAAACATGTCAATGAAACCAAGAGCTGGTTATTTGGAAAGATAAACAAAATTGATAAACCTTTAGCCAGATTCATTAAAAAAAGAGAGAGAGAGAAAGATGGGGGGCATATAAATGAAATCAGAAATGAAAGAGGAGAAGTTTCCACCAGAAAATTTTAGAAGAATAAGTGAATTCAGTAAAGTTGCAGGATACAAAATTAATATGCAGACATTGGTTGTATTTCTATATCATAATAACAAACTATCAGAAAGAAATTAAGAAAACAATCCCTTTTGCAATTGCATCAAAAAGAATAAAATATATAAGAATAAACTTAACCAAGAAGGTGAAAGACCTGCACTCTGAAAATTATAAGGCATTGATGAAAGAAATTGAAGATGACACATATAAGTGCAAGGTTACACTGTGCTCATAGATTGGAAGAATTATTATTGTTGAAATGTCCATACTACCCAAAGCAATATAGAGATTCAGTGCAATCTCTACCAAAATACCAATGGCATTTTTTACAGAACTAGAACAAATAATCTTATAATTTGAAGTTCCTCAAAACATTAAAAATAGAAATGCCATACAAGTAATTCCACTTCTGGATACTCACCTAAGGAAAACAAAAACATTAATTTGAAAAAATATATGTACCCTATCTTATTGCAGCATTATTTATAATAGCCCAGAAATGATATGAAAGCAACCTAAGTGTCCATCAATAGACAAATGGATCAATAAGACGTGGTACATAAACACACACACACACACACACACACACACACACACACACTCTGAAATATTAATCAGTCATAAAAAGAATGAAATCTTGCCATTTGAGACAGCATGGATAAACCTTGAAGGTGAAATAAGTGTAATGAGTCAGAAAGACAAATATTGTATGATCTTACTTATATGTGGAATCTAAAAAACAAATCAAATGAACAAATAAAGCAAACAAAACAAAGCAGAAATAGATTTATAAACACAGAGAACAAACTGCTGGTTGCCAGACAGGGGGAGAGGGGGAGGGTGGGTTACATAGGTGAAGGGGATTAAACAGTACAAATTTCCAGTTACAATAATTCACAGGGAAGTAAGGTACAACACGGGGAATATGAGCAATAATATTGTAATAACTACGTATGGTGACATATGGTAATAGGACTTATTGTGGTAACCATTTTTTAATTTACATAAATGTCAAATTACTATGTTGTACATCTGAAACTAATATGTTGTATGTCAACTACACTTCAGTAAAAATAAATAAGACCTTGCCTTTGTTAAACACGCAGTAAGAAAGTCTTTATGTCTAAAACCTAAACTGGCTAAATAAAAGAGACTATCCAACTAGTGATACTGAATTAGAACATTACTAAAAAGTCTTATTTGGTCAATTCTATACCTTAGGAGCAGGAGTTGCATAGGAAAAACTGTTCTAAAAATTAGAAATAAGGCAAAAATTTTGCTTGCTTGATTATTAGCTCTCATACTTGAATATTTTGTCATAATTCTGCCTGATCCCAATCTGGGTGTGTTAGGGATTGTAACTTGGCTAAAAGGAATCCGGCCAGCCTTGTACTATTTAGAGATTAATCTGTAGAAAGCTGATAAGGTATGACGGCTTTGCTTTTTCTCTGGTAAAGAAGATAACGTCAAGGTTATGATTTTATTGCCCTGCTGTACATTAACCATTTTGAACCTCCAACAGCCATTTCTCCTGACTACATACATCTTGGTTTTGCAAATCTCTCTCTCACCTCCACTCCCTCTTTTGGTCTTTGAATCAAGTCTCTTTTATTCTTCCTGGGTACTTCATTAATGAGTTTGGTAAGACTTCAGAAAGTCCAAAAAAATACATTTTTCACCTAGCTAGGATTTTAGAGTGGAAATGCTGAGACAACAGATGGAGGGCTCGTTATAAACAGAACAGGACCCCCTCCTCCTCGCCACACACTCAGCATGTCTGATAAACCACATCACTGCTGCTACCTCACTGCTTCTCAGTGTTGCTTTTTCCTCTGTTGTTAGCACAGGACTTTACCACAACTTGTATTGAAGACACCCCCTCAACCACTTTTGTTCCAGGAACTTATTTATTTATTTTTTACCATTGCTTCCCCCAAAGCCAGTTACTCCTTCTGTCACCTTTGTTAGTGAAATGAATGTAGAGTGGATCTCCATTTCTTTCTGTTGCTCAGCGTTGAACTGAAGTCTCAGGTGGATGAATCTGATTAGTGTCCTAGCTTCAAAGAGGGCTTAGGGAATTCAGTTTTCTGATTTCTACTATGGGGAGGCAGGACTCATAAGGCAGGGAAAGTTTTAGAGTATTCTAAGGATTTTTCTAATCCCATAGCCAGCCAGAAAACATAACTAGTGTCCGTATATGGAATTTGAGATGTTGTGTGGAGGGTCTGCTGTGAATAAATACTTTGGTTCATGGGCTACATCAGTAGTTCTTTTTTTTTTTTTTTTCACGCATGCAAAAGCAAAGGGTGGTTTTATTACGGCTTAGGCTCGCCGGGCCTAAGCTCCGTCTCACAGACCTCACCAGCGCGGCGGATCCGTGCTGAGAGCCCCACACAAGGGCTGAGCAGGTTTGTGTGGGGTTTGGGAAGGGGGAGGTGCAGGAAATGGTGACACAGGTGCAGTGATCCAATCATTATCACGTAACAGCACTGGCAGCAACTTTAACCATACACATTGTCCAGAGTGTTCCTTACTTTTGGCGGGACCCAATACAACATTTAGTGTTTCCTTGAAAATAACCAATTACAGGGTGGGCCAAGGACCCTCACGTAGGGTGTAACTAGCCTTAAGCAATAAGTGATTATCTATAGCTTCTATCTCTAGGCCTGCCCTTGG